>NC_067474.1:12967366-13286533 GCF_947179515.1 Apodemus sylvaticus | reverse complement strand
TTCCTCCTACATTTCCACCCTTTTGTTTTTAGATTTTGACAGTCTAGTGGGACAATGGATTCCACTGCCTCAACACTGTTGACTCCACCTCAGAGGATTCCAAGTATACTGCACTACAGATGTCTTAGGTTGTTCTACCCTCCAGGATCTTACCCATCACTGACTATCAGCCCTCAAAGAGTTATCACTCTGGAGGCATGTCACACAAGGGAGAAATGAGGAATAGTCTACATGGTAGTCTCACAGATATCTGCCACCAGGCTTTGATCACAATTTTTGGCAGGAGTTCATTTATAGAGACATCAGCACCTCCAGGGTTCCCTTGTTTATGGAGCACTGCCTGGAGATATGATGCGTGAGACACTTAAACAAAATAGTTATTAGTATGCAATTTCCTCCTATCAAAGTATTAAATGGCTATCCAAAGGGATCAAAATCTAAAAATAAAGGATGGATATGTAGGAGGAAAGGTCACTTCTCGGTAAATGCCTAATTTACCAATAGTTTTTACTGAAAGAGTTAATATTGTTCTTTATTTGCATAATAGTAAAAAAAAAAAACCTTCAGCAAACCTATCAGGGAGTTTATCCCTGAAGAATACCAATTTTTTAGGTGTCTGCTGGATCTATTATTTGTAGGTCTTTATCTAGCCCTGTGAGTTTGTGAAACTTCCACCAGCCACCTTGACATATTACTTGGGAGTGTCATTACACAAGTCTTATTTAGGTGACCACATTTTTACTATGTCATTGTTGATGCTAATATTCCAAAGATAATGTTTAGCAGAATTCACATAATTTGGCTCTTAATATCTTTCTGTCCCTTCACCAGCAAGTTTCTCTGAGCTATAAATGTTGGGGTTGGATTTTATGTGAATCAGTTGGAGTTTGGAATCTGCATCTCCTGCAGGGAGACCTAAATGAAGATTTCTTGAGAAACCAAGGTTTGCTGACACAGAAAATGCCAGCCAGGGAACTGCAGTTTAGAAAAGATACTTCCTTGGGACCAATAGGGTGGAGGGTATTGAAGGAGCTTGTAGCAGCATTCAGATGAGCTTGCTTTGGCATTTCTCACCTGCTCTCAGAGTCTGTATCATGGATTCCACACCACCTCCCCTCCAACCCTCGAGGGAAGGTGGGGTGGTGAGGTAGTGAGTAGTAGTAGTACCCAGGCAGCAGGAATATATATATATATATTTGATATATGCCAGTATGTGTAATCATTTAGTAAAAAGTTTTTGAATGTGGGTACCTTAGGGATAGTGATTCTTAGGCTTGTATGTGTTTGTGTGTCTGTTTTGTTTTGTTTTTGTTTGTTTGTTTTTGTTTGGACTGTCCTATCTATTTTTGGTATTATATTAGTTCTGGTTTCATAGGAGTCCATAAATGCTACTTCTCCTTTTTTATCTTCATTTAAAAAATATTTCTTGTAGCTATGTGAAAGTCCATAGAAAGTCTGCTGTGAATCCATCTGAAACCAGTTTTATTTAGTTAGAAGGATTTTTGTTTGCTTGTTTGTATTTGTTTTGTTTGTTTTTTTATTATTTCAATTTCTCATTTTTTTTTATAAAAGAAAATGTTGGTACTTTACTGAAGTTGTTGGTACTTTAATGGTTTAACTTTAGCTATTTAGATAAATCTAGAAATGTACTGATTATTCCCATATAATGTTTTAAATTTCTGGTATGTGTTGTCCTATTTCTGCATTCATATCTGATTCTATTCATCTGTGTTTTTTTCTTTCTTTCGCTTAATTGTGCCAAGTTTCTGTTGGTCTATTTTTATCTTTCTCACAGTTAACTCTTATATTATTTTATCCTTTGATTATTTTCGTTGTTTCAGTTTTTTTTTTAAAGTTCTTCTCTAATTTATATTATTTCTTAGGCTCTCCTGGATCTAGATTGTTTGGTTTCAAAACAAATGGTACTAATGGAATCAAGAAAGTCTTTTAAGTTCCAGCAAAGATCTTAGTTTGGTGTTATGAGATAAATGTAATTTTGATCATAAATTTAAAGGAATATATGAGACAGACAGAATCAAAGATAAAGAACCAAATCTCATTGCAAATTTAAGTCCAAAAGTCAAAAATAACATTAATGATACAACATATGACTTTAGAGTGCAAATTCTTTTGACGGGTAGAATCCAGCAAGAGCCATAGTATATGCAGGACAGCTTAGCCAGTGCATCATTGTGGCAAGGACCCCACACACTCACCCTAACAGGCAGGGCACTGTATCTAACTTGGGACTTTGAAACCACCAGACTCAGCATCAGGGAGCTAGTGTCCTGAGGGAGAAAAAGCAATTCTAGTATAAAGAATAGTCTGTGAAGTGGGATGGAGCAGAGACTGAAAAAAAAATGGCCAAACAATAACTGTCTAATGGACAAGCACCAATCCCTAACACTGTTAATTTCAAACATCTTACATTCATTTAAAGTACTGACTTGTTTAAATGCTGAATTTCAGAAGTCAGCATTGTTAGCTCTGTATAAATTTTGAAAATATTTTTTATAGGAAAGTGTCATCAACATACTTAACTGTTTTTTAATATCTATCCAGACATTCTTCCAATTAGCAATAAAGAAAAACTTCATACAGAGAATAATGATGAATTTATTGTTTTTGAAAACTCTCAAAACCTAATTATAGCTTACATGCCATATGTATGCTTTGTTCTTAATTACTTTGGTCATTATTTTAATCTTTATTGTGTAGTCATTAATTAGAAATCTTGGAGCTTGGCAGCTGCAGCATATGGATCATTAAGACTATTAACAGTACATTCTATTTTACTTCCCATGCAAATTACTTGCAAAGTCAGGTATTTTATATTTCCTGAAAGGTAGGAGACATGCTCTGTAGGAGCCAAGTAATTTTTAGTATATTTAAAATCCAATATATTATAACACATCTTCCTAAATTTGTGATGAAAAGGAATCAGATTGGGCATATCTGTTATTAAACTTAGGGTCATAGCTTCTGCCCTAACAAGCCAAATTCATCATCTCATCTTCAGTAAATCAACATAAAATGGCCAAATTAGTAGTGAAAACCAGAAATCAGTGTTTCAGTCAGTGTGACCATATTGGAAATGAGGGACATAATGTCCATTGAACTCATTCTATGTCAAATTCCACTCCAGGATTCTAATGAGAGGATATGGTTAACCAAAAGGTAAGAAATATGAATATCTGCCTTCTGGCTAAGGTGTGTTCCCTACTGGTTCTGCTGTAAGTGTCTCCTGCTGGTCACCTGACAGGTTGTGAATCATTCTTGAGGAAACAAATTCTTTCTCTCTAGAGCTTAAGTTCTTCAGTGCTAATGGTGCCTCAGCAGTTTCTTCTTCCAGTCGGAGGTCCTCTGGGGAATTCTATTTTGGGGGATCCATTTATTAAATCTGAAAACTAATGAGTGGAACATAAATGTGTCTTTTGTATATATAATATACAAAAATATTCATTATATTCAGGCAGGTAGTTTACATGTATTCTTATTGATTCCTTTAGAAACCATAACTCTCCTAAATATTTACAGTAACAAGATTGGTGATTGGCTCTGTTTATGATACTTAATACATTTTCATGTCATGAATGAAAACTCACTGCATTTTTGAATTGATTCATAATCCTATAACATTTAAGTTTAAAAACAATTAAATATATTTAAATTAATTGAATTATAAACATTCATTTGATCCAAAGGAAACTTGAAATTGTAGAGTTAAAAGAAATTCTGCTTCAATAGTCTCTTTAAAAATTGTATTCAGATAGATTTTCTTGTATATTTTAAAATATAGTTCATTTTATATAGTTAATAAAATTACAATGACTTTTTTCAGTAATACACAATTATTCTTTGTAGGATTTAGAAGACAACTGGTATAGAAGGGAGAGCTATCTTTGAGTCAGGATATAAACAGAAAATGTTTATTAGATGATTATAGGAAGAGGAAGGTACATTTGCCCATGATCTGATCAAAGTTACTCAATAGCTGAGTCACAAATTTGAGTAAATTTAACAACTTTTCTGGTAGGATTATCTATACACAGAAATTCCTTTTATACAGAAGTATCCTAAGGGGAAACATTAAAGACAATGTAAATGCATAAACAAGCATTTTCTCTGCTTTAGCCTGTAAAACAATTATCTGGGAATCTCATAAGAAACTTCATTTACTGTAAAACACATGACTTAAGTGATAAAAAATATGTGATTCAATTTATGAAATAGAGTATTACTCAGTTATTAAAAAAAATAAGATCATGAAACTTGAAGACAAATGGGTGGAGCTGAGTTATCCCAGATCTAGAAAGACAAACATGGTATGTACTCACTTGTAAGTGGATACTAGATATAAAGTAAAGGATAATCATGATACAATCCACAGACTCAGAAAAGTTAATTAACAAGGAGGACTGAGGTGGGAAAGCATGGACCTCCCCAAGAAATAAGACAGATTTCATAGGTGGGCTGGTGGTGGGAAGAGTGAGAACAGGAGTAAGCAGTTGGCCAGGTGGAATAAGAGAATACTTTAAAAGACAATTAAAATTAGATTGAAAAGAAACATAGAGCACTGGAAACAAACTCCCATAGATCTATGAAGGTGAGTTTAGGAAAGACTCCTAGTATTGGTGGATTCAGAGCCTGAATTGGCTATCCTCTTTAACCAGGCATGCATCCAGTAAAGAGATAGGGACACCTAATCAATCACAAATCCTGTTAAATGCAGTTTATCCTGCTTTCAAGAGGTTCTGGGGTAAAGGTGGCACAGAACATGTAGGAATGGCCAATCAATGATGAGTTCAATTTAAGACACATGCCAGGAGAGAGAATCCATGTCTGCCATTGACTGGAAGGCCAGGAACCAGAGGTGGCTAGTTCATTGACCTAGGACAAAAGCAAACATGACTGGAATAAATAAGTAAAAAATAAACAAACAAGCTAATAAATAAATATCAAAAAGACAATGTAATGATTCATAATGATAATTTCCTATACTTACATACCAGATCCTGGCATAATTATCATCAGAAAGGCCTTAACCAGCAACTGATGGTAGCAGATGCAGAGATCCATTGACAAACATTAAAAGAGCCCAGAGAATCCTGGGAAAAAAGCAAGGAAGGACTTTAGGAAGCAGAGGGGTCAAAGACACCACAAGAAAATAAGCCCAGAGAATCAACTAACCAGGACTCATAAAGTTTCACGGAGACTGACTGATAATCAGGGAGCCTGCATGGGTAAAACCTATACCTTCAGCAAATGTGGTATGGTTTTGTAGCTTAGTGTTCTTGTGTGACATCTCACAGTGGGAGCTGCAGCTGTCTATAACTCTTTTGAGTACTTTTGAGCCCCCTTTCTTTCTACTGCATTGCCTCAACCAGTCTTGATATGAGGGTATGTGCCTAGTCATATTACAACTTGATGTTTGGTTGATATCCCAGGGAAGCCTGACCTTTTATGAAAGGAAAGGAGGAAGTTGATCTGTGCAAGAGGGGAGGTAAGAGGGAGGGACTGGGAGAAGAAGAGGAACCTGCAGTCTGTATGTAATATATGAGAGAAGAAGAAATTAAAAATAGACCCATCTTTAGGAACTTAATTCCTATCCTTTCATTCAGGACTAGTTTTATGATATCTGGTTGGTCCTACTAAATTTTAGTATTTTCTTATACAGTGGCTAAGCAATTATTAAATATTTTGGAATCTAGTTTTAATGTCTCTTAGAACTCAGTTTCCCTGTATTTAATAGCAGAACCAGAGTAAGTATTTATTTGCAGTCCTCAAGAGAATCACCATAAGACCCATGTGTAGTGAGAAACTTTGGGGAGTCATTATATCTGGTATAACCATCTGAATTAAGTAATTATTTTTAGGTGTACTTATAGTTTGAAAAAAGTCACTGTTAAAGCAGTGATTGTTTTCTGGGGTAAAAAGTATTATTTTTTTAAAGGATCTTTATAAACTTTATAAATCCTTTTAATTTCCTTTTTTATTGACAAAGGAAGTAAAAACATTTTATAATAAAATTGAAGTTTTACATGAAAAATATTTCTGACAAAACTGAAAAATACAAAGAAAAACACATTAAAATTGGCAGTTTTCATGGAAAATTAAAGAGTAAAATGGTAGACATAAAAAACATTACTAAATTAATGGAAAATGGAAGTAGAAACATTTTATGATAGAATCAAAGAGTTATATGGGAAATATTTCTGATAAAATTGTAGAAAATTATAAAATAACATTAAAATTGTAGATTATCATGAAAAATTATACAGATAAAATGATAAGCATAAAAATATTTCTAAGTTGATTGAAAGTGGAATTTTCTGATAAAATTGAAAATCTACATGGAAAATATTTCTGATAAAATTGAAACATATAGAAAAACACGTTAAAACTATTTCATGGAAAATTATACACATAAAATGGTAGGCATAAAATATTTCTAAGATGATTGAAAGTGAAAATATAAATATTTTCTGATAAAATTGAAGAAATATAATTCTGATAAAATTGAAGAAACATGGAAAATAGCTCTGATAAAATTGATGAAATATGTAGAAAAACACATTAAAATTAAATATTTCATGGGAAATAATACAGATAAAATGGTAGACATAAAAATATTTCTAAGTTGATTGTAAGTGGAATTATAAACATTTTCTGATAAAATTGAAAATTTACATGGAAAATATTTCTGATAAAATTGAAGAAATATATAGAAAAACTTGTTAAAATTGAAGATTATCATGGAAAATAATACAGAAAAAAATGGTAGACATAAAAACCTTACTAAACTGGAAGAGGAATTACAAACATTTTTGATAAAATTGAAGATTTACATGAAAAATACTTCTGTTAGTTTATGTCTTTTTATTGGGGAACTGAGTCCATTGATGTTAAGAGATATTAAGGAATAGTGATTGTTGCTTCCTGTTGTTTTTGGTGTTATTTTTATATTTGTGTGGTTACTTTCTTTTGGGTTTGTTGGAAAAAGATTACTTTCTTGCTTTTTCTAGGGTGTTGTTTCCCTCTTTGTGTTGGCATTTTCCATATTTTATCCTTTGTAGGGCTGGATTTGTAAACAATTACAGGAAAATACAAATAAACAAGTGAAGAAACTGAACTAAGCCATCCATGATCTAAAAATGGAAGTGAAAACAATGAAGAAATCACAAAGGGAGACAACTCTGGAGATACAAAACCTTGGAAAGAAATCAGGAATCATAGATGCAAGCAGCAACAACAGAATACAAGAGATAGAAAAAAAGAATATCAGGTGCTGAAGGTACCATAGAAAGCATTGACTCTACAGTCAATGAAAATGCAAAAGGCTTGTAACCCAAAACATCCAGGAAATCCAGGACACAATGAGAAGACTAAACTTAAGGATAATAGGTATAGAAGGGAGCAAAGATTTCCAAATTAAAGGGCCTGTGAATATCTTCAACAAAATTTTAGAAGAAAACTTCCCTAATCTAAAGAAAAAATATGCCCGTGAACATAGAAGAAGCCTACAGAATTCCAAACAGACTGGACCAGAACAGAAAGTCTTCCCATCACATAATAATCAAAATGCCAAATATACTAAATAAAGAAAGAATATTAAAAGCAGTAATGGAAAAAGGGCAAGTAACTTGTAAAGGCAGACCTATCAGAATCACACCCAGACTTCTAACTGGAGATCATGAACGCTAGAAGATCCTGGGCAGATCTCATACAGACCCTAAGAGAATACAAATGCCAGCCCAGAATATTATACCCAACAAAACTCTCAATCACCACAGATAGAGAAGCCTTTATAGATCTTAATCACAAGACTCTCTTGGCAACCAGGAAGGAATTGAGTATTGCAAACAGCGCACAGTAAAAGCGGGGATGCAGAGTAATGTATTCCTCCAATAAACACATGAATTAGACCAGGGGCTTTGCTATGAAGAACCTGCTTCACTCGAAAAATAGTTTTGTTTTGTTTTTGTAACACTCAATAAATATGCTTCTGGAAGGTTTCCTAGCTTCAGTTTGTTGAAGTTGCCCCTGTCCATCAACGCTTGATTGAATCCTCCAGTGTCTCTCTTTGATCACTCCACGTGACTAAGTTTATCAACAGCGAGGCAGTTACCTTCCTCCTGGTAGCATTGGAATTTGTCTCTCTCTTTTTTTTTTATTCGATATAATTTATTTACATTTCAAATGACTTCCCATTTTCTAGCCCCCCCCCACTCCCCGAAAGTCCCGTAAGACCCCTTCTCTTCCCCTGTCCTCCCACCCACCCCCTCCCACTTCCCTGTTCTGGTTTTGCTGAGTACTGTTTCACTGAGTCTTTCCAGAACCAGGGGCCACTCCTCCTTTCTTCTTGTACCTCATTTGATGTGTGGATTATGTTTTGGGTATTCCAGTTTTCTAGGTTAATATCCACTTAATAGTGAGTGCATACCATGATTCACCTTTTGAGTCTGTCTCTTGATACTTTCTAGCCTTTTCTTGGCTAGTCGGTTTGATAAAAGATTGTATTTTTTTGAGACAGGAACATAGGATGTAGAACACAATAATATTTGCTTATTTCAAATTGACTCAGAACAAAAATGCATTTCTTGTGAGTCAGCTTTAAGTGTTTGAGAATTATACATGGGACTGTTAAACTGCCCCTGTCCGTTGTGCAATACACAAAGAAAGGGAGAAAATATACCAGTATATTATTATTCCCACCACATAAGTGGGGACACTGCTTAATCAGGGCCATCAGAGAAGGACTCGGGGGCCTTGTTTCTTCTGGCAGCTTGAAGCAGGGCCTGAAACAGGGTTTAGAAGCATAAAAATATTTGAGTCAAGTTACTGTTAAAATTCTTATCAATTAGATGTTAGGGATTAGGAATTTTCTTCCATGTCCCATCATTGTCAATTGCCATTGAATGTAAGTGATTTTGCCCAACCAGTCAAATGCACTTGTTCTTTCTGTTAATAGGATCAGGCATTATGTTTTGAGTAACTACTATTGCCTGGAGAGGGGATAACAGGATATGTTTTAGAGAACTATTGTTGCTAAGAGAGGGAGTTATTATGTTTAAATAAAATGGAGTTTGAATCAAAATGGCAGTGCTTAAGACACATTAGTTTGCTACCAACAGGGATTTCTCCATATACCTGTAGCATCATAGTACAAGTATGCTGACATTTCACCTATATAAAATCAAACAAAAATTAGCTGATGCCACAGGTATGCTTTTAAAATAAGAGCAAATATCTAATGTGGAAATATAGGCTGTATTTAGAAGAATGTTACATAATAAGGTGTGGAGTCAAGTACCAGAAAAATCTAGGATTTTATCATTTATTCTAATTTCTGGTTTTTGAATTTCCACCCTCCTATTTGTCTCTTTTATAGGCAATATTGAGAACTTTTGAGGGCTGGTTTAAAGGATTATGAGCCTGTTTTATTGGAAGCCCTCTATCATAGATTTGAATCCATTAAGAACACTCATTTCTAGGGTATTATTGTTTTGTATTTGGCTAGAGCTTGCTTTTCTCCCCTGTGGCAGCTGAGTTTACTACTACTGTGTCTGTTTAGTATTTTGACCCATAATTCTTCTGATATTTATGAGGGTGGTTGTCTGTTTCCTTATGTGGGGACTATTTCTTACTCATTTGTAAGTTGCATGGAGATAACAGGGAATGGGGATTCTTATTGTCTACCAAGTTTAAGATAATTTCTTCCTTTGGTGAGAAAAAGATAGGAATGTTTTGTGTTTCTAAAGGCATAGGGGAATGATTAACCAGTAGAAATGTGTAATGACATTTAGTTTCTTCCAGTTGAAATTTTATGGGGTTTGTATTAAAGTCAGTTATAGGTAGATTAGAATGCTATACCATTTGAATTGTATGTTTTCTCTGAGGGAGAGTATTTTTAAATTTTATGGAGTTTAAACATATACATCCACTAGCCTAAACACCATTAGCGTTTGTTTCTTCTTGGTTCACAATTATTCTACATTTTCTAACACATTAGTGTATTGGAAAAAAAGACCAGCTTTAGACTTTTCAGGGTATCTGTACTCACTCTCTCTTTTTCTTTTAAGTTCTCTGTCAGAAGCCTACAGTGTGGCTCCCCATTTCAGTTTCTCATTATCCATTCTGAAATGCCTGTGTCCTTTAAAATAGTTAAAATTTTCTCTGCCTTTTCAATACAAAAGAAATTAGTAAGTCTCTTGGTGGGTTTAACTGCTTAACTGTAAGCTCCAAAATTTGGTAGCCATTTTTTCATTTTTAGTTTTTGAAAATAGTTTTTGAATTTAGCCTGCTACCCCAAAGTGGCCAAATATTCTAGCACTTCCAAAAATGAAGCTTAGCAAGTTACCAATTTGCGACCCTCAAAGCTTTTAAGGGAAATTCTCACCCACTTTTTAATTTGTATCTTTTATAATAATTTGGCATAGAAGTTTCCATTTTTCTTATTTTATATTGCTGTATTTTGGCTGAGTTGTGGGGGCCTGGTCAGCACCACTCTTTGTCCCAGAATCAGTATGTCTTACTAGTTGCTCTAGCAACCACTCTGCTTGCTCAGCATCCTGCAAAAGAAATGCAAACAAGTCCTCTTGCCCATAGTCATACTGGATCACAAACATGCCATTAGCCAGTAAGCAGATCCTTCCATTTCCACTAGGCATAAGTATGCCCAGTTGTAGAGTACCACATACACTCAGCAGCAAAGAGTCCCTTGGCATCCAAGGTTAAAAATTTAAAATAAAATTTTGTGGTGAAGGCAACTCTCTCCCCCTTTTTTAGGTAACTAATATATTAGAGCCCCATGGTTCACTCATGTCCTTGAGGACATGTAAAATTATGTATATTATATAGATTATAACTTATACATTAGAGATTTAACTCATATTTAATTCATATTTTAGTATATCAATTAATATTCAATGTATATAATTTTACTTTAAAGTATATAATTAATATTAATACATATGATTTATATGTACTCTATATAATATATCAATGTATATAAATCATATTCAATGTATGTAATTTATATTTAACTTGTATAATTTATAATTAATATATAACTTATATACAAGATGGATAATTTACGTATACTCATGAATGTGCAAAAATGCATGCAGTTATTATATACATGTTTCAATGTATTTAATTCCTAAAGGAAATGAAATATTTTACTTTACATGAACTTAATGAAATGTTAATTTACATAAGTTAGATTTGTGGCTACCTACTGGATTGGAAGAGAAGAGTCAGGTATACATGTGCAGTCCATTTGATCTGAGACAGGTGAAACCAAGTCTTAGGACTCTTGATTTCCTGAAGCTTTTGTGAACTTTAGTTTATAAAATGATGTACATTAGTATTTACTTTTGTCTTGAAATCCATGTTTTTGAAATATAGTTAGCTCTTGTTTGTTAGACAACAGAAGTAGAGTCATGCCTTTAAAATCTGATAAAAGCTATAAGTTTACAGCTATAGATAGAACAAAGAAGTTTTAGCATGATGAGAAGCATCTTTAAATTTTTATTCAGAAGACAACCAAAGTGAATGAAAATCTTAGACTTGGAACTGAATTGTAAACTTGCAATGTTCCATTGGCTTATCAAAACTCTTGGTCAGTGGTAAAAATTTCAACTTTGAAATAACAGTACCATGTGAGGGTGATACGAAACATTTCCCCTTTTAATAATTTCCCCTTATAAATCATTTCTTATATTTCTATAACTTGTACTTATACATCTTAAAACATCTTCTTATACACTTCAACTTGCATTCACCAACTTTAAACATCTTTCATCTGAAGCATTTATGAATTTTACTTGCATTTATCAATTTCAAACATATCACATAAACATTTTTTCTTAGATTTTGCCTGGTGAATTAAATCATAATTCATTTATGCCATAGCATAGAGTGGCTGCCTCCACTACTGCCCAAGAAGGGAAGGTTTGGAGCAAGCTCCAGCTCCTGCTTTGGGTCATCTCATTTAATTTTCTCTCTTCCTCCCCATACAGAGGGAGGACTGATTCTCCCAAACCCCGTTTTCTCTTCTAGCCCTCCTCAGGGTTCAAAGAAGAAAACCATCTTCTGGTACTTTTACCTAATCCCTGAACATGACAATAATTTTGAAATTTTTGTCCAGCTTGATGAATTTATTGTACCTTCTTCAGGAAAACATGGACAAACCATGGATAAATTTTCTCTACAAAATCTATAAATCTAAAATCTATGTAATTGCTGTGGCCCTACTTTAGTGAAGCATATTAAAGATTTGAACACAAAGCATAAGTCTGTTCCCATTTTCTTTCTCTTTTCTTTTTTCTTCCCTCTCTTTTTTTCCTTCCTGACTTTTTCTTTTTCTGTGCACCCTTAACTTTTTCCAGTTCCCTTAATTTTTCTGAGCTCCCTTATCAAGTTTTCCCATTTCCTTTACACACTGCTGCCAACATCTTCACTTGTCCCTCGCACTACACTGCCAGCAGTGTCCTTCACTGTTTCCCTCACATAGTTGAGCCTCATGCAAATGCCATTCTACCTGAGTCAGCCTCTCAGTCAGTGGGGCAACCACAACTGGGCAAGTGAGGATGATTTTAGGAAAGGCAGAGAAGATGCAAGAGACAGAATATGGATGGGCTGCTGGTTAATACCACGCCAGTGTGCAACTGTACTTTCTCAATGTCTTTTAAAGGCAAGCAAGACAAAGCATGACCAATTCCAGGATCATAAGTAATGATGACAAATGCTTATGTGGAACGTTTATGGTATACCATATCTATATTTGGCTAACACCTTTTCTTTCTGGCTAGGAAAGAAGGAGATGCTATATTGAGCATATGTTCTTGATTTCCTTTGATACTTCCTTCCATATAGTCAATACCAGAAGGACTTGTGACTTTTAATAATAATAATACTGAGCTGTTAGTATTTCTTTGGTCTGAAAGTTAAAGGTATCCCAAAGTAATGAATTATACTGCTATGGGTCACGGCTTATATGTTTTACTAGAAATAGTATCAACGCTGGATGTGTTTTTGTGCACCTTTTGACTTGCAAGAATAATATCTCTAAGACTGTAGTGCAAAGAACTAAGATGGAATACGTATATCTCAGACTGGACAAGCTGCCTTGCCTTAAACTTTTAGACATTGTGGGGCAGAAAATATGGAGACTGTGGAGCCTGCCTCCAAAAAAATCAACCAAATGGTGAAGTTATTATAATGACCCTCTCCTTTCCTTTAATGTGACTGGTTATCCTGACTCAAACATAAACTGGTCTGGAAGTCATTCTAATATGGTCAAAAGGAAACACTGGTGAGCATTTGGAGGGCTAGTTCTGTACATTTTCAGAGATACATTTGGATTTTGACAGCTTTCTTGTTTTGTGTTATGTTTGCTGTGGATAAAAATGGAACAGGTTCTAAGGTTAAGGTAAATGTGACATGCTGTGTTAGCCCAACTAATCTTTTATTAATTGGGAATATTACTTTTGTTATTGGCTCTTATAATGAGTATAATGTTTCTTTTATTGTCTTGTGTCCAATTGTGGTTTTTCATTGCATGATGGTCAATCTCTAATGGGAGTATATCAACCAACTATTATTATGATGCTTGTAAATTTGTCTGAACCCTGGTATTCTGAAAAAGACTTACAGATATTAGAAGAGTTAGATCACACTCTGGTTGGGCTGATTGTTGCCAGTGTTGTTGTTTTCACAACACTTATAGCCAGTTCTCCAACTTCTGCATTAGCTTTATTTAGCACAAGAGGTGCAAACAAATAGTTTTGCTAATCATCTTGCTGAAAATGTAACCAATGTCCTGATTATACAAGATTTCAATAAATTGCTAGATCAAAGAATTAATGCATTCTATGATATAGTGTACATCATGCATTATATGATCTCATGGGAAATGATGTACATGGGATGAAAATTAGATGCCATTTGGAATGTTATACCTGATATCTACACATTTTTATAACTCCAAAAATATATAAGGAGAATAAGTACCAGCAGACCAGAGTAAAAAGGCACCTTCAGGGTATTTGGCTTAGTACTAATACTTCTTCAGATTTGTTAGCCCAGCATTAGGAGGTTGTGAATTTAAGAAATGCAAAACCTTTGTCTTTTGATACTGCTAGAATTGTAAATAATTTTCTGAAAAAGTTATAGACTATTTTTTCTTAACAATCCTCATTTCTACCTCTTATATTGGGCCTACAGCCACACTTGGCTTTGTGATGTTTTTATGGCATGTCTATTGCCAGTTCTTTTGAGAGGAATTAGCAGAGCTTTTACAGATGTCAAAACATAGTTACTTAAGTTCAAGATCCAAAGTCTTCCCTAGCAGAAGTTGGCAGTCATTGATGGGTAAGATCATATTGAAAACCTTCTCAACATAAGACAGGCCATGGATACACGATTATTCATGTGCCAATGACAGGTAAGAGCTGTGTCTCAGATACCAACTTAAGACAGGCACAACTTTATGCCCATGACTGATGAAGTGCCTATTATATATAAAAAATGTGGGTAAGATTTTCTCAGAGGTAGATCAATGTAAGGCAGGGCACGAATGCTATGATTCATGTACCACTAACAGGCAACTTCTATACTTCTTGAGGAGACACCTAATATAGGCACAGTCTTTCTACACCAATAGCTGAGACAGCTTTGGCTTGTATAGATAAACAGAGAGACATGTGGTGAGACTTCCAGAGTTAATTTTGGCTGACTTCTTGCTTGTGATTAATCATGAATGAATCTACAGACATCTGTCTTTGTTTTTAATTAGGACATGCCTTATACCCTGTCAAGTTCTACCAGTTACACATATATCCTTGAGAATCTCCATAAAGGAAAGCCAACTGCACTCCAAGTGGATCGAGGACCTCCATGTAAAACCAGACTCACTGAAACTAATAGAAAAGAAACTGGGGAAGAGCCTTGAGGACATGGGCACAGGGGAAAGTTCCTGAACAGATCACCAATAGCTTATGCTCTAAGATCAAGAATTGACAAATGGACCTCATAAAATTACAGAGTTTCTGTAAGGCAAAGGACACTGTTAAAAGGACAAAATGGCAACCATCAAATTGGGAAAGGATATTCACCAACCCTACATCTGATACAGGGCTAATATCCAATATATACAAAGAACTCAAGAAGTTAGACCCCAGGGAACCAAATAACCCTATTAAAAATGGGGTACAGATCAAAACAAAGAATTTTCACCTGAAGAAATTCGGGTGGCCGAGAGGCACCTTAAGAAGTGCTCAACATCATTAGTCATTAGGGAAATGCAAATCAAAACTACCCTGAGATTTCACCTTACACCAGTCAGAATGGCTAAGGTCAAAAACTCAGGAGACAGCAGGTGTTGGCTAGGATGCGGAGAAAGAAGAAAACTCTTCCACTGCTGGTGGGGCTGTAAGATGGCACAACCACTTTGGAAATCAGTCTGGAAGTTCCACAGAAAACTGGGCATGTCACTTCCTGAGGACCCTGCTATACCTCTCCTGGGCATATACCCAAAGGATTCCCCGGCATGCAATAAAGACACATGCTCCATTATGTTCATAGCAGCCTTATTTATAATAGCCAGAAGCTGTAAAGAACCCAGATGCCCCTCAAAGGAGGAATGGATACAGAAAATGTGGTATATTTACACAATGGAATACTACTCAGCAATTAGAAACAATGAATTCACAAAATTTTTAGGCAAATGGTTTGATCTGGAAAATATCATCCTAAGTGAGGTAACCCAATCACAAAAGAATACACATGGAATGCAATCTCTGATAAGTGGATATTAATTAGCCCAGAAGCACTGAATACCCAAGGCACAAATTGCATAACAAATGACGCCCATGAAGAAGTATGGAGAGGGCTCTGATCCTGGAAAGGATTGATCTAGCATTGGAAGGGAATATAAGGACAGAAAAAAAAAGGAGGGAGGTGATTGGAGAAGGGATAGAGAGAAGAAGGTTTATGGGACATATTGGGAGGGGGATCCGGGAAAGGGGAAATCATTTGGAATGTAAAGAAAGAATATAGAAAATAAAAATATTAAAAAAAAGCAAAGATACTACGAACTATAAATGTGCCATATAAGTATTTGTGGTCATTATTTAATTTCCTTGAATTTGTCATGCTTTGTGTTGCTTGCCTTTAAAAACACTTAGAAAATATAGTTGCTCACTGGCATGGTATTAACCAACAGTCATCCCCCATTGCGTCTCTTCCATCTTCTTTCTACATTTCCTTTAATTATCCTCAGTCCCCTAGTCATGGTTGCATTGTTGACTGACCTGCTGGATCTGGCAATCAGTTGATAATTTGTATCTTTAATTTTGCCATCACAGCAGAGAAACGGCTCCCTAATTCTTGGCAGATAATTTTTTGTTTGTTTGTTTTGTTTGTTTATTTATTATTTATTTATTTTTTTATTCGATATATTTTTTATTTACATTTTAAATGATTTCCCCTTTTCTGGCCCTCCACTCCCCAAAAGTCCCATAAGCCCCCTTCCCTCCTCCTGTTCTCCCACCCACCCCTTCCCACTTCCCCGTTCTGGTTTTGCCCTATACTGCTACACTGAGTCTTTCCAGAACAAGGGGCCACTCCTCTGTTCTTCTTGTACATCATTTGATGTGTGGATTATGTTTTGGGTATTCCAGTTTTCTAGGTTAATATCCACTTATTAGTGAGTGCATACCATGATTGATCTTTTGAGACTGGATTACCTCACTTAGTATGATGTTCTCTAGCTCCATCCATTAGCCTAAGAATTTCATGAATTCATTGTTTCTAATGGCTGAATAGTACTCCATTGTGTAGATATACCACATTTTTTGCATCCATTCTTCTGTTGAGGGATACCTGGGTTCTTTCCAGCTTCTGGCAATTATAAATAGGGTGCTGTGAACATAGTGGAGCATGTATCCTTATTACATGCTAGGGAATCCTATGGGTATATGCCCAGGAGTGGTATAGCAGGATCTTCTGGAAGTGACATGCCCAGTTTTCTGAGGAACCGCCAGACTGATTTCCAGAGTGGTTGTACCAATTTGCAACACCACCAGCAGTGAAGAAGTGTTCCTCTTTCTCCACACACTCCATAGCAGATAATTTAAATATCATAATTCTTAACTTTCTTGAAAGAGTTTCTCTACTCTGGCAAGGAAAACCATTTTTCTGTGTTATTTCTGCCAGCCAATTGTCATAATTCATAAATTTTGGTTGATATGACAACAGAGTGAGTAGAAATTCATTATTACACTCTAGTATGTTCTGGTATTGTGCCCACATCCAACTATTTTAGTTCATATTTGTTAAAGTTGTATAGACAGTTGAATCTGGGACTCTTTCACCTAGGTTTTAATAATAAAAAGAGATAAACTAGCATTTTTTATAGTGTAGAATTTTGGTTCCCTTGTGAATTTCTAAAGTCCCCATAGGAACTGCTAGATGAGTAGGACAGGAGGAGTGTGAAGGAGGAAGAGGTGAATTTCTTCTCTTATAGATAGAGGATAGATGGGAACAGAGGTTTGGGGAAAGAGAAGCTCTCTAGAATTTATGTTGAGGTTTGGCAAAGGGTCTAAGATTTTCTTGTTATTTTCCTGTCCTTCAATGGCTCTTTTTAATTCTTACACTGCTTCCAAAATTCTTATGTTCACTTCCTATTCTTATGTACACTTTCTGCAAGTTAGCAATTTTATCATTTCTTCTCTTAGAAACACTTCTAAATTCTAATAAAAGCAGGGTGCCCACTCATTTATTTTGTTGCCTAGATTTCTAGTTGTACATGCAAAACCACTAATTTTTGAATATTAATAATTCTCCATTGAGAGAACCATAAAGCTAAGTTATCTCTCAGTGGGCAGATCTCTCCATTTTCCAAAATGCTTTCAAATATTGAAAATGTGTCACTACCATATAAAACCTGAAAGTCTGTTGACATTATCTCTACAAACAACCGATCTTCTGCTATTCAAAATCCTTTTCCTCCACTTTCTGTCCCCCTTCCTCATCTTTCCTCCTCTTCTCTCTGTCTTCTCTCTCTCTTTTGTTTTTCAGGAATATTTCAAGTATTTTCTGTGGTATCTCAGAGATACCTGGTTTGGGTCAGGTCTATTTGTTGTTTGGGAGATTAGCTTTCGCAACTTTCATCCAATACTATTTTTATCCACTGGATATCCTGTTGCTATTACAAATTGTCCTGGTCAGTGCCTCTGAACAGCCACATTATTGTATTGGATGACACAATTAGTTCTTAGACTATTAATGATCAGGTAGTTGCTTATAAAATTCCTGAGCTAAAGGATGCAAGAATCCATTAAGTATAAGCAGAAGACTCAGAGAAATGCAGAAATAAATGAATATTTGAGGACTGTCAGTAGACAAATGCCAAATGCCAACAACCAAGCCTTCCTAAAGCAAATAAAACCAAGAAAACCAAAATGCCTTCAAAGGTCTGAAAGCTCATTTATTTCTAAATGTACTAAGAAAAACATTGAAAGCAAATAATGTTTACATATGAGGTGGGGTCAGAAGAATACATGCACCTATAGAAAACAGCAATGCCTTCCAATGCTGCTACTTTTTTAGGCACACACATTTGTGTCAGGCAATAAGGACAATGGGAGGATTCAGAGATTTTATAAAGCATTTAACTCAGGGACCACTTGGAAGACTCCCAACTCTGGATTCAGTAGGCTTTGATTTTTTAAAACACTTTTAATAAGAGTTCTCAAACAATTCAATACCCCTCCTAGACCACCATCCACAGATAGGGGAGAAAGATGCTAAATAGGACAAGGGTATATGTCCTGTTTAGATGTAATTCCTTGGGAGCAATTCTAATCTCTGTCCAGATACCAGCAGTCCAGTTTAGTAGCACCAGCATACCAAACACAAATCAGCACAATATAGCAGAAACAACTAGGCCTCTTCCAAATCAGAGTTAATCATTAGGAGCAACAAGGACCATCTGAGAAGCCAGGAGATGTTCTCTGCTGTACCTTTCTGAATGAAGTGAAGATGTGGAATCAACAAAGTGTTGCAAAACTAGGTGTGCAAATATGTTGTCACTGTCTGTTGAATGCTGTCTGCTGACTTCTGTTCATACTCTTTCCAAATGTAACATGTCCACCTATAGATCTTGCCTCAGACATCACATGAGTTTGCATCACATGACACTACAAGACACTTCCATTTCATGATTCCCCATCTAGAATCACAGTAGGAGATGACAGCTTGTCCCAATAAAGCTTCTTTTGTTTTGTTTTGTTTTGTTTTTTCTTTTTTTCTTTTCTTTTCCTTTCTTTTCTTTTCTTTTCTTTTCTTTTGCTCTATTCTCATTTCAGTCTTGGTGTTCCAGAATTTTGGTCTATTGTCCTTTTCAAAAAGTGATTTCTCTCATGAACTCCAGGATTCTTATTACCTTTTATTTTTTATTTTGTTATTTCTTGGTGGTCCCACTGAGATTTGAGAGAACTCTTTTGAGGCAAGAAAGCCTGAGCACAAACCACAAAGAACAATTAGCAATGACTGTGCTCAGCAGCTTCCCTTGTAACATTTTCAAGAGGTGGTAGGGGGTAGGCATTTTAGCCTACCTGAATGGCTCACTCTTTACTTTCTTTGGGGCTAGGAAGATCATGAGGCCTGAGCTTTGGGGAAGGGGCAGTTTTCACTTTACATAGCTAGTTTACTAACTTGGTAAGAGGCATTGCTTCCTTCCAACAGAAGTCCTCACTCCCAGGTCTAAAGGATCTCATATTAATCTAATAGGTTGGTCAATATCTTTGCTTCTGTGACACTTGACTGCCTTCTTATTTAAAGCAGCCTTTACGAGATCTATGACAAAAACTTTGCATCTTTGAGACTAGAGTCTACTAACATCTAGACTACAAATCCCTAACAATCCTTTCTGCAATTTCTAGGTTTCTTGGCCCTTAAGTGCATTTCATGAGAACTCTTTGTTTTTATGTTTCTGTATCTGTCTCTTCTGTTGTCAGTCTTTTCACTAGTCTCATTGGACAAAGGAGACTTAGGAACTTAACTACTTGAGAAAATATTATCATCTCAACAGCAAATAGCTTTTAGTCAGGCCTTCAGCAGATGTAGACTGTCTTGGGAAAATAGCTTTTGGAGGTGGGGGTTAAATAGTCCTGGAATAAAAGAATAAATGTTTCAGTCCTCCTACAGTCACATTTGGATAGATTAAAATCAACGCATTTTTGCTAACCTCATGTATCTTTTTCTAAGAAATCAAATGATAGGATCAGATCTTAAATATCCGGAAGGGAGTAATGGCTAAAAGAGGTTATGTCTGAAGCACCTACAAGCAGGATTAAGGCAGTAGGATAACCATTAGCAGAAGAATGGGGTGGGGCCAGAGTTTGGGAGGGAGAAAGGCAGAGAGGTGGAGGTGGAAGGATGTTGAGGAGATAAAGAGAAGAAATTGGAAGATGGCAGGGCTTGACCATGAGGAAGTGCAGAAGTGTTACCACATGGCTGGCCATACCCTGGGGTTGACCACACTAGACAGTGCTACATATTTCACACTGACAGGCTAGAGATGCCATTTTAAATAGGCTAGAATATGAAGATAGGGGAAATCCAAACCTGACCAAATATTGTTCCATCTTTCCTCTTCCATCTTGTTCCATGTGGGATAATCTGGCATGAAAAATTTTCCAACATCATTATTTGACCACCTTCTCAAATGCTGGGCAAAATTAGACCCTCAGGCAATCAAACATAACAGCCTACTCTTTTTTTCCTGCCAGGAGATGTCTCCACCAAATCTGGGATATTTTTACAGGGAATACGTGAATCCACATACATTTGTAGAGTTTTCTTGTTACCAAAGCCTAAAGAAAATCAGAGCCTAAGCTAAACAAAGTTCAAATCTATCAGTTACTCCTACAGTGCCCATTTACTAGTGAGAAAGTGAACTTTTTCTAAATTGGGTTCTTTACTGGGAATGAAGCAATTATAAAGCCTTTTGGGGTTTATAATTGCTTCATTTGCAGGCACACAAACTGCTCATGTGTATTACTTTCAAGTGGTTGGTTACCTCAAGACTAGTTCAGAAGAATCTCAAGTTAGATGCTGGTAAAGGCATATACCACGCTCAGCTTGATCCATCCTGATCAAGATTAAAGACTACAACACATGCATGGATACAATATAACAATATCAGAGAGTGACCCTTCAAAATCAAATGTTATGCCTTTTATAGTACTCTAAAAGAATAATAAATACACATTTGCTCTCTATTGCTGGTCTCTGATTCTGTATTATGAATGCAGAAATGGAGCCTATCACTTCACACAAGTATATTTGTTTCAAAATGTCCTCCAAAGCCCATTTTTCTGAGTCAGACTGGCCTCCAGACTTAGGACAGGAACAAGAGCAACTAAATGGTTAGAAAGTAAAGGCATTGTGCCAATAGAGGGGTAACTCTTTCCAACATAGATTATTTATATTACAATATAGTGGTGCTCATATTAAAGACAGCTAATGGTATGCCTTAGTTTGTTTCAACAGTAAAATAAGGTAATTAATGCAGATTAACATAAATGCATAGTAAGTATCAAGATTTAATTAACTACTTAATAAGTAAACCAATATGGTAGATGAAAAGAAAAGACTTTTAAGTAAAAGTACAATGAAAAGACACGGTGTACTTGCTGACTGAAAGTCCCTCAAATACTGTTATAAATGTTTTAGCAGGGCATCCTTTGTTGAATCCTGCTGGATACTCTAAACATAGAGCTGATACGTGGCTATTTAACTGTTGTTTCTCTGTATCTGATACTTATACTCACTCAAAATCAAAAGCATTGTTATTGTAGATTATCCCCTATACTGTATAAAACACACATTAAGAATGTTTTGCTAGTTTGCATTTTGTTTAACACCTTCCTGAGTGTATATATGTATGTATATATGTATATATATATAAATATATATACAACATTAATTTATTATCACATCCAGTTGATGTGGTTTATATTCAACTTTTAATTAGAGAGCAAATTTACTTTTCAATGTTACTATGTCTCATGGCATTTAAGAAAGAAAATTTAGAAAAGAATCAGCAAGTATAAAATGTAAATGTTAAAAGGATGTAACAAATGAAATATTTTTAATAAAGAAGGATTTATTTGTGAAGATTAAGAAGGTGGATGTTCTTTTCAGGATATGAAAGAACTAAAAAATCTTAAAATTTGGAGGTCTGAATATTATATAAGACTTAAAAGATAGGATTTAGAGATTAAATAAATTTGATAAAATTTCTAAAATTAAAGTTCCATGCATCAATATAATATGTCTACTTAAATCAATAGGATTATCCTAATTTATTGATTTCCTTTTGCTGCTATTGAAATATTTTAACTTAAAAAATAGATATGTCTATTTAATGCTTATTAAAATTTGATTGGTTATTGTCCCAAGTTTTCTCTAAATATTGACACTATTAACAATAGTTAATACCTAGTCTGACCATTTCCTGACCACAGCATTCCTCACTTTGCTACATTACACTATTCTACTACTCTAAGCCAAGACTAATGTGGTTAAAGCAACCAAGAAGAACAATTTTTTTGTTCTTGTCCTTTAACGTCAACTAAATCCGAAGGGACTGTAGGAAATCCCTAAAATATTTAATTATTCTGTCTTCTTGCTCAGGTAGACCATAGAGATAGTACCAGATGGACTGTAACAAGTTTATGTTCTACAAACTGGAGTTTATACACAGTAGAAAATTTCCTCAATGCATGCATGCAAATCCATGGACAATGAAGCCATTCTTATAATATAAGGCACCTATTAAAATAATAAAAGTAAGCAAAGAAGCAAACAGACAATAAAGTAGAATCAGTAGTTTCTCCTGAGCTCTGGAGACTTGTAAGAGATTAACTATCAACTGACCTTGACAGTAAAAACAGAAAATAGCTAATTTTGGCTTCCTTCATGCTCTTAAGTCTTCAACAGGAATCTTTGACCAAGAATTAAAATGATTGGCATGTTTCTTTTACAGTTCAAAGTTTCATATTCCCTAGACGGGATTTGATGTCCTCTTCTGACATCCACAAACCTTGCAAATATATAGTGCACTAACATACCTCCAGGCAAAAACACATATTACATAAAATACTATAAAATGAGATAGGAAAGAAAGATCAGCAACAAAATATAGCAAGTGTATATTTCAGAGACACAAGGATTTTAAATGTTTAAACATAAACAAGCATGCTGAGAAAAGAAGCTCATAGAATTTGAGCATTTTACAACTACTTATACCTAGAAATAGTATATAGTACTCCATAAACATGTGCATTTTTATGAGTCTTCTTAAAATAATAAAAGAGAGAGGAAAGACACTGAAAATGTTTAAAAGCTTTAGGACCTGTTCTCATTCGTTCTTTCCTTTTGCTTAGCAACGGTAGACATAGCCACTGAAACGTCATCCTTTAGACTCTCTGTGGAGTCTTGTCTCTTGCTCTGGGTTTCTAAGCTCTTCTCTCAGGGCTCAGTCCCTCTAAAGCTGGTTAAAGCTGTCAGTGTATGTGATTTCCTCAGAGCTGTGTATCTGAGGGCCTTGGCTTTTTCCAGCTGCAGGCTTAAGGCTGTGTTTAATTTTTTGATAAAGTATCTTCCACCACAGCATTTTGCTTCTTCAGGACCAGTACAAACTACATCCATCATTACTGTTTACATACATTTATTAAAAACAAGTCTGCCTAAATATAAGGGAAGGGAGTATGAAGCACATTCCTCTCTGATGTGATGAATCACTGGCTAACACTGTAGTGCCTGGTCTGTCTGCCATACAAACTCAACTAATACTAAAAAAATGAGCTAGGTCAGACGTGGTAGCACATATTTGTCATCTGTCATCCCAGCAATCAGAAAGCTGACAAGAGTAAAGAATCTGAGGCAAACTTGTGTGCAAAGTAAGATCTCCTAATATTAAACCCAAAAGGTAGATAGATTAAACAGATATCCACTAATGTGGAAGATACAAATGAAATCAGTGAGAACATTTTTGAAGAGATGTATGTCACTGGAGAAAGATGAATGAACTTTGTAAGGGACAGATACAAAAGACCTACTACATGATAGCTTAGGGCTGTAAGGACATACAGAGAGAGGTCAACGAAATAAAAGCCATTAAAAAGCCATGATAAATGCTTATTGTTCTTTGAAAGAGACAACATAATTAAAACAATATAATTAAAATGTTGAAGTTTGAATACCAAATATATTTGAGGAGTTCTGATCTAGTTTGAAGAGTAAAAGGACATCACAAGACTCTTAAGGAAATGTCAAACTAGTCTTCAACTCAAGGTTCCCTGTGAGGAGGATGCGCCATCCTATGTGATACATTCCAAAAGGAAGAAATTAGTACTGCAGAGTTGCTGTGTAGACTTACGAACTCTCGTTATTCTCCTTTTCCATCCAGGGCTGACAGAATGGAAATATTTCAGAATAATTTCTGGAAAACACCACAGAGATGCAGATATACAGTCAGATACATTAAGTCAGGGGAGAAAACTTCCTTGCCTTATTCCCTGTCAAGCTTTAGGTCAACCCTAGAGTCATTTGGGAAGAGGTGCTCCTAATTTAGAAAATACCTTCATAAGATTTGCCTGTAGTCAAGTCTGTTGAGCAATATCTTGATGAAAGATTGATATAGGGTGATCCAGCCAATTGTGGGTGGGAGCATTCTCGGGCTCATAGGCCTGTGTTCTATAAGAAAGCATGTTGAGCAAGCCAGTCAGTAATCAACATCCTTCTATTGCCTCAGCATTAGCTCTTACATATAGGGTCCTGTCCTGGCTTTCTTGCATTCTTGAGTAATGAACTATGATGTGAAAGTGTAGGCTGAAATAAAACCTTTCTCCCTCAACTACTATGTATGTATGTATGTATGTATGTATGTATGTATGTATGTATCATCTATCTATCTATCTATCTATCTATCTATCTATCTATCTATCTATCTATCTATCTATCTATCTACCTACCTATCTATCTATCATCTATCTATTCTATCTATCTATCTATCTATCTATCTATCTATCTATCTATCTATCTATCTATCTATCTATCTTTCTATCTATCTATCTTTCTATCTTTCTATCTATCTATCTATCTATCTGAGACAGGGTTTCTTTACATAATGTTGGATATTTGGAGTTCACTACATAAACCAGGATGGCCTTGAACTCACAAGATCTACGTGGACCTGCCTCTTAAATATTGGAGGTAAAGGCATGTGCCATCATGATCAGCTTGTCAATTGTTTTTTATCACAGCAATAAAATTCTACAAGACCTTGATTAGCCAACAAAATTAGATCCATTATGAAAATACATTTCATATCCCCTAAAACAAATATTTAATTGTTACCAATAGCTCTGTATTTAGATTAAAGATTTTCTCAAAAAGAAATAAACCATGCTGAGTACTAGAAAGTTTGACAATTACCAGAGGTTAATGAAGTCATTTACCTCAGAGTTGAAATTATATCTACCACTTTACTGAATAAATATAACCACTAATTACATTTTTAAGTATTTGTTCTATAACCAAAGGATACATTAAGTATTCATGTTGCAACATGTTTCTTTGCAACAGACAGAGACCATTTTAGAAAACTAAAATGCAGAATTGTGGTGTACATTCCATATGGATACATTTATAGCGACCCCTATATATAAGACTCAGGGACTATTGTGAAAGAGATAGAAGGGAAAGAGTATAAAAGTCAGAAAAATAGGGAGTTCTGTGAGAGAAGCATTTAGTAGAAAGTGGGAAGTATTGGGGGAAGGGAATGAAAGAAACAGTGTAATCAAATTAAATTCAATGAAAATTGCAAAATAAAATCATCAATCTACCTATTCCTCCTTTTTCTCCCCAAATCATATGTCAGCACAAATAGTTTTTTGGTTTTACATAGTTTTCTCTAATCTATAATATGTAATGTAATAGTATGCATGCAGAGTTGATGAATTTTTAAATTGGCTTATATCACTTTGTAATATATATTTTACTTTAGTCTATATATTATTGTGCCCTAATTACTCATTGTTTCTTTTTAACCCTCAGCAGTTATCGATTGCCTAAACAAAGTTCAGTTTATCAATTTTGAAGAACATTTTGACTTAGAAGTACATCAGTAAATGAGAAAATATATCTGTATGCAGTATATTTTGTGAGTATTTCAGTTACCAAATCTTCAAAAATACTAGCTACTATTACTGGTAGCAAGTGTGCTGAGATGAAACCTACCACTGTGCTCTAAACTGCCTAAACTAATTTATACTCCTGGGAGTCAAGTAGCAAGCTCCTTTACTTCCTGCCTTTACCAGGACTTGTTTTTGCCAGCATGCTGCATGTTGTACATTAGTTTATTAATAAGTAGATCATAGTGCCATTTTGTTTAATCAGCCTTCCTTGGTACCTGTATTGCAAAATACCCTTTTTTGTTCTTTCTTTCCTTCCTTCTTTCCTTCCTTCTTTCCTTCCTTCTTTCCTTCCTTCCTTCCTTCCTTCCTTCCTTCCTTCCTTCCTTCTTTCTTTCTTTCTTTCTTTCTTTCTTTCTTTCTTTCTTTCTTTCTTTCTTTCTTTCTTTCTTTCTTTCTTTCTTTCTTTCTTTCTTTCTCTCTCTATCTTTCTCTGTCTCTGTCTCTCTCCCCTCTCCTCCCTCCTCCCTCCCTCCCTCCTTCCCTCCCTTCTTCCCTCCCTCCCTTCCTTCCTTTCTACTTTCCTCCTCTCTTTTCTTCCTGTCTCTTTTGTCTTTTTTTGTGATCTATACATATTCTTCTATCAAGTGTATGAAGACTCTTTTGCTCAATTTGTTCAGGTGATTTTCTTAGTTTTGTATAATTCTATAGCTGTTCTTTACAAGATACATTTTTGCATATGTTTCTCTAGATCTGTGGCATGTCTTTTCATTTCTAAACAATGAATTTTGCAGAGCAGAAAAATTTAATTTCAATTGAATCTAGTTAATCAGTTCTTTCCTTTGTTGGCCATGCCTTTGAAATCATTACCAAATCACCACAGGCTCAAGATGATTTGCTCCTAAGGTGCCTTCTAGAACCATGGTTTACCTTTTTATCTCAATCCAATTGGTATTGATTTGGGGAAGTATGATAAATATAGTTTCTGTTTTGGTTTGGTTTGGTTTGCTTTTCCAAGTGAATATTTCATTTCCTAGTTCATTTATTTAAGAGCCTAAGTTAAGATCATTACAGCTTGCTTTTTTTTCCTCATTAAAGATCAAAAGACTGTATTCCTGGAGTTGCTATTATATTTTATATGTTATGTACTACAATTACTGATTACTGTAGCTTAAACATTATGTTGTGTTATCCTTTCTGTTTTGCAGTATTGTGTAATCTCCTGAGGTATTCTGCTTCTGTACACTAAGTTTACAATCATTCTCTCAATATCTAGATAATAACCATTTGAGTTTTAGATTGAGATTACATTGAGTCTACAGAGCAAACTGTGAAGGACAGTTATCTCCACTTTTATATGTTATGCCTATGAGCATACAATGACTCTACTTATTTAGTTCTTTATTTTACTTCACCAGAATTCTCATTCTCCTCATATGGATTTAGAATATATTTCAGTCGCTTTATGTCCTGGACTTTCATGCGAAGACTGCCTCAATATAAATAGTATAGTATTTTTAAGTATCAAATTGCATTTGTTTATTGCCTGAATATAGGAAAGCTATTGTCTTGTGTATTAATTTTGTACCTGCAACCCTGTAATAATTCTTTTGCATCATGGGAGTTTTATCATTTTATTTTTCAGATTTTATCAAATGCTACTGTCAAATTTTTCTCAAATACTACTTGAAAATCAAGTAATTTCCTAACAATTTGAGTTTTGCTTCTTACTTGTAAATCTCTCTGAGGCTTTTTTTCTTTTGTTGTCTCATTCTATTACCTAGAACCTTCCGTCTATGTTGAAAGGGTATTGTGTGTGGGAGCATGCTAGCATTGTTCTTGTTCTGACCGTTGAACATAACATAAGCCATAGGCTTTTGTCAGATCTCCTTTTATCAGGTTACCTGCATTTATACATTCATAGCATGGTTCATAATATTATATGATATTTTTGAGCATATTAGTTGCCTTTTCCATTGTTAGGACAAAATACTAAACAAAATAAATTTTTTTTTTAAATCTTGGGTTTATTTATTTATTTATTTATTTATTTATTTATTTATTTTTATTTTATTTTTTTTATTCGATATAATTTATTTACATTTCAAATGATTTCCCCTTTTCTAGCCCCCCCACTCCCCGAAAGTCCCGTAAGCCCCCTTCTCTTGCCCTGTCCTCCCTCCCACCCCTTCCCACTTCCCCGTTCTGGTTTTGCCGAATACTGTTTCACTTAGTCTTTCCAGAACCAGGGGCCACTCCTCCTTTCTTCTTGTATCTCATTTGATGTGTGGATTATGTTTTGGGTATTCCAGTTTTCTAGGTTAATAACCACTTATTAGTGAGTGCATACCATGATTCACCTTTTGAGTCTGGGTTACCTCACTTAGTATGATGTTCTCTAGCTCCATCCATTTGCCTAAGAATTTCATGAATTCATTGTTTCTAATGGCTGAATAGTACTCCATTGTGTAGATATACCACATTTTTTGCATCCACTCTTCTGTTGAGGGATACCTGGGTTCTTTCCAGCATCTGGCAATTATAAATAGGGCTGCTATGAACATAGTAGAGCATGTATCCTTATTACATGGTGGGGAATCCTCTGGATATATGCCCAGGAGTGGTATAGCAGGAATTTCTGGAAGTGAGGTGCCCAGTTTTCGGAGGAACCGCCAGACTGATTTCCAGAGTGGTTGTACTAATTTGCAACCCCACCAGCAGTGGAGGAGTGTTCCTCTTTCTCCGCACCCTCTCCAACACCTGCTGTCTCCTGAATTTTTTATCTTAGCCATTCTGACTGGTGTAAGATGAAATCTTAGGGTTGTTTTGATTTGCATTTCCCTAATGACTAATGAAGTTGAGCATTTTTTAAGATGCTTCTCCGCCATCCGAAGTTCTTCAGGTGAGAATTCTTTGTTTAACTCTGTACCCCATTTTTTAATAGGGTTGTTCGGTTTTCTGGAGTCTAACTTCTTGAGTTCTTTATATATATTGGATATTAGCCCTCTATCTGATGTAGGATTGGTGAAGATCTTTTCCCAATTTGTTGGTTGCCGATCTGTCCTCTTGATGGTGTCCTTCGCCTTACAGAAACTCTGTAACCTTATGAGGTCCCATTTGTCAATTCTTGCTCTTAGAGCATACGCTATTGGTGTTCTGTTCAGAAACTTTCTCCCTGTACCGATGTCCTCAAGGGTCTTCCCCAGTTTCTTTTCTATTAACTTCAGAGTGTCTGGCTTTATGTGGAGGTCCTCGATCCATTTGGATTTGAGCTTAGTACAAGGAGACAAGGATGGATCAATTCGCATTCTTCTGCATGCTGACCTCCAGTTGAACCAGCACCATTTGTTGAAAAGGCTATCTTTTTTCCATTGGATGTTTTCAGCCTCTTTGTCGAGGATCAAGTGGCCATAGGTGTGTGGGTTCATTTCTGGATCTTCAATCCTGTTCCATTGATCCTCCTGCCTGTCACTGTACCAATACCATGCAGTTTTTAACACTATTGCTCTGTAGTATTGCTTGAGGTCAGGGATACTGATTCCCCCAGATTTTCTTTTGTTGCTGAGAATAGTTTTAGCTATCCTGGGTTTTTTGTTGTTCCAGATGAATTTGATAATTGCTCTTTCTAACTCTGTAAAGAATTGAGTTGGGATTTTGATGGGTATTGCATTGAATCTGTATAGTGCTTTAGGCAAAATGGCCATTTTAACTATATTGATTCTACCGATCCATGAGCATGGGAGGTTTTCCCATTTTTTGAGGTCTTCTTCCATTTCCTTCTTCAGAGTCTGGAAGTTCTTGTCATACAGATCTTTCGCACGTTTGGTAAGAGTCACCCCAAGATACTTTATACTGTTTGTGGCTATTGTGAAGGGGGTCATTTCCCTAATTTCTTTCTCAGCCTGCTTATCCTTTGAGTATAGGAAGGCCACTGATTTGCTTGAGTTGATTTTGTAACCTGCCACTTTGCTGAAGTTGTTTATCAGCTGTAGGAGCTCTCTAGTGGAGTTCTTTGGGTCACTTAGGTAGACGATCATGTCGTCTGCAAATAATGATAGTTTGACTTCCTCCTTTCCAATTTGTATCCCTTTGACCTCCTTATGTTGTCGAATTGCCCGAGCTAGTACCTCAAGTACAATATTGAAAAGATAAGGAGAAAGGGGGCAGCCTTGTATGGTCCCTGATTTCAGTGGGATTGCTTCAAGTTTCTCTCCATTTAGCTTGATGCTGGCTACCGGTTTGCTGTATATTGCTTTTACTATGTTTAGGTATGGGCCTTGAATTCCTGTTCTCTCCAAGACTTTATGCATGAAAGGATGCTGAATTTTGTCAAATGCTTTTTCAGCATCCAATGAAATGACCATGTGGTTTTGTTCTTTGAGTTTGTTTATGTAGTGGATTGTATTGATGGATTTCCGTATATTGAACCAACCCTGCATTCCCGGGATAAAGCCTACTTGATCATGGTGGATGATCGTTTTGATGTGTTCTTGGATTCGGTTGGCAAGAATTTTATTGAGTATTTTTGCATCGATGTTCATAAGGGAAATTGGTCTGAAGTTCTCTTTCTTTGTTGGATCTTTGTGTGGCTTTGGTATCAGCGTAATTGTGGCTTCGTAGAAGGAATTGGGTAGTGTTCCTTCTGTTTCTATTTTGTGAAATAGTTTGAAGAGTATTGGTGTTAACTCTTCTTTGAAGGTCTGGTAGAATTCTGCACTGAACCCATCTGGTCCTGTGCTTTTTTTGGTTGGAAGACTTTCTATGACTCCTTCTATTTCTTTAGGCTTTATGGGACTGTTCAGATGGTCTAGTTGGTCCTGATTTAATTTTGGTATTTGGTATCTGTCAAGGAAATTGTCCATTTCCTCCAGATTCTCCAGTTGTGTTGAGTACAGGCTCTTGTAGTAGGATCTGATGATTTTTTGGATTTCCTCAGTTTCCCTTGTTATATCTCCCTTTTCATTTCTAAGTTTGTTAATTTGGATACTTTCTCTGTGCCCTTTGGTCAGTCTGGCTAAGGGTTTATCTATCTTGTTGATTTTCTCAAAGAACCAGCTCCTGGTTTTGTTGATTTTTTTGTATGGTTCTCTTTGTTTCTACTTGATTGATTTCGGCCCTGAGTTTGATGATTTCCTGCCTTCTACTCCTCCTGGGTGAAATAGCTTCTTTTTGTTCTAGGGCTTTCAGGTGTGTCATTAAGTTGGTAATGTATGCTCTCTCCATTTTCTTTTTGGAGGCACTCAGGGCTATGAGTTTTCCTCTTAGCACTGCTTTCATTGTGTCCCATAGATTTGGGTATGTTGTGTTTTCATTTTCATTGTGTTCTAAAAAGTCTTTAATTTCTTTCTTTATTTCTTCCTTGACCAAGGTATCATTGAGTAGAGTATTGTTCAATTTCCACGTGTATGTGGGTTTTCTGTTGTTTCTGTTGCTATTGAAGACCACTTTTATTCCATAGTGATCAGATAGGAGGCATGGGATTAGTTCTATCTTCTTATATTTGTTGAGGTCTGTCTTGTGACCAATTATATGGTCGATTTTGGAGAAGGTACCATGAGGTGCTGAAAAAAAGGTATATTCTTTTGTTTTAGGATAGAATGTTCTATATATATCAGTTAAATCTAATTGGTCCAAAGCTTCAATTAGTTTCATTGTGTCCTTGTTTAGTTTCTGTTTTCCTGATCGGTCCATTGAGGAAAGTGCAGTGTTGAAGTCACCCACAATTATTGTGTTAGGTGCAATGTGTGCTTTGAGTTTTAATAAAGTTTCTTTTATGAAAGAGGGTGCCCTTACATTTGGAGCATAGATGTTCAGGATTGAGAGTTCTTCTTGTTGTATTTTTCCTTTGACCAGCAAGAAGTGTCCCTCAGAGTCTCTTTTGATGACTTTGGGTTGAAAGTCAATTTTATCTGATATTAAAATGGCTACTCCAGCTTGTTTCCTGAGACCATTTGCTTGTAAAATTGTCTTCCAGCCTTTTACTCTAAGGTAATGTTTGTCTTTGACCCTGAGGTGTGTTTCCTGTAAGCAGCAAAATGTAGGGTCCTGTTTACGTATCCAGTCAGTTAGTCTGTGTCTTTTTATTGGGGCATTGAGTCCATTGATGTTAAGAGATATTAAGGAATAGTGATTGTTACTTCCTATCATTTTTGACGTTATTTTTTAAATTTGATTGCTTAACTTCTTTTGGGTTTGATGAAAGGTTACTATCTTGCTTTTTTCAGGGTGAAGTTTCCCTCCTTGTATTGGTGTTGTCCTCCTATTATCCTTTTTAGGGCTGGGTTTGTGGATAGATATTAGGTGAACTTGGTTTTGTCGTGAAATATCTTAGTTTCTCCATCTATGGTGATTGAGAGTTTTGCTGGATATAGTAGTTTTGGTTGGCATTTGTGTTCTCTTAGAATCTGCATGAGATCTGCCCAGGACCTTCTAGCCTTCATAGTCTCAGGTGAAAAGTCTGCTGTGATTCTGATAGGTCTTCCTTTATATGTTACTTGGCCTTTTTCTCTTACTGCCTTTAATATTCTTTCTTTGTTTAGAACATTTGGTGTTTTGATTATTATGTGACGGGAAGTATTTCTGTTCTGGTCCAGTCTGTTTGGAGTTCTGTAGGCTTCTTGTATATTCATGGGCATCTCTTTCTTTAGGTTAGGGAAGTTTTCTTCCATAATTTTATTGAAGATATTTGCTGGCCCTTTAAGTTGTAAATCTTCACTCTCATCTATGCCTATAATCCTTAGGTTTGGTCTTCTCATTGTGTCCTGGATTTCCTGGATATTTTGGGTTACAAGCTTTTTGCATTTTGCATTTTCTTTAACTGTTGAGTCCATGGTTTCTATGGAATCTTCAGCATCTGAGATTCTTTCTTCTATTTCTTGTATTCTGTTGTTGATATTTGCATCTCTGTCCCCTGATTTCTTCCCAAGGCTTTCTATCTCCAAAGTTGTCTCCTTTTGAGTTTTCTTAGTTGTTTCTACTTCTGTTTTTAGATCCTGGATGGTTTTGCTTAGCTCCTTCACTTGCTTGTTTGTGCTTTCCTGTAATTCTTTAAGAGATTTTTGTGTTTTTTCTTTCATGAGCTCAGCCTGTTGACCAAAGTTCTCCTGTATTTCTTTAAGAGATTTTTGTGTTTCGTCTTTCATGACCTCAGCCTGTTGACCAAAGTTCTCCTGTATTTCTTTAAGTGTTTTTTGCATTTCCTCCTTGTTGGCTTTTGTATTCTCCTGGATTTCTTTCAATGATTTTTGTGTTTCCCTTGCAAGGGCTTCTAACTTTTGATCCATTTTCTCCTGAATGTCCTTCATGTGTTCCTGTACCAGCATCATGACCAGTGATTTTAAATCCAAATCTTGTTTTACTGGTGTGATGGGGTATCCAGGACTTGCTGGTAGAGGAGAATTGGGTTCAGATGTTGCCATATTGCCTTGATTTCTGTTAGTGACGTTCCTGCGTTTGCCTTTTGCCATCTAGCTCTCACTGGTGTTACTTGGTCTTGTCAGTGCTGGACTCACCAGTGCAAGCTGCCCCTTCCCCGTTGGCCTCTGGTGCACAGCTTACACTCTGCACTGCCTGTAGACAGGGTGCTGTTGTCCAGGCTGTTCAGATCCCGAAGCAGGCACCTGAAGGCTCCCGCTGGGGCCCGCAGGATTTATTGGAGCCCACGACTTCTCCCAGCTGGCCGCCCGGAAGCCCCCACTAGCCTCTTGAGGGACCTGGAGATGTGGCGGCCACCCAGGCTGATCTGAAGCGGAGAGAGTTGACCTGAGGGCTTCTGCCTGAGGCCTTGCCCCAGATTGTGTCTGTGGGCCAGATGGAACCCGTGTGCACCCCCAGGGAGCTCCGAAGGTATATGCTGCTGTGACCTCCCCTGTGTTCTGCTCACTCCGCTGGGCAGCCGATTTCCCCAACCGGGCTGGCGCACACTAGGTTAGCCTTGTCGCCCGGGCCCTGAGTCCAGGCAAACGCCTGGGAGGCCAAGGTCCGAGCAAAGTTCCCCTAGGGCTATGACTGTTATTTGGATCCGCCAGGTGACCCGGATGGCGGGCGTGCGCGTCCGCGCTCCCCGAAAGCACCGGGAGAGTCTGTTGTGCTAATAACCTCCTGGGCGGGTTGACACACAGATGGCCCACCAAGCCGCCCAGTTCTTGGGGTCAGTCCTGTGCCTTTTGGGGCCTAGACCCCCGTTTTGTTAGCCTCAGGCTACGCTTGTTAGCAGTCTCTGCCCTCCCAAGCACTCTGGCTCCTGTAGGCAAAATGGCGGCGCGTGCGCCGGCCGGGGCGAAAAACACTCCTGGCTGGGTTGGCGCCCCGATGGCCACTCAAACAGCCCAGGGCCTGGGTGCAGGCCAACGCCCGTCTGGCTCAGACCCCTGCGGTGTTGGGCCTAGGATTATGTTTGTGTACCTCAGTCTGACCGATCTCTGGAGCCCGGGATCAAGATGGAGGTGAGTCTCTCCTGACTGGCGGGAAGCCGAGTTCTGGTTGGCAAGAATTTTATTGAGTATTTTTGCATCGATGTTCATAAGGGAAATTGGTCTGAAGTTCTCTTTCTTTGTTGGATCTTTTTGTGGCTTTGGTATCAGCGTAATTGTGGCTTCGTAGAAGGAATTGGGTAGTGTTCCTTCTGTTTCTATTTTGTGGAATAGTTTGAAGAGTATTGGTGTTAACTCTTCTTTGAAGGTCTGGTAGAACTCTGCACTGAAGCCATCTGGACTTATTGCCCCAATAAAAAGACACAGACTAACTGACTGGATACGTAACAGGACCCTACATTTTGCTGCTTACAGGAAACACACCTCAGGGTCAAAGACAAACACTACCTTAGAGTAAAAGGCTGGAAGACAATTTTACAAGCAAATGGTCTCAGGAAACAAGCTGGAGTAGCCATTTTAATATCAGATAAAATTGACTTTCAACCCAAAGTCATCAAAAGAGACCCTGAGGGACACTTCTTGCTGATCAAAGGAAAAATACAAAAAGAAGAACTGTCAATCCTGAACATCTATGCCCCAAATGCAAGGGCACCCTCTTTCGTAAAAGAAACTTTATTAAAACTAAAAGCACACATTGCACCTAACACAATAATTGTGGGTGACTTCAACACTGCACTTTCCTCAATGGACCGATCAGGAAAACAGAAACTAAACAGGGACACAATGAAACTAATTGAAGCTTTGGACCAATTAGATTTAACAGATATATATAGAACATTCTATCCTAAAACAAAAGAATATGCCTTTTTCTCAGCACCTCATGGTACCTTCTCCAAAATCGACCATATAATTGGTCACAAGACAGACCTCAACAAATATAAGAAGATCGAACTAATCCCATGCCTCCTATCTGATCACTATGGAGTAAAAGTGATCTTCAATAGCAACAGAAACAACAGAAAACCCACATACACGTGGAAACTGAACAATACTCTACTCAATGATACCTTGGTCAAGGAAGAAATAAAGAAAGAAATTAAAGACTTTTTAGAACATAATGAAAATGAAAACACAACATACCCAAATCTATGGGACACAATGAAAGCAGTGCTAAGAGGAAAACTCATAGCCCTGAGTGCCTCCAAAAAGAAAATGGAGACAGCATACATTACCAGCTCCATGACACACCTGAAAGCCCTAGAACAAAAAGAAGCTATTTCGCCCAGGAGGAGTAGAAGGCAGGAAATCATCAAACTCAGGGCCGAAATCAATCAAGTAGAAACAAAGAGAACCATACAAAAAATCAACAAAACCAGGAGCTGGTTCTTTGAGAAAATCAACAAGATAGATAAACCCTTAGCCAGACTGACCAAAGGGCACAGAGAAAGTATCCAAATTAACAAACTTAGAAATGAAAAGGGAGATATAACAACGGAAACTGAGGAAATCCAAAGAATCATCAGATCCTACTACAAGAGCCTGTACTCAACACAACTGGAGAATCTGGAGGAAATGGACAATTTCCTTGACAGATACCAAATACCAAAATTAAATCAGGACCAGCTAGACCATCTAAACAGTCCCATAATGCCTAAAGAAATAGAAGGAGTCATAGAAAGTCGTCCAACCAAAAAAAGCACAGGACAAAATAAATTTAAGTGGGCTGGGGAGATGGCTCAGTGGTTAAGAGCACTCGACTACACTTCCAGAGTTTCTGAGTTCAATTCCCAGCAACCACATGGTGGCTCACAACCATCTGTAATGGAATCTGATGCCCTCTTCTGGTGTGTCTGAAGAGAACAATGGTGTACTCATATAAATAAATAAATAAATAAATAAATAAATAAATAAATAAATAAATAAATAAATAAATCTTAAAAAAACAAAAACCACAACAACAAAAAAGAAATTTAAGAATAGAGTTTTAGATTTTGGGTTGTTCGTTTGTTTTTCACTTTCAGTTCCAGGTACATAGACCAATACATGAAGGAGAGCATGGCAAGCTGAAGCCACAGTGCACTTGTGCTCAGGAGGCAGAAAACACAAACAGGTGGGATGTGGCTATAGAGCCTGAAGGGCTGTCCCACTGACCTACTTCATTCAGTAGTTCTCTCACTAAAGCTTCCACGGCTCTCTCCAGTATACTATTGGCTTGTGAGCAAGCTCTCAGACACAGGAGCCTTTATCAGATCCTTCATACAAACCTGTGTGTATAAGAATTTGTGAAATTAACCTTTTCTGTGTCTATGATAAAATGTTATTTTAAAGTCAGGCTATAGAATCAATTGTTTTATTGCCATTTGACTTTTTATTCAAAGTAGATTCTTCTCTAATATAATGCATGCTAACCATAATTTCCCCTTTCTCCACACCTCGTTTCCTCCCAACCTTCTCTCTTCACCAGATCCATTCTGCCTTTATTTCCTCAAGAAAGAGCAGGCCTCCAAGAAGCAATAGCCAAACAGGACAAAACAAGATACAGGAAGACACAGCACTAGCTCTGGTATCCAGGTTTATGAAGGCAACCTAATAGGAGAAAAAGAGTCTCAGGAGAAGATAAGAGTCAGAGATAAAACTACTCCCTCTGACAGAAGTCTGGCAAAACCACTAAGCTAACAACCATGACATATTCAGAGAACCTGGTGCAAACACATATAGGCTTCATGTTTGCAGTTTAAGTCTCTGTGAGCCCATATGAGACCTGTTTAGTTGATTTGATGAGTCATGCTCTTTTGGTGTCCTACATCTAGTCTAACTCCTACAATTTTTCTTTTCCCTCCTTGCTCTCGGCTGGGAGGGATCTAATAAAGATCTCTAATTTCAGCTCTCTTTCTGCATAGTGTGTAGCTGTGGATGTTAAACCACCCTTGTATAAATAGAATTCCTACTTGGTCATGGTGTATGATTATACTACACATTTCTGGATTCAATATTTTTGTTAGGAGCTTTGCATTCATGTTCATTAGATATTAGTCTGCTTCTTTTATTGTGCTTCCTTTGTCTACCTTTGTTATGATGGTGGATCCAAAATGAGTTGGAATGTATTCTATTTATTTTATTAGAAAAAAAGACTCTGGAGAATGAGAAAATTAAAACAAACATGTTTAATTGACATGAACTAAATTGAACCAATAATGTATTTAATTGTTTTCACTTTTTTAATACAAATTTTTAGTTTTAAAAATTAAAACTTAATTTCATACCATCCCCTCCCATTTCCTGTCCTCTTTTCCTTCCATATCCCCTATTCTTGCACCATTTAAATTTATAGCTTTATGAGATGCATTCCTATTACACAGAGAATGGAAGAAGGGGTGAATGGTGGGAGGGGAGAAGAGAGGGAAGAATGTGGGGGACGGGAAGACTGGGATGCTGCAATTGGGATGTAGAATAAATAATTTCATCAATAAAAAATGTACAGCCTCTTTTTCTTTATTATGAATGTATACTTCTAAGCATATGTTTATGTTTAAGTATATAACTACAATCTGCTCATCCCACTTAGTATATGATATTAATGATTTCAGGACTGATAACTTGGTATTACATAATCAATTAAGGAATGATCCCTAAGGAGGATTGTTTCTTCTGCAGTCAGAATTCCCTAGTTGTCTACCGTTCTTTGGCTAGGTGTAGAGACCTATGAGATATCTTCCTTCTACATCAGCATGTCTTGTTCGGACCTTATTTAGGCAGTCACAATGTTGAGGTATCATAGGTAAAGCTGTCATCTATAGGAAACATAATTTCATAGATTTCCTGGTCCTCTGGTTCTTACATTCTTACTGCCCCTCTTCCTGCATGTTTTCTGAGCCTTAGGTTCATGAATTGTGGTACAGATACATCCATTGAGGCTAAGCATGCAAATATAAATTTTTATCTGCATTTTGTCCAGTAGTTTTTCTGTAAAGGTTTCCAACTGTTGCAATATAAATTTCTTTCATGAGGGATTAAAGACACACTTATCTAAAGGAAAATCTTTAGAATGTAGTTAGGAAATATGCTGGATTAATAAGTAGCAACAGTAGATTCCCCACTAAGCTGTGTGACCTTCTAGCCCTGCTAGATGGCAAGGTTGTAGTACCAAGAATGATTTCCTCCTATAAATTAGGCCTTAATTATAATTAAACAGCTGTTTGTTACCCTAAAATATAACTACCACTATTGAACCCTTATGGAATAGCATGTCATGGCAGTCTTTTTCATGGTTGAAAGGTATCAGAGCTAGGTAGGAATATTGGCTCCTTAGCTCCTTCAAAAGCTTGCATATAATTTTCAAGTACAAGAAATCTATTACTTATGGAGGAGAGATGCAATGCATATCCAACTCAGATCCTCTTAAGTTTTGTGTCTAAAATATATGATGTCTTCATTAGTAGGGATTTATTTTCAAGTTCTGGAAGGTACCCAAGTGCAATTGCATCATTCTACATTATTTTGAGAATCTTCCTTTTTTAATTTTTATATATTTATTTATTATATGTGAGTACATTGTAGCTGTCTTTAGACATTCCAGAAGAGGGTGTCAGAACTCATTATGGATGGTTGTGAGCCACCATGTGGTTGCTGGGATTTGAACTTAGGACCTTTGGAAGAACAGTCAATGCTCTTAACTACTAAGCCATATCTCTAGGCCCATATTTTGAGAATATTTTAGATACTCCTGACAAACAACTTGAACGAGTTTATTTCATGCCCAGTTCTAGTTGAGGGGTCTATGGTTGTTGGGGGAAAAATATCAGCCCATGGAAGATAACTGCACTTAAATTACATATGTATATGCATATATATAAACCATTTCAGACAAATAAATAATTTTCCTTATGCACTTTTCAGACACCCTTAGTAGAATTTTTTCCTCTTCCTTCCCTTCTCTGCATTTATCTCTTTTCCCCTTAGTTAGTGGCCTTCTATTTTCCATTCTTTCTAGAGTGTATCCCATCTCATCTGATCTTTGAGGCTAAGTAGAAGTGGGTTTGGTTAATAATTGGAAGGGAGAAATTTTTCATATTTAAACTGCTTAGAAGAATTCCACATGGAATCTATGTAGTTTGTTGCAGAGAATTATTAGTTATTGTTTTTATCCTTTATCAGGGTAAACTTATTCAGACTTTTGTTTTAGCATATTATCATGTCAGTGCTGATACTTGATTTGGTTTTTGACAAATTTTGTTTTTATCCCTTGTGTCTTTATCTTTCCTTTCTTGGTAGTCACATGTGTCATGTTACATAGGTTTATTTGTAACAGGCTTTAGTCACTGACTGGCAAGGAATCAAGGGAGTGGGGCATTTTGTAGTTTCTAGCCTCTCCTCCTGTTCAGTAGATCTCTGTTACTTCTTCTTCTGGTTTTGTTGAATATTTCTGGTTTTTTTTTTTCCTACTGGAGAGGGAGGGATGACTTGCAGTTGTAATCTGTCTACAGCCAGTGCAAGCAGTCTTTTCTCTTTGGTTGCCTCTTGATCCCTTTTCCTTCCTACTCTAATGTCTTATCCTATTACCTTTCCATTACCTGCAGAGGAGGTTACTTCCCTTTTGATATATTTTTCCCATAATAAGTCTGAAATTCATTTCTTCTTTTTTCAGTTTTTATGTTGTTATTAGAACAGATGGGCAATTTTTAACTTCTTAAATAGAACCTAACTGAATGAAATTATTTCTGTATAAGTAAATTTTAATGTATCTGACCAGATCATTTCTCCTTAAGAAAAAGTAAATAATCTAATTTCCCACAGTACCACTCTTTTTTTAATTGAGTATCTTCTTCATTTACATTGCCAGTGGTAAAACCTTTCCCAATTTCCCCCTCCCAAAAGCCCCCTCTCCAATGATTCCCTATCCCTCCTCCCTCCCCCTGCCTCCATGTATATGCCCCTCTACCCAACACAGTCCCACCTTCCCCCAACTCCCCCCCCCCATCTGTTTCCCTTTGTTGTGGCCTCTATTGAGCTTTTACCTGACCAAAGACCACTCCTCTGACTGATGCCCAAAAAGGCATTCCTCTGCCACATTTTTGGCTGGAACCATGTATACCCCTTGGTTGATGATTCAGTCCCTGGGAGTCTTGAGGTGTCTGGGTGTCCAAAGTCATTGTTTTTCCCATGGGGTTATATACCCCTTCAGCTCCTCTGGACAACCCTCCAGATCCTCTGTTTGGGATCCCAAGCTCAGTCCAAGCTTGGTTGCTAGTTTCTGCTTCTGAATTCATAAGACTCTGGCAAGGCCCCTCTGGAGACAGCCATGGCATGCTCCTTTTGGTACCACTCTTAATAATAGCAAAAACATACTCCTTAAAATAATTTCATAACATTAGTATTCAGTGTACTTTCCTTATTCTTGCACATATCAGAACATTCAAGTAGCATGAACCACTGCCACAACAAAGGCAAATCTACTTTTAAAAAGTAATTTGGGACATTGAAAATGGAATGTTTTATACGTTAAGTGTATATTAAACTTTTCTTTGAGATAGTGACTTGCCATATCTTAGATTATCCTTGAAGTTGTGATATTCTTATTGCAGCTGCTCAAGTAGTGATGTTACAGGTATTTCAGCACCATTTTAATGTTAATTTAGTCAATGTATTCCTTGGACCACATGTACAAGTGAAGCATCTATAAAGGAAATGGTCAACATGTTAGAATTAATACAGATAAAAGGATTATTTCTTATCATATAGCCATTCATTTCTAGAAGATAGATGAAGAGAAAAATTATTATGTGACAATATTCAGATCATATTCATTAAAAAGTCAAATGGGCATTTCATTTGAGTATCTGAACATAAATGATGTAAGAAAAAGGTCTGGGTATCCAGGGTAGACTTCCACTGATGTTTAGATGTTATAAAATCTAATTAATGGCTATAAAGCTTTTACCATAAAAGGTAGAAGCAGAAGCCAAGCCATTAATAAGCCTTCATACATTCCTTCTCTGTTTCCTTCCACTTTTTATTTTAGCAGTTATGATGGACAAAGATAAAACATTATTTCATCTACTAAAATAAAGCCATAATGCTTCTGGCAATCCTATGACACAGTATATTTTGAGCCAAATAAACATGGTATGTGGCAGAGCACTCTGCTGGGTAATGGGATTGCAATGGAGATGAAAGAGCAAAGGCAATCTGCAAATGGAGATCAGAGAGGAGTTTGAGGATTGGCCAGAGTACAAATGGCATTAATAGCACAGCAGCTGACATAAGCTGAAAATGGACCAGGGCTTCTTCACAGTAAGGCTTTATGGGCTCTTCAGGGTTAAATTTTACCTGTTAGCTATTTCAAGATTCAACATTTGCATAACTATTATACTCACAAAGTCTCAGAATAACTGAGTAAACTGTATTTCTCTCATACAAATGATTCTGTTATTAAATTCTGAATAAAATACTTATAATTCTGGATTTTATTTCTTTATTGGCATCAGAATAAGTTTGGCTTCATTCCCTGGCTCCTAAAATATCTTCTGTCACTGACCATTTTTCTTTTCTTGGATTTACATTATCTAAATGCTCCTGCCTTAGTATATTTGGCATTATTACAATAAAATACACAGTACTTCATATTTTTGATGCTGTGATAAAATACCATGACCAAAAGCAATTTATGGAAGAAGACATTTCTTTAGTTTATCATTCTAGAAGCTTAGAGTCCATGTTCATCAGGGAGACATGGCATCCAGCTGCTGTATCAGGAATCTGAAAGCTAATGTCTTCAATCACAAAGAGGAAAGAGAGAGTAACAGGAAGTAGGGTGAAACTATAAGCTCTTAAAACTTGCCCACAATGACTTACATTTTCTAGCAAGTATGTGTTACCACCTAAGCAGTACCACCAGATGGGAACTAAGTGTTCAAATACCTGGCCTATTGGGGATGCTTCTCATTCAAACCAGCATGCATACAATATTGAACACCTCCACAAAGGAAAAGGCTTCATTTCTTCAAATTTCTGGAAGTCTAAAGACCCAAATGTGGTAATGTCAGTTTTAACTGTGCAAGTACTCAGGACAGGTGACATAGATTTTATGAGGAGAGTCTGTCCCTACACCTAATCAGGATATTTCACTCTAAAGAATTTGTCTAGCCATACTCACCCTCTCAAAGCCCCACCTTTAAATATCATAGTTGGATTCATTTACACCCTTCAAGTACTTATTAATGGTGATTACTTTTTAGAACACATTGTGAGCATTCACTGATAAATGGATATTTGCCCAGAAGCTTGGAATACCCAAGACACAATTCACATATCAAATTATGCCCAAGAAGAAAAAAGAACAAAGTATGAATACTCCGGTCCTTCTAGAAGGGGAAACAAAATACCCACAGAAGGAGATACAGAGACAAAGTGTGGGGCAGAGACTGAGGGAAAGACCATCCAGAGACTACCTCACCTAGGGATCCATTCCATATACAGTTACAAAACCCAGACACTATTTTCAATGCCCACAAGCACTTGCTGACTGGAGCTGCATGGATATAGCTGTCACCTTGGAGGCTCTCCTATTGCATGACAAATACATAGGGGGACACTCTCAGCCAGCTATTGAACTGAGCACAGAACACTGATCTTTGATTGATATTCATTCAAGCCACAGCCAAGGCACCCCATTCTCAATTGAAAAAAAAAACAAACTAAATCCCGGATTAGAATAAGAATTAAATAAATGCCAGGCATAAAAATGTGTATTGACAATTACTTCTGGAGTAAACATATGCTATTTTTACTCCCACTTCTACCAAGCAACCAGTTACATACTGAAAACTAATCAATGTTTTTACTCTTATTTCCTTGCCTTCCTCTTCTTCCTTGCTTCCTTCCTTGCTTCCTTCCTTCCTTCCTTTCCTTCTTTCTATCTTTCTTCCTTTCTTCCAACATAAACTCATATACCCAAGGCTAACCTTGAATTCCTGACACTTCTGTTATACTTACAGGTGTGCAGCAAAATACCTGGTTTCTGATTGTATTTCTTGGGACATTACAACTATAAGTCACATATGGTTAATTATCAGCTATTTACTATATATTTATGACATTATTCATTCAGTTCATTCATCAATCATGTAGATTGTATAATTATGTCAATTAAGGAGGTGAGTTCTGCCAAATTTATTAATATGTCTAAGTAATATACCTCAACAGGAAGTTAGAATTTAAACATAAATTATCAAGTATTTACTATTACGTATAATCTTTATTCCTAAAAACCAAATATGTTCTGAACAGAAAAAAAATTATGTGAGCCTTAGAAAAAAATAGAAGAATCTAACCAATTTCAGGTAAGAATTAACCAAATTGCACACAGAAATGGGAAAATAAAAATCAGAAATTTGGTACATAGTTGTAAAAGCCAAATGCTTTAAAATTGTATGAAATAGTTGAAGACCTTACTGATCTTGCTATACTAGTGTGTTCTGATGACCAAAGTTATCAGTAAATTGGTAGAAATGCTTTTGTTGAACAAGGAAGTGAAGAAACCAAACAGGTGTTAAGAACTAATTCCACTTATCAGTGAGTACATACCATGTATACTATCCACAGATCCACACTAGAAGGAAGACCAGTGTGTGGATGCTTCAGTCCTGCATTGAGAGGGAACAGGCTGATTGTGGACAATGGATGGACAGGGATCTGGAAGGTAGAGATGATTGGGGAGGATATAAGGGTGGGACATTATCATGTACTAAAGGACAGGAGAGAGGTCCAGAGTGTTAGGAAATCAAATAAAATATGGAGGAGTTTAGGGGGGTGAGGAACTGGGAATAGTCTCTGGAGAGCCCCAGATGCCAGGGAAGCAAGAGACTCCCAGGATCCAACAGGGATGACTTTAGCTGAAATGAGCAGTGAAGGGGAGATAGAATCTATAGAGATCACCTCCAATAGTCAAGGGATGGGGCCACCCACTTATCTCAAGGTTTTTAACACACAAATGTTTCTGTCCAAATGAAAAACAGGGACAAAAATTGGAGCAGAGACTTAAGGAATGGCCAACCCTGGAACCATCCCACATCAGGATCCATGCTGTCAGCAGACACAGAACTCTGACACTGTTGCTGTTGCCAAGAGGTGCTTGCTGACAGGAAACTGATATGGTTTCTTCTTGGGATTTTGGTGAGAAACTGACTAATGCAGATGTGAATGCTTGGAGCCAACTATCAGACTGAACATGGGGACACCAATTGGGGAGTTAATGGAAGGAGGGAAGGAACAGTGGGACATTACAACCCCATAGGAAGAGCAAAGTCACCTTGCCAGACTACCTAGTGATCCTATGGACTAGATTACCAACAGAGGAGTGTATTGGGGGTGACATACTTATCTATCTCCATCTCTATCTCCATGTCTATCTATCTTTTGATGATAGATAGATAGATAGATAGATGATAGATAGATAGATAGATAGATAGATAGATAGATAGATAGATGATAGATATAGCTAGAGGTAGAGATAGAGATAGAGATAGAGATAGAGATAGAGATAGAGATAGAGATAGAGATAGAGATCAGACAATTGCCTTGTCTGACATCAATGAGTGGGCAGGCCCTTTGTCCTATGGAGATTTAATGCCCCAGCTTAGAGGGATGCTGGACCAGTGAGGTGGGAGAAGTTGGGTGGGTGAGCATCCTCACAGAGGCAAAGGGCATGGGGGAGAATGTAGATGTCAGAGTGGCTTTGTGGAGGAGCAACTTGGAAGCAGGATATCATTTGAGATATAAATAAATGGAGTAATTAATAAAAAAGAACTAATTCCAAAATGCAATGCTGAATGTTTTCTGTATATGCTTGATTGTAAGTAGTAGATTCATAGATTATCATCGACCACACTTCCTCTAGAATTTTGAATTTAAAAATAGTACTAAGGTACTATCACTTTGGAAGATTCAAAATCATGGTTAATTATAGTTAAACAGGAAAGCTAAGCAAGGGACGGGGTTCATGTCCATGGCATTGCCTATGCTCCAGAAGATGGTAATCGTATTCCAGAGCAGGTCACAAAAGAGACAGAGGAAGGAAATCAGCCTGCCCAGCATCCTCCCATACCCTAGTTTCCACATCTGATAGATAGATCGATAGATAGATAGATCGATCGATCGATCGATAGATAGATAGATAGATAGATAGATAGATAGATAGTTTGCTGATCATGTCTCATAGACAATGTCATACAGGAAACTTGTCCCATACTCATATATGTATCTTACCTCAACCAAATAATAGACAAAATATTCAAGGTTCATGAGGAACTCTAAAGTCTGGGTATAGGTTTTGTCACTTTGGTAGGAAAAATAAAAGTCACAAACACTATAAAGGGGTATACTGTCATGCACATGATATTATAAGCCAGAGTTAAAATGCCTGCAATACTTTGAAGCGTTAAACTAGTCTTTATGCTATCAAGCTTTCTCAGTCTGTTTCCTGTAACTCCAGTACAACATAGGTGTTAGTATTCTGTCTAAGCTCCACCCTCAGTGTCCTGGCAATGGTCAGGTATATCCTTCCCACAATAACCTGGCATCAACTAGGAAGGCCTGGTCCACTATAAAAGGGGCTACTTGTCCCCTCTTCTCTCTTTTGTCTCTTTTACTCTCTTACTCCTGTTTCCTGCTTCTCTCTTGCCCTCTTGGGCTCCTCTCCATTCCCCCCTCTATCCATGTGGTCATGGCTGACTCTACTTCTCTACTCTCCCCTTTTCTCTGCCTCTATTCCCCTTGTAACCCCCTTCCTCATGCCCTGAATAAACTCTATTCTATGCTGTATCATTTTGTGGCAGGTCCCTTAGGGGGAAGGGATGCCTTGTCATGGGCCCGCCAAAACATCCTCTTCCCCTACACCTCACCACACCCTTTAGAACATATTCCTATACAGCTTTATCTTTTTATAATCACAATGGTGGGTGGCTTAAACAGTAGATTCTCCACAGTAGTTTATTCTCCACGGTACTGGAGGGCACAGAACTGCACTCCCTCTCAAGATCCTAGGGGAAAATAGAAAATTTGTCCTCTCTCATGGCTGCTCCAGCTACTTGCTATTTAACCATACAGCTCCAACCATTACCAATAATTTCTTATCTTTCCTCTCTTGTCTTTGTCTATGTCATTCCTATTTCCAACTGCATGATATTCTCTGGGTTTTGGTTCAATCAATAATCTTGAATTGCCTCATTTGAATTCTTAATTATTTAGGGAATTCATTCATTTTAAGACCATCATTGGCATAAGTTCTAAAAGTAAGGATATGAAAATGTTTTTGGAGGAGGCATTATTCCTATTACTACTCCCAAGAACCCTTATATGTATATATAATGAATTTAAATGTAGTTACCATATACTGGAGGGTACAGTAGTCCTACTAAACATTGTATAACTCCAAAGAAAATTTCTAGTTTCAGGAATGTGTCACATATTACTGAGTTCTTAGACTCGGGGGTTCAAAAGTTTCCCCTTCCAAAACATCACAGTCCATTTCCATGACTATTGATTGTTCTTCATAATGTGATAGTAAGGATCTATTACTGAAGGCACCATTTACTTATCTCAATTAACATGGAGAAATTAACCCAAGGCCTAACTAGAAGCTTCATTTTTACTGATTAGTATTCAAGGAGCAGGAAGGTACATTGCAGCTACTGGAGTAGAAAAAGAAAATCAGTTTTACACATATACAAGCCTGGCAACCTACAACATAGACCTACCTGCAGGATCTATTTGTTTAATAGTGTCATAAATGTTATGGGAGTAAGCAAGTACTTTCCCATTGCCTTTAAGGCCCACTTTATGAGATGTAATCCATACCTGACAGTACAAAGTGTCAAAGAATCTGAGACTAGATATCTCGTGGGTACTAGTGGAAAACTTTCCATTATTATTCTACTAAAGTCAAAATAAGAAATTACTTGTAATAAAATATTGCTATACTCACAGATCAGTACATTATTGAACATTCACCAGAGAAGCTTCTTCTTGCAATAGATGATAATAACACAGAAACACACAATTATAAAATATCCACCAGGTAAGAAACTTTGGAACACTCAGCACTAATCTGACTTTATTAAGCCTCTTTTATCATGTTCCTGGAATCTATACAGAAGAAGACTGAAAAAGATTATAATATCCAGAGGTTAGTGGATGACTACAAGTATCTTTCAGACACAATAAAGAGTTTGTAATAGGATCTACAAGAATAAAACAGGTTCAATCTAGATAAAACTCAGTGCTAAGAATGGGAGTGGGTGCAAAGTCCACTTCCAAGAAGCTATTTGCAATTGATTTTCACTAAGAAAAGGAAAATCAGTTTTCTCCAATTAAATGTTCCTTGGTATATTGGACGAGCCTCATTCACAGGAGTGTTGACCAGCACAAAACATATTCCATGTGTTTGTGTGTGTGTGTGTGTGTGTGTGTGTGTGTGTGTGTGTGTTTGTGATTGTGTGTGTGTTTGTGGTTTTGTGTGTGTGTGCACATACACACTATAAATTTAATTTTGCTTTGTTTTCGTATTGTCATTTTAATTTTATTTTTTACTATATTCTGTTTTTTTGAAAGAGAGAAGTTGGATAAGTAGCATAAGAGACCACCTGACAAGTTCTGTGTGTGCTCATGCATATGGGAAATGAAAGTAAGAAGATAATTAGAGGACTATTTGGGAGAATGAACAATAGTGGGAAGAGAATAAAAGGAGGTAATGTGTATAATATCCCAATACATTATATAGATCTACAAAACTATCTAAAGTATTTGAAATAAGAAAGATGAAAAAAATATTTAATAAAAATGGCTGAAGATTCTGCATAAATCTCTTTACCACTTCATGTAGTAGTGGTTGTTTTATTTACAATGAAAACAGAAATCATTAAATATACTTGTTTTTATATTAAATGAGCCAAGAATTACAGATTGTTAGAGCAGTTGCCATATAGCAAATTGGCATTGAGACTTTTTGTTTTGAGGTTTACTGTCATTGTTTTGAGTTGGGACCCAGAAGTTATACAATTAATGACCACATTTCAGGCCAAGTTTCCTAGAAAGAAAAGCTGTTAAAGATAGAAATATCTAGTTCAGTGGTTCTCAGTCTGAAGGGTCAGAAGCCCCTTGGGGGTTGTATATCAGATATGCTACATATTATATACTTATATTATAATTCATAACATTAGCAAATTTATAGTTATGAAGAAGGAATAAAATAAATTTATAGTTGGGAGTTACTACAATTTGAGAGACTATATTAAAGGCTCACAGCATTGGGAAGGTTGAGAAACACTTATCTAGAACTATTCAGAAACAGAATAATATGACTTCTCTCTAACATGACACACACACACGGTCAAGAGAGACACATATAGCCAGGGCTGTTCTAAAGTGTTAGACATCCTGTGTGTCAGATCAGCTCTACCCAGGATACCAGGCAGAGGAGCTCCAAATCACAGGGCTTGTAAGTGTCTGGGGAGAGACTTAAATTCAGAGAAACCGAAAAAATTGTGACCCAGATATGAAGCTATTTTCATAACTACTGAAAAGTATGTCATTAAGTAAGAGGCACAGCTGTGAGAAAGAAAATGAAGGGTTTTGAAGCACACAATTTATAGAACTTGATAATTGATTATACAACAAAACTGAAGGTGAAGAGAGAAAGAAAAAAGAGAAAAAAATGTAAAAGTGGTTAGGGTTGTGAGTGACCTAAAGGCAGAGGTGAAAAGAATCTCAAAATAAGTAAATTTAAAAGACATTAGTTTGCACACTACTGATGAACTTTGCTCTGAAGCAAAGTTGTCATTTTCTATGTGTCCTTGATGCTACAGGAAGGCATGTAGGCAAGGTTTTCACATTAGCACTGGAGATCTCAGTGTGAACTGTAGCCCTGAGCTTTTCTACCTGAACTCTGTTCACTGAATAATGACCAGGAGACTTATTTACTTATGAATAAATGCCTAACCCATAAACTTTGACCTATTTCCTCAACTAGATGATAATTTATATGACCCATTTTTCTAGTGTATGACTGCCCCCAGTTACCCCTCCTCAGCTCCATGAATTGTACCTCCACAGAGTTTGGGGTAAATCTCACATCTCTGTCTGCCCAGAGTTTCAATTTCTTTCTGCCATACCTTCCACCTTCTGTTTCCTGCATTTTGCTAAAAAAGCATTAGATGATCAGGCGGAGGTGGTGGCGGGCAGCAGTGGAGGCAGCGGTGGCAGCAGCAGCAGCAGCTGCTCTTCTAGTGGAGAGGGCCACCGCCAGTGGAACCCAGCCAGGCTGCAGGTGGCAGCGGAGTTACAGCACTTTTTACCACACTGAAGACACATTAGACCTCTGCCTCCTGCTAGCCAGTTACAAGAGGTGCTCCGCCATTTTCACTCCCATTCACCAGAGCGATCTGACAGTGCCAGGTACTCAGACATAGTCCGAGGCTAACCTTGCTTGAGTCTAAGCCTGACAGGCTTTGGCTTGCATCCAGGTCCTGGGCAGCTCGGTGGGCCATCTGTGTGCCAACCTAGCCAGGAGGTCGCTTTCCAGGCAGACTGCCCAGCACTTGCAGGGGTGCGCACTGCCATCTTGGCTACATGATAGAATCAGTTAGCAGACATAGCCCGAGGCGAACATTACTCACGCCTAATCCTGTGAAGCTTTTACCTGGAATCAGGGCCTGGGCAGATAGGCAAGCCATGTGTGCACCAACCTGGTTGGGCTATCTGTTGCCCTGCAGAGGGATCTGCACTCAGAAAAGGTCCCTGCAGAATCCACCATGATCACTCCCTGAAGGAGCAAATGGGCAACACCAGGTTCACAGAGACAACTTGGGGCAGGGCACACTAGGGCTCCAAGGGCACCCAAGAGGAGGGCAGCATATCAGCAATCTGTGCCAGGGGAAACCTAGTCATCCAGTGTTGCAGAAATAGCCTTACCGATTCATAGGAGGTTCAAACACCATCCAGTGACAACAAGACAAACTAACACCAAAGATAACAAGATGGCAAAAGACAAATGTGGGAATGTTACTAACAGTAATCTAGGCAAGCGTCTAAACCCAGTTCTCCAATAACAGCAAGTCCTGGATACCCCAACACTCCAGAAAAGCAAGATTTGGATTTAAAAGCAGGGGTCATGATGCTGCCTGCTAGAGGAACACAAAAAGGACATAAATAAATCTATTAAAGAAATACAGGGGTGGAACTGGAAAATATCATCCTAAGTGAGGTAACCCAATTACAAAAGAATATCCTTGGAATGCAATCATTGATAAGTGGATATTAGCTAGCCCAGAAGCTCTGAATACCTAAGACACAAATAGCATATCAAATAACTCCCATGAAGAAGTAAGGAGAGGGCCCTGATACTGGAAAGGCCTGATCCAGCAAGGTAGAGGAGTAACAGGACAGAGAAAAAGGAGGGAGGTGATTGTAGTATGTGTGTATAGAAGGCTTATGAGACATATGGGGAGGGGGGAACTGGGAAATGGGAAAGTGTTTGGAATGTAAACAAAGGATTTAGAAAATAAAAAAATGAAACTTAAAAAACAAGAAATCCCAATAGAAAAAAAAATGAAATACAGGGGAACATGAATAAGTTAGAAGCCCTTACAATGGAAACAAAAAAATTACTTAAAAAAAATTCAGGAGAATATGTGTCAAGAGATAGAAGCCAATAAAGAAGAAACACACACAAAAACTTAAAGAATTGCAGGAGAAATTAAGTCAACAGGCAGAAGTCATGAAAGAGGAAACACAAAAATCTCTTAAAGAATTAAAGGAAAACACAAGCACACAAAAGAAGGAACTGAGAAAAACCATTCTGAATCTAAAAACAGAAATAGAAACAACTAAGAGATCACAAAGGGAGACAATTTTGGAGATAGAAAACCTTGGGAAGAAGACAGGGGCCATAGATGCAAATATCAACAACAGATTACAAGAAATAATCTCAGATGCTGAAGATACCATAGAAATCATTGATTCAACAGTGAAAGAAAATGGAAAATGCAACAAGCTTGTAACCCAGAACATCCAAGAAATCCAGGACACAATGAGAAGACCAAACCTAAGGATTACAGGTATAGATGAGAGTGAAGATTTACAACTTAAAGGAATAGCAAATATCTTCAACAAAATTATGAAAGAAAACTTCCCTAACCTAAAGAGAGAGAGATGCCCATGAATATACAAGAATCCTACAGAACTCCAAACAGACTAGACCAGAGCAGAAATACCCCTTGTCACATAATAATCAAAACCCCAAATGTACTAAACAAAGAAAGAATATTAAAGGCAATAAGGGAAAAATGCCAAGTAACATATAAAGGAAGACCTATCAGAATTACATCAGACTTCTTACCAGAGACCATGAAAGCTAGAAGATCCTGGGCAGATCTCATGCAGACTCTAAGAGAACACAAATGTCAGCCAAGACTAGTATAGCTAGGAGAACTCTCAATCACCATAGATGGAGAAACGAAGATATTCCATGACAAAACCAAATTTACACAATATATTTCCACAAACCCAGCCCTACAAAGAATAATAGGAAGAAAACACCAATACAAGGAGGGAAACTACACCCTGGAAAAAGCAAGAGAGTAACCTTCTTTCATCAAACCCAAAAGAAGATAACCACTCAAATATAAAAATAACATCAAAATGGACAGGAAGTAATAATCACTATTCCTAAATATCTCTTAACATCAATGGACTCAATTCCCCAATAAAAAGACACAGAATAGCAGACTGTATAGGGAAACAGGACCCTACATTTTGCTGCATACAGGAAACACACCTCAGTATCAAAGACAAAAACTACCTTAGAGTAAAAGGCTGGATGACAATTTTATAAGCAAATGGTCTCAGGAAATGAGCCAGAGTAGCCATTCTAATATCAGATACAATTGACTTTCAACCTAAAGTCATCAAAAAAGAGACTGAGGGACACGTCCCTCATTCATAAAAGAAACTTTACTGAACATCAAAGCACACATTGCACCTAACACAATAATTGTGGCTGACCTCAACACTCCACTCTCCTCAATGGACCGATCAGGAAAACAGAAACTAAACAGGGACACAGTAAAACTAATTGAAGCTCTGGACCAATTGGATTTAACTTATATTTCTAGAACATTTCACCCTAAAGAAAAGAATAAACCTTTTTCTCAGCACTTCACGGTACCTTCTCCAAAATCGACCATATAATTGGTCACAAGACAGACCTCAATAGCTATAAGAAGATCAAACTAATCCCATGCCTCCTATCAGATAACTATGGAGTAAGAGTGGTCTTCAATAGCAACAAAAACAACAGAAAGCCCACATACACATGGAGGCTGAACAATACTCTACTCAATGATATCTTGGCCAAAGAAGAAATAAAGAAAGAAATCAAAGACTTTATATAATTTAATGAAAATGAAGGCACAATGTACCCAAATCTTTGGGACACAATGAAAGTAGTGCTACGAAAAAACTCATAGCCCAGAGTGCCTCAAAAAAGAAACAGGAGAGAGCATACCCTAGTAGCTTAATGGCACACATGACATCTCTGGAACAAAAAGAAGATTATTCACCAAGGAGGAATAGAAGAAAGTACATCATCAAACTCAGGTCTGAAATTAATCAAGTGGAAACAAAGAGAACCATACAAAGAATCATTAAAACCAGGAGCTGGTTCTTTGAGAAAATCAATAAGATAGATAAATCCTTAGCCAAACTGACCAAAGGGCACAGAGACAGTATCCAAATTAACAAAATTAGAAATGAAAGTGGGGATATAACAGCAGAAACTGAGGAAATTCAAAAAAATCATCAGATCCTACTACAAAAACCTATACTCAACACAACTGGAAAATATGGAGGAAATGGACAATTTCCTAGACAGATACCAAATACCAAAATTAAATCAGGATCAAATAGATCATCTAAACAGTCCCATAATCCCTAAAGACATTGAAGGGGGTCATATAAAGTTTTCCAACCAAAAAAGCAGAGGACCAGACAGTTTAAGTGCAGAATTCTTCAAAGAAGACCTAACACCAATACTCCCCAAACTATTCCACAAAATAGAAACAGAAGGAACACAGCCCATCTCTTTCTACAAAGCCACAATTATGCAGATACCAAAACCACACAAAGATCCAACAAAGAAAGAGAACTTCAGACCAGTTTCCCTTATGAACATCGATGCAAAAATACTCAATAAAGTTCTTGAGAACTGAATCCAAGAACACTTCAAAATGATCATCCACCATGATCAAGTAGGCTTCATCCCAGGGATGTAGGGATAGTTCAATATACGTAAATCCAGCAATGCAATCCACTACATAAACATACTAAAAGAAAAAAAAACACATGGTCATTTCATGGGATGCTGAAACAACATTTGAAAAAATTCAGCATCCTTTCATGCTCGAAGTCTTGGAAAGAACAGGAATTCAAGGCCAATACCTAAACATAGTAAAATCCATATACAGCAAACCAGTAGCCAACATTAAACTAAATAGAGAAACTTGAAGCAATCCCACTAAAATCAGGGTCTAGGCAAGGCTGCCCCCTCTCTCCTTATTTATTTAATATTGTACTTGAAGTACTAGGTAGGTACCTCAATTAAACAACATAAGAAGGTCAAAGGGATACAAATTGGAAAGGTAGAAGTCAAACTATCACTATTTGCAGATGATAAGAAGACACTGAGGGACACGTCTTGCTGGTCAAAGGAAAAAATCATCAAGAAGAACTCTCATTTCTGAATATCTATGTGCCAAAGGCAAGGGCACCCTCATTCATAAAAGAAACTTTACTGAATATCAAAGCACACATTGCACCTAACACAATAATTGTGGCTGACCTCAACACTCCACTCTCCTCAATGGACCGATCAGGAAAACAGAAACTAAACAGGGACACAGTAAAACTAATTGAAGCTCTGGACCAATTGGATTTAACTTATATTTCTAGAACATTTCACCCTAAAGAAAAGAATAAACCTTTTTCTCAGCACTTCATGGTACCTTCTCTAAAATCGACCATATAATTGGTCACAAGACAGACCTCAATAAATATAAGAAGATCTACTTAAGTGACCTAAAATACTCCACCAGAGAACTCCCGCACCTGATAAACAACTTCAGCAAAGCGGCAGGTTATAAATCAACTCATGTAAATCAGTAGCCTTCCTATACTCAAAGGATAAGCAGGCTGAGAAAGAATTAGGGAAATGACACCCTTCACTATAGCCACAAACAATATAAAGTTCCTTGGTGTGACTCTGACCAAACAAGTGAAAAATCTGTATGACAAGAATTTCAAGTCTCTGAAAAAGGAAATGGAATAAGACCTTAGAAAATGGAAAAATCTGCCATGCTCTTGGATTGGCAGAATTAATATAGTTAAAATGGTCATCTTGCCAAAAGCAATATACATATCCAAAGCAATACCCATCAAAATCCCAACTTAGCTCTTCACTAGAGTTAGAAAGACCAATTCTCAAATTTATCTGGAATAACAAAAAAACCAGGATTACTAAAACTATTCTCAACAGTAAAAGAACTTCTGGGGGAATCAGTATTCCAGACCTCAAGCAATACTACAGAGCAATAGTGTTAAAAACTGCATTGTATTGGTACAGTGACAGGCAGGCAGATCAATGGAATAGGATTGTAGAACCAGAAATGAGCCCACATGCCTATGGCCATTTCATCTTCAACAAAGGGGCTGAAAACATCCAATGGAAAAAAGATAGCCTTTTCAACAAATGGTGCTGGTTCAACTGGATGTCAGCATGCAGAAGAATGCGAATTCATCCATCCTTATCTCCTTGTACTAAGCTCAATTCCAAATGGATCAAGGACCTCCACATAAAGCCAGACACTCTGAAGGTAATAGAAATGAAACTGGGGAAGACCCTTGGGGACATGGATAGAGGGGGAAAGTTCCTGAACAGAACACCAATACCATATGCTCTAAGATCAAGAATTGACAAATGGGACCTCATTAAATTACAAAGTTTAGGTAAGGCAAAGGACACCATCAAAAGGACAAATCGGCAACCAACAAATTGGGAAAAGATCTTCACCAACCCTACATCAGATAGAGGGCTAATATCCAATATATACAAAGAACTAAAGAAGTTAGACCACAGAACACCAAATAACCCTATTAAAATATGGGGTACAGAGCTAAACAAAGAATATTCACCTGATGAACATCAGATAGCTGAGAAGCATCTTAAAAATGCTCAGCGTCATTAGTCATTAGGGAAATGCAAAACACCCCTATAATTTCACCATATTACACCAGTCAGAATGGCTAAGATTAAAAACTCCGGAGACTGGAGGTATTGGCGAGGATGTGAAGAAAGAGGAACACTCCTCCACTGCTGGTAGGAATGCAAATTGGTACAACCACTCTGGAAATCATTCTGGCAGTTCCTCAGAAAACTGGGCACGTCACTTCCGAAGGACCCCGCTATACCACTCCTGGGCATATACCCAGAGGATTCCCCAACATGTAATAAGGATTCATGCTCCACTATGTTCATAGCAGCCCTCTTTATAATAGTCAGAAGCTGGAAAGAACCCAGGTGTCCCTCAACGAAGGAATGGATACAAAAAATTGTGGTATATATACACAATGGAGTACTCTTCAGTCATTAGAAACAATGATTTCATGGAATTCTTAGACAAATGGATGGAGCTGGAGAATTTCATACTAAGTGAGGTAACCCAGTCTCAAAAGATCAATCATGGTATGCACTCACTGATATGTGGATATTAGCCTAGAAACTTGGAATACCCAAGACATAATCCACATAACAAATGATGTCCAAGATGAATGGAAGAGTAGCACCTGGTTCTGGAAAGGCTCAGTGCAGCAGTATAGGGCAATACCAGAACAGGGAATTTGGAAGGGGTAGATGGGGGAACAGGAGGAGGGAAGAGGGCTTATGGGACTTTCAGGGAGTGGGGAGCAAGAAAAGGGGAAATCATTTGAAATGTAAATAAAAAATATATAGAATAAAAGAAAAGAAAAAAAGAAAAAAAAGCATTAGATTTTTATTGGCATGTGAGGCTTCCACAAAGTACACAAGAGATTTTTTTCTACATCTCTCTCTTTTAGTACCTAAAAAGGTTCTTTCTTTACTAATTTAAAGAACATTTCTAATAATAAACTAAATACAATAATAACAATTATGAAAATATCAAGTAAAAATTATATTCATAATGCAAGTCTATTTTTATTTGTCAACTCTACTGTTTACTCTATCTTCCTTCTGTCCATAAATCATTTTCTTTCAAAACTTGTATTAATAAACTTAAAAACATCTTCCTAGACTTTAAAACATATTCTAAAGTCTGAAAAATTAGGTTTATTTGTGAGACTATATCTATCTTTTCTTTAACCACATCACAGATTTGAGAATGTATATTACCTGAGCATGTTGGAAGTACAGAACAGGCAGCTTCCACAACTTTGGAAATGACAGAGGCGCATTCTGCCTGGATATTCATTCAAAACTTCTCTGAGTCAGTGGAGCATCTATCCTTGCCCTTTTGGCCAAGATTATCTGACAGACACTTTTTTTTTTTGTGAAGGTTGAATTATTAAGGACACTGTTTATTGGCTTGCCTGTCATGGCTTTTTAGCATGCTTTCATATAGCACTTAGAACCACCTGCCCCAAAATAGCATATCCCACATATACTAGACTCGTCCACCTCAATCAATAATCAAAAAATGGTTCCAATCATGACTCCAGGCTAAACTGATGAGGACAGTTTCTCAATAAAGGTTTCTTCTTACCAAACAACTCCAGATCATGCCACATTGACATAAAACCAGTCACTACATACACATGTAATAAAATGCTAAGATATGGCTGAGTTCTTAAATACTTATTAGACAACCTAATACTTTCTGCATTTGATAACAGACTTTAGCTAGGATTGTTCCTGCTTATCTAGAGATTGCCATTTTTCATATTATCTGGCACTCTCACATGTTGGTACAGTGTTCTTACTAATTGGTAGAAAGTAGAGATCTCATTGTTTGGCATTTTTAAATGCAAATATCCATGAGTTATGAAAGCACACTTTCATATCCATACAAAATTGATTCCTGAATTCCCAGAATACCCAACTCTCTGGATGCTCATTTCTCCCATTTTATTAAGTGGTGGGGTATGTCTGTATGGTATACTGTCACCAGTTGGTCTGGTTAAATCCCTTGTATATTGACTATACCACACAAATGCAGTGTGATTCCTACCAATCATTTTACTATATTTAGGGAACACTGACAAGTAAGATAGATTTATGTTTAGTTCATTATTTTAAATATCTTCTCTCAGCACTGGGTTGACCCTACATTTGTTAACTAGTTTTCTGTCATTTTGAATAATACATGGAATAATAAAGCAAAATGTTTCTTTTTTGGTTTCAGTCCATAGCTGTTTAGCCCTTATCTTTTGTTCTATGTTCTACCCTTAGGAAAGTTGTGGATATTTTGATTATTTCAACAAAATCTGTCTTCCTGTCCATAGCAGATGTGAGCCTTGCTAAGTTAGTCCTTTCTTCTTTGTTAGAAGGAACTATGTTTATCTTCTCTTCCTTAGATTATTCCTATATCATTGAGACTGCTTCTTGATAATATAGAAAATGTTTTAATTTCCTTATTGAAAAGAATTAATTAGTTCGGGAGTGAGCCTCGCCATATGGAAGGCGATGAAGCCCAGATATGCAGGTCACTGGGGACTCATGCTGGTGACTTTTCACAGAGAGCTGAGCAAGGTGAATGCTGTGTGTTCTGGGCGTTGAACACCTTACTAAAGGTTAAACCTTCCAATAAAGGCAACACTGAAATCAAAAATACTGGTTTCTTTGGAGACTCAATTGTATCACGTGATGTTTTCCTGAAACTGCCTTAAGAGAGGATATTTTGCCGAGGAAGACATGTGGGAAGATGTTTTGCTGAGAACAGACACATGGTATTTTCTGGAAGCTGCCTGCAAAAATGGCATGTTGCTTGGATTTGATGATCATATGCTTGAAAGGACATATGATAGGATAGAAATAAAACCCAAAAGACAGTGGTCATGACTATAGCATTGGTTTACCTTGTCTCTCCTTGCTGATAATCATTTGTCATGACTTTTTAAAAGAACTTCTCATAAAGTCCCAGTGTCTTGTCACTTCCACAGATTCAGGATGATTGGTGGAGCCTGGAACTTTCTTTTTGATTGAATCAACATTGCTCATTTGTGAATGGTGTTTGTGAGTGAATGGAGTAGCACTACTGATTTGTGTAAACTGAACTGGTGATATCCTGACTACAAAGATTGAAATAGCACCAAAGAACTATTTCTAAATATGTTCACATCCTTCTTTTGTCCTATTACCCTTTCCTTTCCACTACATCAGGGGGAGGAGAGTAGAAGGGAAATTAAAGCATTTAAAAAGCCTTATGGAAGTAGATTTTGAAAAATATAAGTATACACAGTATGCAGAAAACATGGGAGAATGAGCGACACTCCCTCAAGAACTGGATCTGACGCAGTTACCTTTTTTTCTAACTTTGTCAGGTGTCAAGCATTTTTTTACAGTTCTGTTTTGTTTTGTTTTGTTTTGAGAGAGAATTTTATATAGTTGATTCTGGTCTAGAACACCTGATCCTTCTCTTTCAGATTCTGAAGTGCTGCTAATTCAGGTGCGCACTGTCATGCTTGACTTTTAAGTTTTTGAATTACATTTTATAGCTACTAATATAAGGAATTGTGAGGTGAGAGAGGTTTTATAGTTGAAATGAAATTGTAATAATGATGTGTAGTGATTTTGTGTGGAAAAGATAGAAAGAATAAATTTATCTGGATTTATAAAATAAATATAAGTTGGCCTCAGTGGAAATACTTTTCATACCTTATTTGATGTATTATTAGTGCTGTGATAAGATATATCATTTTAATGTCCAAAACAATAACTTAGAAGACTATAAGAAGCAAACATTTCAAGAAAAAGAAAAATAAATTAAAGCATTGTTCTAAGTAAAGTAAAAGTCAAGCATTTCAAAGGACATTAAGAAAAAGATAAATAATAAGATGTGAAATATAAGCAAAAATCAAACACCATGAAAAACAGATTTCTCCCATGTCAATAATTATAATTGAAGGATAGGATATAAACAAACCAAGTTAAGTTAAAGACTTATAGTAGATCAAAGCAAAGAAAACATGAATATGATACATACATGGTTCAAGAAATTATTTCACATAAAATTTGCCAGTAATGTTGAAAGTTAATGAATTGTAAAACTTACTGGGAAAACACTGATTAAAACAAATAGATGTCTATATTAATACCAGCAAAAGTGGACTTCATGTCAAATACAATTACTAGAAACAAAATGAATATTCTTATGTTAATGAAAGAGTAAACCAGCAAAGAAGACATACTACTCTTAATATATAGGTTACAGTTTTTAAGGAAGCTACTATGTCTGTAACAGAAATTTATGTAACTGAAAGGAAAAAAATTGTCAAATTGTTAATTACAACTGGAAACTTCACTATCCCATTCAATGACTGCAGAAATGCACGATAGATTATTAACAAATAAATGAATGAGCTAAACATCATCTACTAATATGACCCCACAGGACCTATTTACATAAAATTTCCTACCATCAGGAGGAGAACACACAATTTCAATAAAGTATGAAGGGACATTCATAGATGTTGATACTATATCTTTATTAGTAAGAGAACCTCAGCAAACTTAAAATTGTATTTAATCACATAGCATGTCATTCTCAGCACCAACAGATTCATTATTTCACATAGAAACCAATTGTGGACATGAGTATAGGGGAATTCCAGAACAGGGAAATGGGAAGGGGTGGATGGAAGAACAGGGGGACGGAAGAGGGCTTATGGGACTTGCGGGGAGTGGAGACCCAGAAAAGGGGAAATCATTGAAATGTATATAAAAATATATCAATAAAAAAAAAGAAACCAATTGTGGAAAGATGAAGGAGTATTTCCAATAATAGAAAATAAGCTATGCTACTCCAATTAAAGCATAGGCAAAAGGGACTTTCCAAAGCTATAAAGTTGTGGATTGAAGTGAATAGAAATTAATACACAAATCTGAGGAATTGTGATGTAGCTGAAGTAAGTTGAGAGACAATCTGTAGGACTGAGTGCTTACATCAGAGAGAAGGAAAGCTTTGGTGTAGGCCATCTACTTCCTAATGTCATTCAGGTAGAAAGGAAAAAGATGAAAGTAAATTCAAAGCAGACAGAAAGCATGGAAATGTTGATAATCAAAGCAGGCATTGAAAACAGGAAAACGGAATATTGGAAACAAAGAACCACTTCTTCTATCATGGACATATGAACAGGATAAAAGAAGAAAGAAGACAAAAGTTACCAATATGGAGAAAGAATCATGGGTGGCACAATGGCACCATTCACAGATATATAACAAGTTAAATCCTGATAAATTTGCCAGCTTTTAGATAATTTTTTTCAGTTTATCAAAATCCAGAAAGAGGATGAACAAGCAAATATTGTTTAAATTATAAAATATTGGATCTGAAGTGTAAGCATTCCTGACTATAGATACTATTTATTTAAAATTATCTTGTTTATTTACATTCTAAATGTTGCTCTGCTTTCTAGCCTTTCCAGCCTAGATTTCTGAGAGTGTGCTCACCCACCAACCCATCCACTCACCCTCCTCACCCACCCATAGGAGAATTAGACCAAATACAGAGTGATCCAAAGTTAGCAAAATGTCTTTTTAAAAATAGAAACCACTTAGCAGCTTTTTTTTATGTGACCCGTTATAAGTAGCCACAACAGAAGATGAGAGAACAATCTTCTCAAGAATGTCCTCAACAAAATATGAAGAAATCAAATACAGAATTCCTCAGCAATACCTGAAGGGCTTGCCATCACTCTGAACTGATGAAGACTGATCTAGAAGGCACAAATAACTGGTTGTGCTTATAGGGTTGGAATTGGTAGAGCTTAGATTTCACCCTGTATTGTCTACCCTCCAAAGCTGTGTTGTTAGCATTTATAATAATACACCTTTTAATTTTATTTCTTTTTTGACTTGGAGCTTGCAAATATTTCCATCTGCTTTGTTTCCCTGTCTTCCTTTTATTATAGATCTTTATGTTACTATATCAATATCTCACTGTTGCTTTAGGTTATGGCCCTGTTTTCAGTGATATTAAATGGCATATAAGCAATGCTAATCACTGGAAGGTCAAGGAGGAGATCAGTCTTCCCCCCACCCATTGCCACCAAAACCGTTGGTTAGATCCATTCTAAGTAATCCTGTGGGCTATGAACTGAAATGAGACAGGTAGCTGCATATTAAGGAGGGTAGAAGAAAACACTGGAACCTGCTTCAAGAATGCAGCTATGTAGTTTTTATATATGTTCTTAGATGGCATACATTTAAAATTCTTGTAGGGGAAGGAAGAAGTAACTATTTTGTGTAAGGCATGGTTACTTTTGGGTTTTCTGATAGAGTCCAAGTTAATATTAACCTTCTGATCAACTCTCATGTGGACAAAAAAGCCATTGATATCTGATTAATATTCAGGTCTTTGAGTAGAAAGGTAGACACAGTCTTCTTGCAATACATCAATGTCCAATTTGACATTTTTACCTGCTATATGAAGAACAATTAACTTGATTTCTGAAATCCATTATCCTTTCACTATTATTTTTAAGGGTTGACATTAACAGATGTTCTTAATTAAGTTCTTTGTAATGGACACTTCACAGATTTTTAGACAAAAATGGCTCCTCTAGGCTTCTCACAAATATGGGCTGCACTCATCAAGTAGTTTTGCTTATAACCTGCTTCTTGAAAACTGATTTGTGGCTGCCAGTACTTGACATATAAAAGACTGAACTTTACAGTGAGATATTTTTGAGCAGATGTAGACTCCAGACATATGATAAAAGCCTTCACAGCATGTAAGACAAAGGTTTTTGCTACTTCATTATCCCCCTATTTTGGCAACCAAACTTTCTTTTATATGTATATATAATTTCATTAAGTAAAGGTACACATTTTTTGTCCTCATTTACATTAATTTCCTTGGAATATTTTCCTGAATCCAATGTTTAGGGTAGTTGGGACAGGATGATTAAATGGGTTTATTTTGGTAAATTGGAGCAAACCATTCTAAGATGAATTGCATAATATAGGCTTTTTATTCCAGAAAGGAGACATAGCAGATTATAAGGCAAATAAAGAGAAACAAACAAACAAAAGAAAACAAAAATAATAATGAACAAAAACCAAAACAGGTCATCAATGAAAATAAGTCAAGTCAAATAGGCACATTAGGGCACAATTATGTTTTCTAATGATGACTTCAGACTAAAAAAATTTTAGACAATGCAGAGGTTAAACATTTCAAATATCCTGAAATGAAGAACCTTCAGTTATGAATGCTTGGGATCCTTGCATTTCATATGCAAACTTTTATAATAAATTTATTTCTCAGCCATTTGCACCAGGGAGCCAGGACTCCACAGCCTTCTGTACACAGCCAACCAGGAGGGAGTGATCTCCTAGCAGTGCTTTCACTTCTGAGGACAGAGGTGAGATCTCCACCTTCTCTCTGGAGGGGAACAACTAGGAGCACACAGGGCCTAAGATCAGTGGAGCAGCTGGGACACAAGTCTTCCTCCTGCCATTTACACCAGGAAGCCAGGAGAATCCACAGCCTTGTGTGCACAGCCTGCCCGGAGAGAGTGATCCCCCAGCAGTGCTTTCACTTCTGAGCTCAGAGGAATAAGGACAGTGGCTTCAGGCCCACAGGAGTAACAAACTCAAACCAGACACAACAATACCAACTAGCACCAGAGATAACCAGATGGCAAAAGGCAAACACAAGAACCCTACCAACAGAAACCAAGGCCACATGGCAACATCAGAACCCAGTTCTCCCACCACAGCAAGTCCTGGATACCCCAACACACTGGAAAAGCAAGAGTTGAATTTAAAATCGTATCTAGTGATGCTGATAGAGGGTTTCAAGAAAGACTTAAATAGTTCACTTAAAGAAATGCAAGAGAACATTGATAAAAAGGTAAAAGCCCTTAAAGAGGAAACACAAAAATCCCTTAAAGAAATACAGGAAATCACAAATAATCAAGTGAAGGAACTTAACAAAAACATCCAAGATTTAAAAGTGGAAGTAGAAACTATAAAGAAATAACAAAGTGAGATATCTCTGGAGATAGAAAACCTTGGAAGGAATTCAGGAGTCATAGATGCAAGCATCAACAACAGAATGCAAGAGATAGAAGAACCTCAGGTACTGAAGATACCATAGAAAACATTGACTCAACAGTCAAAGAAAATGCAAAATGCATAAAGCTGGTAACCCAAAACATCCAAGAAATCAAGGGCACAATGAAAGGACCAAACTTAAGGATTATAGGTATAGACAAGAGTGAAGATTTTCAACTTAAACAGCCAGTGAATATCTTCAACAAAATTATAGAAGAAAACTTCCCTAACCTAGAGAAAGAAATGTCCATGACCATCCAAGAAGCCTTCAGAACTCCAAACAGATTGAACCAGAACAGAAACTCCTGCTGGCACATAATAATCAAAACACCAAATTCACTGAACAAAGAAAGAATATTAAAAGTAGCAAGGGAAAAAAGGGCAAGTAACTTATAAAGGCAGACCTATCAGAATCACACCAGACTTCTCACCAGAGATGATGAAAGCTAGAAGACACAGACCCCAAGAGAACACAAATGCCAGCCCAGACTACTACACACAGCAACACTCTCAATCATCATAGATGGAGAAACCAAGCTATTCCATGATTAAACTAAATTTGCACAATATCTAACCACAAGTCCAGCCCTACAAAAGATAATAGATGGAAAATGCCAACACGAGGGAAACTACTCCCTAGAAAAAGCAAGAAAGTAATCATCTCCCAACAAATCCAAAAGAAGATACATACACAAACATATAAATAACATAAAAAAGGAAGTAACAATCACTATTCCTTAATATCTCTTAACAACAGTGGACTCAACTCCCCAATAAAGACATAGACTAACAAAAATATTTTTCATGTAAATCTTCAATTTTATCAGAAAATGCTTGTAATTCCCCTTTTAATTAATTTAGTAATGTTTTTTTGTGTCTACTATTTTATCTGCATTATTTTTCATGATAATCTTCGATTTTAATGTCTTTCTATATATTTCCTCTATTTTTATAAGAAATGTTTTCAGTGTAAATTTTTTATCACAAATGTTTCTAATTCCACCTTCAATTAATTTAGAGTTTTTATGCTTACTATTTTATATGTAAAAGTTTCCATGAAAGTATCAATTTTAACGTGTTTTTCTGTATATTTCTTGTATTTTACCAGAAATATTTTCCATGTAAATCTTCAATTTTATCTGAAACTGTTTATATTTCCACCTTCAATCAACTTAAAATTATCTTTATATATATATATTTTTTATTGAGTATCTTCTTCATTTACATTGCCAATGGTAAAACCTTTCCCAATTTCCCCCCTCCCAAGATCCCCCTCCCCAAAGATTCCCTCCCCCCTCCCCCCACCCTCTGCCTCCATGTATATGCCCCTCTACCTGACACACTCCCACCTCCTCCCATTCCCACCCCTGTCCATTTCCCTTTGTTGGAGCCTCTATTGAGCCTTTACCTGACCAAAGACCACTCCTCCCACTGATGCCCAGCAAGGCCTTCCTCTGCCACATTTTTGGCTGGAACCATGTGTGCCCCTTGGTTGATTGTTCAGTCCCTGGGAGTCTTGGGGTATCTGCGTGTCCAAAGTCTTTGTTCTTCCCATGGGGCTATAAACCCCTTAAGCTCCTCTGGACCACCCTCCATATCCTCCACTGGGGACTCCAAGCCCAGTCCAATAGTTGGTTGCTAGTTTCTGCCTCTGTATTTGTAAGACTCTGGTAGGGCCCCCCTGGAGACAGCTATGGCATGCTCCTTTTGGTACATGCTTCTTGTCATAGTGTCGGGGTTTGGTGACTGTTTATAGGATGAATCCCCAGGTAGGGCAGTTGCTGGGTGGCCTTTACTTCAGACTCTGTTCTACACATTGCCTCCCTTATTGCTTCTGTGAGTATTATGTTCCCTTTCTCAGAGGAACCTCCTTCTTGAGTTTCCTGTGCTGGGTGAATTGTAAATTGTTTATTTTGGGTTTTTGGACTAGCATCCGCTTATTAGTGAGTGCATACCATGTGCATTCTTCTGTGACTGGGTTACCTTGCTCAGGATGACATTTTCTAGTTCCATCCATTTGCCTAAGAATTTCATGAATTCACTGTTTTTAATAGCTGAATAGTACTTCATTGTGTATATATACCACAGTTTCTATATCCATTCTTATCTTTATGCCTACCACTATAACTGTATAATTCCATGATAATCTTTAATTTTAACATGATTTTCTATATATATCTTCAATTTTATCAGAAATATTTTCCATGCAGATCTTCAAGTTTATCAGAAAATATATATAATTCCACTTTCAATCAACTTACAAATACTTTTATGCCTACCACTATTACATCTATATAAAATTTTCCATGATAACCTTCAATTCTAACATTTTCAATATTTTTATCACCTAAAATTTGTCTACAATTTTATCAGAAATATTTTCCATGTAAATCTTCAATTCTATCATAAAATATTTCTATTTCATATTTCAATTCATTTAGCAATGTTTTAATGTCTACCACTTTATTCTTTAATTTTCCATGAAAATTGTCGATTTTCATGTGTTTTTCTATGTATCTCTACTATTCTATCTGAAATATTTTCCTTGCAAATCTTTAATTTTATCATAAAGTGTTTTTACTTCCATTTTCATTACAAAAAATAATCACACATAAAAAACAAACAAAAATTTAGTTCTCATTGCCATCCATAAGCTAAAAGACTAATAAATCCAAGTCTCAGTTGCTATTTCAAAAAGACATTAGGATCCAAGATATTGATTGATATGCTTCTTACAGTAAGTATGATGCAGCCATTACATTTTTATAGCCTCTCTAATTGCTGTTTGTTTTAACCTCTCTTTTATTATTTGGATGTGTGTGTGTGTGTGTGTGTGTGTGTGTGTATACAGGCCACAGGTTAAAGTTAGATGTCTTATTCAGTTGTCCCACCTTATGCTTTGAGACATGGTCACTTTCTGAACTTAGAACCCTCTGATTAAGCTAGAAAACTGGCTAGTGGAATCCAGAGATTTTATTCTCTGCGCTTTCCCAACTCAGAAATTTGAGATACATGTCAAGACATGTTCCTTTTCATGTTCTATTAGTGATTTGAACCCAGATCCTTTTATTTGCACATCAAATTCTTTACTGACTGAACTGTTTATATAGATTTTACTCTGCTTTTAATGAAATATTTTGTTTCAAAACTTCACTATTAATATTTCATTGAGTTTTTCCCATTTATTTCTTGTTAGCAATGTTTTACAGGTCTACCACTTTACTCTTTAATTTTCCATGAAAATTGTCAATTTTAATGTGTTTTTCTATGTATCTCTTATTTTTGAAGGTTAGTGTCAATGTTTTGAACTCTTCCTTCCATTAGTAACTTAATGTTCCCTTAAGTTGTGAGTTTTATTGATTCTTTTAGATAGTATATTTTAATTAGTATGTCTCTATTATATTCTAGAGATTGTTATCTATTAGCTTAATTGAAAATATAAAGGCAAAGTGTTTTACTTAGCCTACTTTAATTTTTCTTACACTACTTTAATTTTTTTCCTATTCATTTGGTGGGATATTTCACACTTCTCTGATAAATTGAGTTGATCCATGGTATATGTGGAGCTTTGCTTTTTTAGTTTAAAGATCTATGTAAATATAACTGGAACTACACTGTGTCAAGACCTATGTGTCTTCTACCTTTTTTGTTTGTTTGTTTTATGAACTTATAGCTTCTAATATTTGATATATACATATTTACAATTATTATATCTTCTTACTAGATTGTTCCCATTACTAATTTAGTCTCTCTTTTATCCCTTCTTTTCTTTGTTACTTTGTGGGTTCTACTTTTCTCAACTGTTTATCCCTCTTTCTGTCTGGTTTCACCTAGTAACATTAGATAGGAAAGGAACAAGATTATAGAAGGAGCTCTCTGAATCTAATTTTTTTTTTTTTTACTTTTTTCTTCTTTGACTATGGTTACTAACATACAACCCATCTCCCTTTAGGGGTTCAACAGCTACCCACATGACACTTCTCAGGATTCTAGAATTTATATACCCTCTGAAATTTTCCAAGAATTACAAAGATCACACAATCACAGAAACTCTCTGCAGCTGGCAGAACCTTATAACATTTCTGTTTCTTTTAAAGAACCTTAAATCCCACAATTCTCAAAAATGTCATTATATCTTCTGATTTTGTTATAAGTCTACTTTCTCAGTTGGATAGTTGGACTTTATTATTTCTATTAGCTTAGTAGTTCATTCATTTCTGGAGATCTTCACTGGTAAATTGTGCTTCTTGGATAAAATATATAGCTGATTTTTATTGCATTTCTATTTGTAATTGAAAATAGATTCTTTTCTCATACAATATACCCTGATTATAGTTCCCCTTCTCTTTATTCCTCCATGTTTCTTCCCACCTCCCCTCCTCTCCAGGGCCACACATTTTCTGTCTCTCTTCAAAAACAGATTTCTAAGAGCCAACACCCAAATATAACCAAATAAAATATTTAAGATAAAAGAGACATGAGAAAGAGTCCCAAGAGCATGCAAATGGGTCACACACACTCCCATATTCTCAAAGGTATCTGTCTAATAAAAATCAAAGCTAATTGTTATGATATATACACAAGGGACCTGGTAAAGACCTATGTAGGCTCTGTGCTTGCTGCTTTAGTCTCTGTGATTTCATATGTGCATTGTTTAGCTGATGCAGAGGGTCTAGTTGTCCTGGTATCCTCCCTTTTCTGAATCTTATGATCTTTTTGCCACACCTTCAATGTGATACCCTGAGCTGTGAGTGGAGTGATATGATGGAGTCTTCTAATTTAAACTCTTTCTTCTCATTTGGTTTTGGTAATCTGTATCTGTTACCATCTGCTTGTGGTGGATGCTTTTCTGACAATGACTGGATAAGGCACTGATCTATAAATATAGCAAGGTATGATCAGGAAACATTTTATTTTATTTAAAAAAGTTGTTTGGATCAGTAGTGTTGTGTTTTACCCTACACTTTGTGCTATCTAGTCTCTGTTTCTTAGTATACTAGCAGTAAGGGATATAGGTTCTTTCTTCTGGGGTGAGCTTTCAGTACATCTATGCCACCATTGCATTAACAGATTTTTGAGGAAGGGCAGATTGTATATCAAATATTTTGTGTTCACATTTCTATTTCAGTAGTCTGCAAAGAAAACAAAGACACCAGAAAACACAGGTGAAGCCATCATGCAAGAGACAGCGGAACTTTTCCATATTCAATAAGTTGTGTAGAGGTTGTCACTTGGCAATATGTTCACACTGTTTGCAGAGAGAAACAGTGTTTGGTATTTGTTTTAATATTAGCCTGGGTTTTCTGGGGAATTTTTATGATACATCCTTGGCCTGCAACTGAAGTGAGTGCAGCCCAGAGTCATAACTGGAAGTGATATTTGTGGACAAGAGATGACTAATTACTACTCCCTATCCTCTGCTACTATGAGTTTTCATTAGAATCACCTTCATTAATTCCAGGAAGTTTCTACTGCACTAAGTTATGAAAATAAACTACAGATGCTCCCAATTTCTAGCCATTTCTTCTTCACTCTTTCCCTCCATCCCATCTCCCCCTACACCTGAATGTACATGTTTCCTTCTCTACCCACCTATAGTTAGTTCACCTGTAATATCTATTCTATTTTTCCTTGCTAGGAAAACCACTACATCTCTGTATACCTATCTATATATAGGTGTATACCTCTATATCTCTGGGTCTACAGATTTTAGCTTGGTTATCATTTACTTAAAGGTTGTATATGTATATATAACTAAAGATAACTATTCTATGTATAAGTGAATACATAGAATAGTTATCTTTCTGGGTCTGGCTTTCCTTAAGTTGATTTTTTCTACTTCTTTCCAATTTCTGATAAAATTTCATGATGTTCTTTTTTAAAAAATTGATGGGCAATACTTGATTACAAAAATATATCACATTGTGATTATTTTCATTGTGTCACAGGAGAGTTTCAGTTTATGATGTCTCATCAATTAATTGTTGATCTTAGTGCTACAGGTTCAGTGTATCTGGTCTTATCTTGAATTTTTTTGTATCTACTTGGACTTCAGTTTTGTGCATGGTAATAAATATGGATCTCTTTGTATTCTTTGACACATAGACTTCTAGTTTGACCAGCGCCATTTATTAAGGGATGCTGTCTTTTTCTAGTGTGTATTTCTTGCTTCTTCATCACAATGAGATGTCTCTGTAAATTTGGATTTATGTGTGGGGCTTTAATTTGATTGAATTCATCAACATGTTTATTTTTATGCCCACACCAGGTGCTTTTTTATTACTATAGCTCTGTAGTAACCAAAGATTCCAGGGTGGAACCAGAAAAGCAAGCTTCAGGCAAAATTTTGGGCTTGTACAAGGAAATAGACTCAGGTATTTTGCTCATTCTTGCACACCCTTGGAAATAACTGTCACTGAAGTAATCCTGGGACTTTGCTTATTGCCTTGATGATTTTGTGTTTACTGTCTTGCTTGTTCCTCATTGTACTACTATTGATCTTAATTCCTGCATTAATTAAATTGGTATAAAAGTGGATTGTAAATTATTAAACCTGCCTTCAGTCTCAGAATTGACTGGGGTCATGCTGCAGTTTTGATTAATTGTCTCTTTCTTCTCAATTCTCACTCCTGTGCTGGAGAACCTCTTGGCTGACTGAGCAGGCTTGGTCAAATTATATTTGATGTATGGCCTTGTTGGAGTAGGTGTGTCTTGTTGTATCACTGTGGTCATAGGCATTAAGACCCTAATCATAGCTGCCTGCAAGCCAGTCTTCTCTTAGCTGCCTTTGAATAAGAGGTGGAACTCTCAAATTACCCGAACATTGTCATGCTCCTTCCTTGATGATACTAGACTGAACCTCTGAACCAGTAAGCCAGGTTACATGCTACCCAGTGAAATGCTGTCCTTTATAAGAATTGGTTTGGTCATGGTGTCTGTTCACAGGAATGAAACCCTAACAAATACAAAGTCTTTCTCTTTCTTGGTTAGAGTTAACTTAATTTTATAATATCTATGTCTAGTACAAAAAGTATCATTTCTATTTTTTTCTCATCCCCTTTGGTTTTTATGTAGAAGGGTTAGTGATTTCTCTTTTTAGTTAATCTTGCATCCAGCCACTTCAATGAAGGTAGTTATTAGTTCGAAGATTTTTTGGTAGAATTTTTGGACTTACTTATGTATACTATTATATTATCTACAAATGAATATACTTTGGCTTCTGGCTTTCTAATATGCATCGTCTGATCTCATTCAGTAATCTGCCTGCTCTAGATAAAAATTCAATTTCCACATTGAATAGGTATGGACAGAGGAGACAACTTGTTTTGTTCCTAATGTTAGTGGAATTTCTTGAGCTTTTCTTCATTTAATTTAATGTTGACTCTAAGTACAACTTTTATGTTTAGATATGTTCCTAGTATTGCTAATCTCCCTAACATTTTATCTAGAAATATTGTTAGTTTTTTTCAAAGGCTTTTTTTTTTTTGCATGTAATGAGATGTTGCTGCTTTGTTGCCAACCCAATTTCCTGGTAAAATAAATCTCAACTCAATCAATTAACATAACAAGCTCTAAGCCTAGATTGGGAAGATCTCTCACTACACTGTTTTATTTCCATTTATATTATCCCATATAACGTGCAGTTTCTCCAGGCCATGAGTTTCTCCATCCTCCATATCCCATCCATTGAGAGATATGAATGACCAATGATTATTTATTCTAATTATTTTGTTGTGGTGGTAGTGATGATATTGGTGTTGCTTTTGGTGGTAGCATAGTTGGTGATGGTAGCATGTGTGTGTCACTGTGTGAGTTGCTTCTTTTGGATTTGCTGGTGTGGGCTTATTTTTTATCTGCATTTCCATGAATAGCTAACATCCATGGATTTGAATTTTCCATCTAGCTAGCAGCTTTTAGAGAGCTGTATTTGTACGTAGATATTTTTAAAATTAGGCTTTATCATAGATTATCTTATTTTCTCTATAAGTAGTTGTTGAAAGTTTCACTGTGTATAGTAGTCTGGACTGACATTTGTGGTATATTCAAGTTCCTAGAAAATCTGTCCAGACCCTTCTGGATTTTAGAGTTCTTTGAGAAGTAAGGTATACTCAGTAATAGATCTGCCTTTATATGATAATTGCTCTTTTTCCCTTGCAGTTTTTAATAGTCTTTCTTGTTCTGGTTTAATGTTTTTATTATTACATGGTGAAGGGACTTTCTTTTCTTGTCCAACCTCTTTGGTGTTCTGTATGCTACTTTTACGTTATGGATATCTCCTTCTTTAAGTTAGAAAACATTTTTGCTATAATTTTGTTGAAAATATTTTGTGATCCTTTGAGCTGGATTTCATTTTCCCCCTCTATTCTATTATTCCTAGGTTTGATCTTTACAGTTCCCTAGATTTCCTAGATGTTTCATGTTAGAAATTTCTTAGATTTAACATTTTCTTTTACAAATGCATTCATTTTTTCTATTGTATCTTCTATGCCTGAAATTCTCTTCCATCTCTTGGATTCAGTTGATAATGTTAGACTATATAGTTCGTGCTTAAAATATTAAAGTTTTCATTTCCAGAATTTTCTCAGTTTGGGTTTTCTTTATTCTTTCTGTTTCCATTTTCAGATTGTGAACAGGCTTCTTTCTTTCTTTCAATAGTTTCTTCTTAGCTTTCTTTAAAGTATTTACTAATGTTCCTCAATTGTTTTTTCTTGAATTTTCTTGAGGGATTTATTCATTTCCTCCAAATGTTTGTTCGTGCTTTTCCTGGATCTCTTCATTTCCTCTTTAATGATATCTATTATGTTCAAATAACCATTTAAAGGTTGTTTTCTTGTGCTTTAGCTATGTTGGAATACACAAAGCAGAAATACACAGCAGGCTGTGATAAGGATAGCTTGGATCTAGTAGTTACATACTGTCCTGATTGTTATCGATTTTAATCTTGTGTTGGTATCTAGATCCCTGGGTTCGGGATGATAATAGGGTAGATGTTGATTACTATGTTTGTCTTTGGTGAGTGGGTATTTTATTCCTGGGTTTCTGTTTCTTCTGTGGATTTTTTTTTTTTTTTTTAGAGTATAATGGCTGTGTACTGCCTGTTTTCCTGGCAAGCTCTGCTGATATATTCCTAGAGAATTCCTACTGGTATAAAAGGCTAGAATGCAGCAAAGTGCGGTTTGGGGTGATGCCAGGAAGTGATTTTCTGTAGAATCCAAAGTAACATGAGTTGGTAGGTTGGAAAGGTTGGAAGGGAAGCTGCAGCTGCTAATATCTTGCAGTACTAGAGATGAGACTGAGAGATTGGGTCTGGGCAGAAAACTGAGAAATTAAATGTGGGCAGGGCAGGATTAAGTTAATTAGTCTGCCTTATTTTTTGGTAAGTTGAGATATTTCATTTAAAGTTATAATAAAAATGCCTATTTCCTAAGAATCATGAATTTATGTGCTCTTCTACTGGATTTTTTATATTTATTTTCCTTCTCCATTGTGTACTTTAAAAAATTGAAGGTATGCTGTATTAGCCGTTTCTTTCCCCGCTTTTACTTTATTCATCAATTCCTCCCATGGAGTATATATTTTCATGTGTTCTTTGAAGGAAGCTATTTCTTCCTCCAACATTGCTTTTGCAAGGCTGTCTTACTTGTCATGCATTGTCTTAAGTTTTCTTTAAATATTTTAATATCTAAAATTTTCTCCATCAAATTTGGAAGGAAACTTTATAGTTACACCATTGTAATTTCATGGTTATCTAGTTTCAGGTTTTAAAACATTTGATTTCATGATCTTAAAGCTTTTGAATGAAAATTGATATTTTATTCTAATTTACTTTATTGCAAGTAGACCAGTACAATATATTCTGAGTTCTCTTTTCCCAACTCCACCCAGATCCTCCCCACAACTTTGCTCACCAAACCCTCATCCTTCCTTTCTTGCATATTCTTTTTCAGTCTCTATTAAATTAGTTTATTTATTCACTTTCCAACATACTCCCCTCCAATTCTCACACTACCCCATGCCACTGCTCTTTCTCCTCAGAGAAGAGGAAGCCCCCCATGGATATTCATCCACCTACATCATGTCACATCAGGGCTAAGTGCATCTTTCACTGAGGCTAGATAAAGCAACCCAGCAATGGGAAAGGAAACCAAATGAATACAACAGAGTCATGTTTTTCTATTACAACTTTTAGTACTGTTTTTTACTTGGCATTTTTGATGTCTTGACTATGACATATTGAGTAGGGAATTTTGTTTTCTACCTCTGGACATGTGCATTTGAGTTTCCAATGATGCTTACATTTGAATGTGCATTATACTCTAAAGCTTTTAGGATATTTCTGTGATGGTTTATTTAAACAATTTTCATTGATCACATTTAATGTCTTTTTTGTCCCTTCTATACCATGAAAACTTAGCTTTGGCCTATTGAATTCATCTCAATCTTCGTAGTAAGTCTTCAGGATATTTTTTCTTATATAAGTCAGCTTGTATTACTGTCTTCTTGTACTCCATCATTGAGATTCATTCTTTTGCATGGTCTTACTTACTGATGGTAAGTAAGATATTGTCTGATATCTTTTTGTTTGACTATTCCTTGTATTTTAAGTGTTTCTGTTTGGTGATTTTTTTCAGTGCTTTATTTGTTGAATATTTCCTACTCACTTTTAAATTTGTTTTGCAATTTAGTTTTCTTTTATATTTTTGTTTCAAAGATGATCATGTGAAGATCTGGCTTGCCTTTCCCTCTGTTTAAATCTTACACATGATCATTAATTCCTATAAAAATAAAACCCTGGATTCTTTATCAAATGTTTCAGCTGTCTTTGTAGTTTTGTATTTCCTTATAGAAGAGTTGAGCTATTGAGGATGAATCATATTCATGAAATATGAGATATATCATATTTTTTGTGTATTTTTTGTTCTGTTTTCTACGTGTGTAAAAATTGATTTCTCTTTCAATTTTGACTTCCACTTCAGAATCTCTTTGAAAGTTTTTCTTCTGTCAAAATTTCAATAGGGATGTCTGCATGAACTTCAGCAAGGAGGACTGAGAAAACTCGGTGCTTATTGTCAAGTGGGATCACTAGGTGCCAGAGGCAACAATGGTAGGGCTGCATACTTATCACAAACACAAAACAAAACAATAACAAAACCCAAGAAAACTTGACAGAATGAGTTAAGATTTTAGTAATACTGAATTTTTAAGCTTGTTTAAGGAAGAGTTCCATATACCAGACCTACTGAAATCTGATCTGTCTATAAGCAGTAGTTCTTCTGAGACCTCTGAAGTATATGCTCTTAGCTTTTTAATGACCTTTGGGACCTCAAAACCAAACCCTTAGTCTTACATTCATCTCTCTGCAGTAACTCTGAGCCCACTTGTACAAATTCTGGCCTTGTGTTTAATCCAAGACATTCTGGAAAAAGACTGTTGATTCTTCAGAGCTGACTGATTCTTTTTATATATTTATGATGCCATTACCTATTTCGTCTTTCTTTAATATTTCAAGTTATGCAGTCTATTTGTGATTTTGTTTTCATCTTATCTCAAACTTCAAATAAATGATTCACTAAATGGACTTATATTGCTCAAATGAGTGATATTTTTAGTGTCTCATGTATGTTATAGTCATATGCTTCTGTAATAGTAGATTACCATATGACTTTTTTGAATGACTTTTGGTGTTAATTGTCCCTTTTTTGATGCCCCTGTGCCCCTTCTATTCTACTTCTTCCCAGTTTATTCCTGCACCTACTGTTTTTTTTTTTTTTTGTACACTTTCTCTCCATAAATATATAATCTATTTTCCCTTCTATGGGTGCTTTCACCCCTTCCTTATCCCTTATTTTACACTTAACCTCTGTGGTTATATGGATTGTAGCAGATTTATTGAAGCTTTACTCTACTCTCTCCCTCTCTCTCTGTCACACACACAGACACACACATATACATACACACACACACACACATATATACCATATTTTACTTTTAGGTTCGGTGTTACCTAAATATATTTTTCTTTCTATGTCTTTTTATCTATGTATTTTATAATTTAATTTTTTTCATTTGATCATACATTTTTAGTGAATATTTTATTTATTTACATTTCAAATATTATCACCTTTCCCAGTTTCCCCTCCAGAACCCCCCTAACCTATCCCTTTCTTCCTGCTTCTATGAGGGTGCTAGTTGGTGTTAGTTGGTCTTGGTATCTCTGACTGGAGCTTGTCCCTCCTATGGGCCCGCGATCTTATGTGTGTCTGCACTCCTGGGAGACCAGTTCTTTCCAGGCAGGATTTGGGTGTATAGAACTATGTCAAAGTGTTAGTTCCTGGACACAGATGAACATTGGAAGGATCCTGCCCCCTGCTCCCTCTAGATTCCTGTGTCCTGTGTGTTCCTGGCAGGTACCTCTTTGTCCAGTTATTGGAGCAAAAATGTTGGTCTCACCTATGGACTTAGCAGTGGCAGCCCTCCTGAGAGACCAACTCTGTCCGGGTGGGATTTGGGTGCAGAGAGCTGTGCCTTGACGTTTACTCTGGGGTGCAGATGGAGATCAGGAGACATACTTTAATTTTTAAAAGACCTGAAAAATATTCCATTGTATTAATATATCACATCATAATAATATAATAATGTAATAATATATATTATCCATGGATCAGTCATTGATGACCATCAAAAGTGTTTATAATTTTTGAATAGTCTAAATAGGGCAATCATGGACATGGATAAGAAAATATCTGTACAGTAGAACGTAGAGTTATCCCAGCCGGGCAGTGGTGGTGCACGCCTTTAATCCCAGCACTTGGGAGGCAGAGGCAGGAGGATTTCTGATTTTGATGCCAACCTGGTCTATAGAATGAGTTCCAGGACAGCCAGGGCTACACAGAGAAACCCTGTCTTGAAAACAAAAAACAAACAAACAAACAAACAAAACCAAAAAAAAGAAGAAGAAAAGAATGTTGAGTGACTTGGTATGTATAATGAAGAATGGTATAGCTGGATCTTGTGCCAGATCCAGTTCTAGCTTTCTGAGCAAGTACTACACTGCTTACCAAAGCATCTGAAATAGTTTGCATTGCCCATACAGCAATGAATATGTGTTTCTCTTTCTACACATAGTTATCAGTATTAACTGTAAACTTTATTGGACCCTGGACATTCTGATAGTTGTAAGAAGAAATCTCAAAGTTGTTTTAATTAGCATTTCCTTGATGACTAAGGCTGTTAAATTTTTTTAAAAGTGTTTCTCAGCCTTTTGTATCTGATCTTTTGAAAATTCTTGGCTTAGTTCTATGCCCCAGTTTTTAACTGGGATATTTGTTTCTTGATGCCCAGGTTTTTAACTTTTTTATATATGTTTTAGATATTAACCTATATTGGATATGCTATGGCAAAGATATTTCACCCACTGTAGATTGTCAATTTGCCTGAATAAACTATAAAGAGATAGAATCAGCAGATTTGTATTTATAGAAGTATCCCCAAAGTTCATGAAATTATATAACATTTCACCCAATTTAAACTACATATTTTCTTTTTTTAAACTTTTTATTAGATTTTTTTATTTACATTTCAAATGTTATTCCCTTTCCTAGTTTCCTCCCCCAAAACACCCTATCCCATCCACTACTCCCCCTGCTCACCTACCCACTCCTGTTTCTCTGTCCTGGTATTCCCCTATACTGGGGCATAGAGCCTTCTTAGGACCAAGGGCCTCTCCTCCCTCTGAAGTCCAAGAAGGCAATGACCCTTGCCAGAAGCCAACCCCTGCAGGAGGTGCTTTTTCTTCTTGTTGGTTCTTCTTAAGGCGGCAGAGGGGGGGAAATCATCCAGCAGGGGTGCGGTAAGACTTTCGCTTATGAGATATTTAGGGTTGCTGTATAATAAAAAAAGTTTACTTATCTCCCATAATCAACCATATCTATCTGTTTATCAGAGAGGGGTAGTGCCACATGGGTCTCTATGTACTTCAAATATAATGCATAAAAACATACATACAATGCATGCTAACATATTTTCTATTTTCATTATTATTCTCTAATTGTTGCTTTTTATTTTGTTTTTGTTTTTACAATCCATTGGTTATCCTCCTCCAGGTCTGCTTTCTGACTGTCCCTCATCAGATTTCTCCTTCCCTGTCTCCAAGAGGATGTCCCCACCCCAACCCCCACCCTACCTGATGTCCCCACTTCCTGGGGCCACAAGTATTTTAGTCAGTCCTCTGCTGTGTATGTGTCAGGGGCCTCAGATCAGCACATGTATACTACATGGTTGGTGGCTCAGTATGTGAAATATCTCAGAGGTCCAGGTTAGGTGAGACTGCTGCTCTTTCTATGGAGTTGCCCTCCTCCTCAGCTTCTTACAGCTTTTCCCTTAATTCAACCCCAAGGTTCCCCAGATTCTGTCCATTAATTTGTTGTAAGTATCTGTACCTGACTTTTAGCTACTTCTTGGTCCTCTCAGAGGGCAGCCATGCTAGGCTTCTGTCTGTAAGCATACCATAGAATCAGTAATCAGGTCAATCCTTGGAGCCTCCCCTTGGATCTCAGCTGGATCCCAAGTTGGGTTGGTCACTGAACCTCCTTTCCTTCAGTCTTTTCTCCATTTTTGTCCCTTCAGTGGTTTTAGATGGCAAAAATCCTGGGTCAGAGAGAGACTTGAGGCCCCAGGGAGTGAGTAGATCAGGTAGGGTGGGAGTTGGGGTGGGACCATCCTCTTGGAGACAGGGGAGGATGAATGGGATGAGAGGCAGTTAGAAGGCAGTTTTTGACTGTAGGATGGCAATCCCATTCCTTTTGTGGATTGTCCTTTGAATTTTTTGTTCCCTCAGGAGGGGTGCCCCAATCAAAGTAGATCATGTATTCAGGTGATTCTAGGTGAAATCTTAATTGATTAAATACAGGCTAGATCCTGTGACTGGGCAGTGGAAGGAAAAGGCAGAGCTGAAAGTATTAGACAAGGGAGAGAAGGTTACAAGACAGAGGATGGAGGAGTTGAGAGGAAGATGGAGAAAGAAGAGGTTAAAGATGGAGCAGACCCAAATGTCCTGGAAGAGCTGCAAATAGCTAGGGATTTCATAGCTGGGCAGTAGAGTAGTATAATGGTATATTTGTATAATCTAAGCATGGAGCTTGTAATCATATTAGTGAGTTGTGTCTTCTTTGCACTGGCATTTTGGAGTTAGAGATTTACCAATACAACTCTGACTGGTATAAACATAAGTCTCTGATGTTTTCATTTTTGAGGCTACAGGGAACTGGGTGAGAGTGAACTGTTGTTGGCTTTCTGCAGAGCAGCCACAAGGGGCAGGGAGGGGGATGGCCTATGGAACACAAGTGGCAAGCACTAGGCAATTTTAGGAAAAACTGGGGATTGAGGCATCCTCACTTGGGCCCTTCTGCTTGTTAACCCTGAGTGCTGTGGATTGTATCCTCGGCATTCTGCATTTTTTGGCTAATATCCACTTATTCATGAGTACATGCCAGGCATGTCCTTTTGAGTCTAAGTTACTTCACTCAGGGTATTTTTAGTTCCATCTATTTGCCTACAAAAGTCATGATGTCTCCTCCTTCTGAATAGCTGAATAGTATTCTTTTGTATATATAAACAACATTTTCTGTATCCATTATTCTGTTTTGGGACATCTGGGTTGTTTCCAGCTTCTGGCTATCACAAATAATGTCAGTATGATCATAGTGGAATACATGCCTCTGTGGCATGGTGGGGGTATATGCCCAAGAGTGGTATAGCTGGGTCTTCGCCCAAGAGTTGTATATCTGGGTATTCAGGTAGATCTAGATCCAATTTTCTGAAGAACTTCCATATTGATTTCCAAAGTGTTTTTTCCAAACTGGAATCCTACCAAAAATAACATACATGTATACAAAAATAACATATATGTATGTTTATGAGAAAGTGAGAAAAGGAAGAGAGGGACAAGCAAAATTAATTAAGTTATTCAGTACAGACATTTTTGATGAGTACCTTTGCCTTTATGTCAAGGACTAGCCAAAGATCAAGGAAATTCTAGCCATAACTAAGTGCACAAAATCCATCTGCCTTAAAAATACAGAAACCAAAGTTTGTGAACAGGACAAAGATAGTAAATGACAGTAATAATGAATACAATCAATGTCCCAAGATTATGAGGCTTATTTTTGCTTATCACTGTTCCAAGACTTCTCCGTCTAGTCATGATCTTGAAGCTTATTCATGGAAAATTCCACTGCTTCTATCCCACATTTTATCAGTTTCTTTAGTAAATTCCCTGATTACTAACATTTTGACTCGTCTTCAAAGCCTGCATGTTCTTCCTTTGTTAGCCTGATGTATCAGAATTATTTATTTATTTAGTGATGAAGAGAAAGACATTTAAAAGACAGTAAAGTTATAAAAATGATAAATTGGAATATGAACATAAAGAGCAGTCTTAAAATGTTATAAATCTGGTTAATGATTTTAAGTGGCATATCAGGGAAAAGATAAGCTCTAACCAAAAATATCATGTTTTCTGTGTGCAGCAGAAATAAGTTTATGCTGTAGTGTTGCGAAGAAACATTATAAATAAGGTTAGGTAGTAGGAGGGAAAGAAATGATCATGTTTAATAGCCTCTGAAAGCATTTTCATGAAATTGCAATAATATCCACCCACTAATGAAGAGATAAACACACTGAACCCAGTAATGGTACCACACTCACGTATAAGTTCAATACTATGACCATCAAATAATTTAAGTAATTCTCTTCATGCACTTATAACTTGGCACCATCTTTGGTCATAGTATTGAAAATGAAAACACATATATAACTCATTTATTTGAGTTCACTTTGTAACAGAAAACATGAATATAAAATAAATCAAATGAATAAATGATACATTAACGTAATAGAAAGTTGCTTATCTAGAACTGGTTAAAATGAGTCAAATTCACATTTATTGTTTTTTTAATCACTCTGTGATTGTGTGTGTGTGTGTCCATGTGCCTATAAATGCTTTTAGAGCCAGATGTATTAGATCCCTAGAACTGCTGTTACAGAAAGTTATGAGCCTCACATGTTGGTTTTGAAATCAGATTGGGTCTCTTGCAAGAGCATTATATACCCTTAAACACTGAGTCATCTTTCATTATATGTAACATTTAGTTTTATGTTATCTCTTCTAATATATTTCTATCTTCTATCATATATAATTTTTCTATCTACCTATTAATCTATTGAGGCTTATAGAAATCACAAAAGTATGAAGTTCTTACAGTGGAAAAATACGAGAATTTCTGTTTCTAAAAAGAAGTTTTGTTGGTTAACTTGCAATCATTTGACTTTTTCATTCATTTTCTTGGAAATGATTTCTTGGAAATCATTGATTGCATAATCTGAATTCCTGGCTAGGTAGTGAAAATTTAATGGTAACAAGGTAGGTACAGTTTTATGGCTTCAACTTCTAGATGGAAGCAAAGTAAAAATATAGTAATTACCCATGAATATTTAAATATTTAGTAAAGTCATATATGAAGAAAACCTGGGGCTAAGTCAGAAACAGAAGGAAGCATAACATGCATACCATATATCATTTGGTGTCAAGGAAGACCTATAAACTATGGCAAATACATTTAGGTTATATCTCAGCAAGGATATTAATCATAATATTCAATATACCAATATTCAAATCAAAAGATATTTAAATAATGTTAGTATAATATCCATGATAGAAAAGTGTAGTGTAAAACTTTTCCTCTGGAGACACAAAGCAAAGGTCTATTTACTTCTGGAAAAGCACTAAAAGACAATCAAAGTAACAATTACAACAAAGTCCAATTTGTTAAAGCAATGCCTTTATTGGACCGCTTAAGGGAATGTGGGTAAGATTTTAGATATAGGAGCAGGGACAACACAAAGGTATCTCCACCATAGAAATGCCCATTCTAAATGAATGGTGAATCCCAAAGCTTCATTCCTGGAGCTCTGCACATCAGTTATGGGCAGCTAGATAGGTTGGAAACAGTCTACTCTAGGCAACACTGCTTGTTAGCCTCCTCCATCAGTTGTGGGTTTCCATTTCTTTGTTCTCAGGAAGAAGCCTTGTGAGCCTAGGAAAATTAAGTTCTGTACTGTGTGTGAGTTTGCACTTTCAGGCTATCAAGTTTCCTTCCAGCATGTATTGTTTCAGCTGAGAGGAAATTGTTGTACACCATGTGATAGTTTGAATAAAAATTACCTTCATAATTTCCTAGGTAGTGGCATTACTAGTAAGTGTGATCTTTTGGAGTAGATTTGACCTTATTGGAGTAAGTGTGCTACGAAAGGTAGACTTTGAGGATTCAAATGCCCAAGCCACCCCGAGTGGTCCTCTGTTCCTGCTGCCTGTTGATCCAGACTTAGTACTCTCAGTTACTTGTCAGTATTATGTCTGTCTGAATGCCACCATGCTTCCCTTCACATCAACAATGTACTAAACATCTTAAGCATAAGGCAGCCCCTAATTAAATGTTTTTCTTTATAAGCATTGCTGTGGTCAGTGTCTCTTCACAGCAACAGAAACCCTAAGCAAAAACACTTTTTTTTTTGCATAAAGCAAAACACCTTTTTTTTTTGCATAAAGCAAAAACACTTCAGAAGTTAATTAAGCTTGTTGAAGTAGAGGCAGTGTCCTTATCACACTGACTCAGCACTTTTATTAGGAAGCAGGTTTCCACATTACCATTTGTCTTAGCTAAGCTTTCTATTTCGGTGATAAAACACCAAGACCAAAAGCAACTTAGAGAGTAAATTGTGTGTGTTTACCTTCTGTACCTCACACTCCATCAGGTCAGGGCAAGCACTAACTTGGAAGCAAGAACTAAAGTAGAGGCCGTGGAGGAATGTTACTTATTGGTATATCCCTCATAGCTTGCTCAGCCTGCACTCATATGTCATGCAGGATTGTGGTCCAGGAGTGGCACTGAGCCTGTCCAGTCATCAATAAAGAAGAGAATGCCATGAAAGACTGAAAACCTTTTCTCATTCTCATAGGCTATTTTAGTTGGAGAATTTATCAATAGAAACTTCCTTTTCTAAAATGATTTGTTTGTGTCAATTAAATAAAAATATAGCCCTGAAATATCTCATGTGTTTTCATGATGAAACTGGTGTTTGAATTACACATGTTGGGTGAATGAAAGAATTATAAAGAAGAGCAAATTGAAATATTTAATATGCCCAAATCTTCCATGTTTCTACTGGCACAGAGCCTGTGAATTAATACAAACCAATAACAGAACTGAAGCTTGAATTATGCTTAAATTTATAGAATTGATATGGTTTTATTTAAAATCTGCACTATTTACCACTCTGAGCTTTTGTACTTCTCCCTTTGCAACAGTCCACTACAGTCTGTCTCTATAGTACTTATTTTGCTTCTCTTAATAAACTTCTGATTAACTGTCATCTCTTGAAATTCTTTCCCTCCGAAGACAAGACCTGAAAAGTTCTTATAATACTTACATGACTTTATTTACCTTTATAAATACTCTTAAATCTTTTTTTCAGGTTAATGTAGAGTGTAAAGCTTTTTTAAAAAAAATAGATACAACTTAGTTGCCTGTTAAACATAGAAGTGCTCTTCTATGTTTTCTGGATCCTACCCTCCTTCAGTTTGTATCCTGCCTTGACATCCCTCATTTCTGAACTGTTATCAAGAGATATAAGGGAGATTAACTCTTCTTCCCCACGTAGTCTTTTGTTATGGTACTTTATTTCAGTAATAGATACTGAATTAAGCCAGAAATTAGTACCAGATAATGGGATATTGCTGTGACAGACCTAATCATGTGTTTTTGAGAAGATTATTAAACTTTGGGCTGGAAAGTAGTTGACTGTTCAGAGTTCAGTGTACAGTTCTTTGGGAGTATGGAAGTTAAGAGTGCTGATAGAAATGCAGACAGTGGGAGGCTGGCTTGTGAAGTTTCCAATGGAAGCTTTGAGAATCCCCTAATGACTGTGCTGGGCCATAACTATGAATATACAGCATCTTCTGGTGAGATAGGAACAAAGAATTGCCTGTGATTAACAAGAGACCAGAAATACTCAATTGAAATGTTTTCTTTGCCTGGAAAATTTACAATGCATAGCTGAAAAAATAACCAATTAAAAAGAGACCACCACCACTGAGACAAAATTTGAGAAGTATTTCCTCAGTCAGTAGACAGTAAACTGAGAGAACGTCTACCAATCTCGAAAATGTGTATTACCCAAAAGATACTGGTCTTAAAGGCACAAAGATGTCATGGCAAACAGCTGAGGCTTGGGACTGTGAAGGGTTAGGAAAGGTCCTTGGTGAAAGTGCTGTCTCAGTTGCAATAGAAGTTCCAGGATAGAAATGGTCATGAAGAGGAGAGGTTATTGGGGAAAATAAAGTCCATTGTGGTAAATCAACATTTGAAGATGCTAGTATAGTGGAACAGCCACAAAGACCAGCAGAAGGTATGCAATGTAGGTGACCTGAGCTTCTGAGATGCATTATATGTGCTGTGGTAAGGACTTTGGTGTCCAGAAGATTGCAAATTTTATGGTGTCCTTGTTTTTAATATGTTTTATAAATGTACCATATTTTCTTATCTATTCTTCAGGTGAGGGGCATCTAAGTTGTTTAGTTTTAGGTTATTACAAAGAAAGCTTCTGTGTATATAGTTGAGCAATTGTCCTTGTGATATGGTAGAACATCTTTTGAGTATATGCTAAGAGATGTATAGTTGGCTTTTGTGACGTAGTTCTATATTCCCAATTTTCTAAGAAACCACCAACTTGATTTCCAGGGTAGATATGCAAGTTATCTCACTAGCAAAGTAGGAGTGTTTCTCTTGTTCTAACATCCTCACCAATATAAGTCTTGTGGAAAAAGGAAAGTAAGGATTGAAGAAATGAGAGTGGTCAAGGACACCATAAGAAAACCTACACAATCAACTCACCAGATCACATAAGATCTCACAGTGACTTAACTAACACCAAAGAGCATGCATTGGGCATACCTAGAAATCTTTTATATATGTAACAGATGTGCTGCTTGGTATTCATGTAACACTCCTAACAAATAGAGTAAGGGCTATCTCTGACTCTATTTCCTGCCTATGGATGCCTTTCCTCAAAACTGGTTTGTCTTCTGTAGGATCAATAGGAGAAGATACTTCTAGTCCTACTACAACTCTATATGCAAAGGCAGGTTTATATCAATGGGAGTCCATTGCCCTTTGAGGAGGAAGAGGGAGTACTGGGATATCAGAGTTGAGAGGAAGCAACTGATAGGGCATGTGGGAAGGGAAGCTGTGATCAGGATGTAAATAAATAAATTAATTAATTAAAAAAAGAGTCAAAAGTGGGAGAGAGTAGACATGGTCAAACACTTAAGAAACTTGAATGGATATCTTGATAAATGTTGAAATGAGGTGAGTATGGAAGAATTAGTATACATTGAATTGCAACTATTGACAGGAACTAAGAATGATATTCTTTGGGGAGCCAAATTCAACTTGTTTTGATTAAGGATGATTACTATCAATAATGATGTGCTGGCCTGAAAAATAATGGCCTCAGAGTTTCAAATATTCAAGTGTTTAGAACGAGCACTGTTTGAAAAGTTTGAGAGGTACCTTGTGCAAGTAGATGTATCTTTGTTGGAGCAAGTGTGTCATTGAGGGTGGGCTTTGAGCTTTCAAGGGCCTAAGCCAAGCCCAGTTGTCCTTTCTCTTTTCCTGATGCCTTCAAATCTGCAAATAGAACTCTCAGGTTCTATATTTGACACTACCTACCTGTATCTTACCATCTTCTGTGTAATGATGAGAATGAACATATTCTATGTAACTATAACAAGCACAAATTAATGGCTTTCCCTTATAAGAACTGTTGTGCTCATGGTGTTTTTCATAGCAATAGAACAGGGACAGTGGCTAAGACATAAAAATTCATTAAGAGCAAGCAAATGGATACAGAATATCTGCCTAAAGTGTTTTGCATTCAATGAAGATAATAAAACATTTAAAATATGCTAATAAACTTGAGTTTTTGGGTAGAGGATTTTTACAAGACTTGCACACAAATGATAGTAATTAAATGATATTAAGTATCATTTAATTACTATCATTTGGAGAATAGATTTGATGTATCTAACAGAAAGAACTGACTATGAAACAAGCACATTGTGGAATCTCATTCCATCCAACTCTCCAGGAACACAGGAAAACTCACCATCTCACAATAATATAGGAAATGAGGATGGAAAGTGAGAAATGAGAAGAGTTGGATATAGTTCAGGCATTTTATACAATTTCCAATCATAATTACTAAAAAAATATTGTTTTCTTTCACAAGAAATAGCTTATATAATGCCTAGACAGTTTTCTATGATCAAAAATGGACCTGGTTTTCATTATTACTTTTTCTTGAGAAGAATTGCCGATTGTCTTACAAGATGACTTGTTTTGTAAACAAAATATGAACTCTCATATCATAGAAGATTTAGAAATCAAAGTTCAAATCATTTTCTAGCTGTACTACAAACAGTTCAAACATGTTCACCATTTAGGCCATATCAGTTTAGAGCCTGGAGAAAAAAATTGAGTTTCCCATAAGATAAAGATAAAATTCTTTTCATTGGTGGTTCTAATGAAATTTCTGTAACTTCTAAGCAACTAAGAAGTATGTGTGATCAATCACTTAGGGCCTGTAATCTGGATCCTAGAAAGGTCTACTTTAGGATAACTGGATAACTGGCTAGGCAAAAACGTTTATCAGACCTCTTAAATATTTACAGTCTCTTGTGAGAGGATCTCTTCTGATTTACACATGTTTAGTTATTTACCAACACTAGAAGTGAATCATTTTTACCTGCCAGTGACTTGCATGGTAGAATGTAATTGAAGTGAACACTCTCAGGAATGTCCTCAATTAATTTCTGCACGAGGTTTTTTTACCCTTCACACACACACACACACAAACACACACAAACACACACACTGATATATATTGCATATGTATATGAATACATACAATGTGTATACATTCAGTGGTGAAAATAGAGACAAGCCAAAAAGCATAATAAACCAGAAATCTTAACAATGTGTTGCTAATTTCCCTTTTCCTAGTTTCCTAGTCAGTGTTCTATTGCTGTGAAGAGACATCATGACCATGGCAACTCTTATAATGTAAACAATTTAGTTTAATTGGGACTGTGTTACATCTTCAGAGTCCATTCTCATGTTAGGGAGCAGGGTGGCATGCAGGAAGATATGGTTCTGGAAAAGTTGCAACTTATCTGCCAAGAGGAACAGAGAGAGCCATTGGGCCTGGCTTGAACTTCTGAAGCCTCAAAGCCTTTTTTCCTCCTGACACACTTTCCCTAACAAAGGCACACCTACTGACAAAATGTCTTAGTTTCTAATGTCTCTTAAGGAATGCTATTCTCTAATGACTAAACATGTAAATATATGAAGCTATGAAGACCATACTACCACATTCTACTCCCTGACCGCATAGCTTTGTAGCCATCTTGTAATATAAAAAAGCAGTCTAATTTCAAAAGCCCTCATAATCTCTACATTGTTTAAAGATCACAATTTTCTTTTGAGTTTATGGCAGTTTACTAACTGTAATCTTCTGTAAAATGAAAATAAAAAGCAGATTGCATGCTTTCAACATACAATGGCACAGAATATGCATTACCATTCCAATCAAGAAAGGGAGTATACTGAAGAAATGCTGGACCAAAGCAAAACTGAAACCCATCGGGCAGACTCAGAATTCTACATTTTTATGGCCAATGTCAAAGTGCTCTTCAGATTGCCATGTTCTTTCATTTTTGCTGACTGGAACACATGTCTTTCTCTTTGGTTTGCTCATACCTGGTGTGAAGATATCCTCTATCACATGATTCTGGCATCTACAAAAATCTTGGAATCTTTAACATAATCTATGCTTCACCTTTAAAATTTCACTCAGTGGCCTCTTTTGGCTTCCATGCAGAAACACCTCTGACATATATCTTCCCTCAGCAGTTCGCTTTTGTCACAGGAGAGAATTCTATGACTGCTTCGTTGAATGAATCCTTGATTGTAAAGCTTGATCCTTATAGGAGATGACGTCAAGTTCTGTTGCTTGCACAGGCTGGAATATGGACCCCTTCATTCAATCATATCTGCATCATTTTACTGTTTCCAATGCTTTCCTTTCCTTCATTAAGGTTTCTTTCTTTCTTTCTTTCTTTCTTTCTTTCTTTCTTTCTTTCTTTCTTTCTTTCTTTCTTTCTTTCTTTCTTTCTTTTTTTGGTTTTTCTAGACAGTGTTTCTCTGTGTAGCCCTGGCTGTTCTGGAACTCACTCTGTAGAGGAGGCTGGCCTTGAACTCAGAAATCTGCCTGCCTCTGTCTCCCAAATGCTGGGATTAAAGGCGTGCGCCACCGCTAACAGGCCATTAAGGTTATCTTTAATTTCTTTTCCCAAGTTAGAAGAAGCTGGATGGGGTCTTGCCTGAGGTTAACATTCTCTTTATTCTATTTAGCATAACACTTTTCTTTAATTTGTTTATCTCCCTAAGCATAGGTCTTAGCTCAATTAAACTCACTGATTCCCCCCACCCCCTGCTTGGTCTTCAAACTATGCATTTTGTATTTTTCTTGGCTCAGCTAGTTCCTTTCATTATAGAGCTCCATAAGATTATGTGTGTCTATTCACACCACACATGGCTGCTTTGAAATCTCCTCTGCCAGTGCCATTAATCCAAAGATTTTTTCTTTTCTTTTCTTTTCTTTTCTTTTCTTTTCTTTTCTTTTCTTTTCTCTTTTCCTTTCTCTCTTTCTTTTTTTATTTGGTATTTTCGAGACAGGGTTTCTCTGTATAGCCCTGGCTGTCCTGGAACTCACTCTGTAGACCAGGCTGGCCTCGAACTCAGAAATCTGCCTGCCTCTGCCTCCCAGAGTGCTGGGATTACAGGCATGCACCACCACCACTCAGCTAATCTAAAGATTTTTTACTTAGTCTCAGGCAATCTTTTTGGACAAAGGCAAATAGCAGCCACATTCTTCTACCAAATATTGCAACAACCATTTCTACGGCACTTACTAATATTCTTCTCCTTTGAAATCACTGGAAATGGACTGACCTATTCTACATTGTTCTCAGCATGACTATCATCCATGATCCTACTAGTGTGGTCCATTAAAACCTGCTAAATTTTTTTTTAATCTAAAGTCACAAAGTCTACATTCTGCCAATAATCTGCATAGCTAGTCTATTACAAAATTATTCTCCTCCCTAAGATCAACTTTTTCTTCAAAACACTACACCAAGCAATTATTAATTCCTTATATTTGTCAACTGGGTGAGACCACACAATTTTCCCCCCAATATTCCAGTCTTGGTTATGTAGCCATTTCTAGGAGAGATTTTTCACAGAAGACTTCTTTGTATTCTACCTCATATAGTCAATTTTTTTAAATAGCTTCCACGATCCACCCTGATCTATATATAAGTATAGAAACTGAGATTTACATGATTCCTTTTGGACTAGGTCTATTTGGTCTCTTAGCTTTGCATTGTATCCTGCTGTGGTTTTCTGTGGTGGCCTCCATCTGCTGCAAAAACATTTTCTTTAATAAAGGGAGTAGCTACAATTATCTGATTATAAGAATAAGGTTTAAAATGTAATTATGATGGTCTAGTAATGTTGCAGTAGAAAATTATTTTCTAATGTTCATTACTTCACTCATGTGGGATTGTTTGTCCAATGGATAATGGTCAAACCTGAAATGATTTATATATAAACATTAAATATTGATTCATCAGGATGTGTTTGTTTATATGGGCACATACACAGACAGAGAAACACAGACACACAAATACTTATGTAACAAGAAAACTCCAATATGATGTGGCTATCAAATTTAGAGATGAAGGTCTGGAGGAAGGAAAGAAAGGGTGAGATGTGGTGTAACTCTAATTCAATTAAAAATAGCATGCTAGTATATGAAAGATGATAATGTAGTGACATTTGCTTTCAGTATAACTTAGAAACAATGCAATGGAAGGTGGTAGCTGTCAGGAATTTGGAGTAGAGAAGGTTGAGCAGGTACAGTCAATGCATTTCATAGGACATGGTGAAACTAGTGTATGTGATACTCGAAGGCTAGACCAATGTCTTTATGAATTTTTCAAAATTAATAGAAACTTATAGCACAGGATAGAGCTAGATAGGAAAGTGCATGGATTTAAAGCTAATTTTCGATGCTTGAATGACAGTAGCATGGCATATGACATATAGAGAACACCATAGCTTCTACCTGGCCTGAGATATGACCGCTCTGTGTTGCTGCTGTTCCCAGCAGCTGAGTAGTAGCTTGTCACCATCCCTAAGGCAGGGAGAGGGTAGAAACATTTTTTCTTACCTCTTTCTACCAAATATCTTTCTCTCAATTCACTTTTTTTTTCTTGCTTGATCACCCTCCCCTGTTAATTTTTGAAAACTGCCTTAAATATATCTGGATATAAATCTATATGGATAAATCAAAATGTCCAATGTATAGAAGGCATTTTAATCTCAGAAAATATTTTATTTTGGGACCTCTTTTGCTTAAGCAAAGAATTGTTCTCTTAGTTTGAGGTTTTGATGTTTTAAGGCAAATCTCCTCAAGATTTCATGGGCAAGGAAAAAATTATATCCTGAATGAAATCATCTCCAAAAGATTCTTTACTACTCTAAGAGAGGAAACAAAAAGAATGTGTAAGTGTTTAAATAGTTTTTGTGTATTATCTACCTAAATCTGAAGCATTTCAAAATGCTACTGGATGAGGTCATGAATGAAATATTTCTATAAGTTTAGTGAATTATTGCTTATAATAATATAGGTCAAGCTTTTACCATACAGTTTCTTGACTCATTTTTATTTTTAAATAATTGTATCAGTTTAATGTTTATCACAATTCTAAAAAGTGACCAGCCTTTCAAGCAGCCCTTTCTGTCATATGAAGGATTTTGTAGTAAAGTCTCCAGCTTCTCTAAAACCAGAATGTGATTTACTGCATTATTCACTTTCAGCAACATAGTACTGCTACAAGGACTCTCAGTGTTTCACATCTCTGCATGGCACTGTGCTATGGGCACGGTATCTTTTATCTATAGATTACATTGTACAAAATTCACTCAGTCTTCTGCATCCCTGGCTGGAAATGTATCTTTATGTGTAGATAGACTTCAGAGCTTAAAGGCCATGACTTTCAACACACCTAGGAAGCTAAAGACTTCAGAAATCTGTCAGTTTCTAATAGCCAGCCATTGGTTTAGGGAAGATGCTAGTGCTTAGGAAATTAAAGCATGAAATGGTGTTGCACATATAAGTAGTAGGGAAATAAATATGAATTGCTTCTTCTTCTACCTTATATCTTTTGCATGGGAAATTGAGCATGATCTCTCTCTCTCTCTCTCTCTCTCTCTCTCTCTCTCTCTCTCTCTTTCTCTCTCTCTCTCTCTCTCTCTCTCTCTCTCTCTCTCACACACACACACACACACACACACACACAGAGAGAGAGAGAGAGAGAGAGAGAGACAGGGACAGAGACAGAGACACAGAGACAGAGACAGAGACAGAATAAAATAGAATTTAAAGTTCCTTCTAACATTTTCTATAGCCAGTAACCACTACCCCATTGCCAACCATTATTCCCAAATCTCAGTCTCTTTTCTTATATAATATACTGTTTCTTTATTAGAAGGAATAATATTGTTTTATCTAGCTTATACCCGTACTATACTTTTGCAAACTCAAACCATATTTGAATTTCTCTGATTCCACCTTAACAAATATTTAAAGATAGCTACATCACTTAAGTATAGTATTTATTCTAGCATCTCTCTCATTGTCAGAGAAGCCAAAAGTAGCTTTGCCCAGTCATGAAGTATTACACTCATTCAGTGTCATTACCTGGTGAAAAAAGTTTGCTGGATAGTATCCTGCCTTATTTGTAAGTAAGGTAAAGACTAGAAGTTTACCATGTATGAGAGACAAAGAGGCAGACATGTGAAACTCCTGTTTTGCTGATTTCACTATTTGTTGTTTTATTTTCCAAACAAAGGTTTGATAAAGACCGCTAGCATAATTAAATGCTGATTTCTTTCCTGTCTAAGCCTCAGTACAGGATATCTCTCTTCAGATTCCCACAACATAGCCATTTATGTTGAACCAAAACAAGCAAATTTTCATGGTTCTGAAAGTTTTCTTCATAAAGGGGAATGAAAGCCCGTACTTTTGAAAAGACAAAAGCCTTTGAGAGTCTGGTTGACAAGATCATATGGTCCACCGCTGAATATATTGTTGAGCTTAATTAATATTCACAACACTGAACTATTCATTGCAATCTGAGGTTATTATGTGTCATAGTTAACTTCAGTTGTCAACCTGATATATCTAGGAATCTGAGAAAAATGAAACCTGAATTGAAGAATTGTTTTGTTGCTGTGACCATGTCTCTGGGATGCTTTGTGGATTGTAATTTCTCTAGTAGGAACTAGTCCATTGTGAATGCTATCATTACTAGTCAGGTACTAGGGACTGCAAGAATGGAAGGTCAATGTAAGGCCAGCAATAAGCTGGTAAGCAGTGTTTCTCCATTTTCTCTGCGTCAGTTCTTGCCTCCAGGTCCCTTCCTTAATTTTTTACCATAACTTCTCTCAGTGATGAAGTGTTACCTTAAAGAGTAACACTTTCCAACTTTTGTATTTAGTGGTAGTACTTATCATACAAAGAAAATGGACTAGAAATCAATGTTTGTTTTAAGTGAGAAATTATATATTATGGATAGATGCATCAGGGAAGGCTTCGTTTCTCCAAAGTTACACACTATACTTTATGATTCTAATTAATGAAGTCAAGTATTTCTAAAATTTCTCCATGGAAGCTTTTACTCAGAAATGACTGATGTAGGGTTGGTGAAGATCTTTTCCCAATTTGTTGGTTGCTGATTTGTCCTTTTGATGGTGTCCTTTGCCTTACAGAAGCTCTGTAATTTTATGAGGTCCCATTTGTCAATTCTTGATCTTAGAGCATACACTATTGGTGATCTGTTCAGAAACTTTCCCCCTGTACCGATGTCCTCAAGGGTCTTCCCCAGTTTCTTTTCTATTAGCTTCAGAGTGTTTGGCTTTATGTGGAGGTCCTTGATCCATTTGGAGTTGAGTTTAGTACAAGGAGACAAGGATGGATCAATTCACATTCTTCTGCATGCTGACCTCCAATAGAACCAGCACCATTTGTTGAAAAGGCTATCTTTTTTCCATTGGATGTTTTCAGCCCCTTTGTGGAGGATCAAGTGGCCATAGGTGTGTGGGTTCATTTCTGTATCTTCAATCCTGTTCCATTGATCCTCCTGCCTGTCACTGTAACAATATCATGCAGCTTTTAACACTATTGCTCTGTAGTATTGCTTGAAGTCAGGTAGAGGGCTAATATGCAATATATATAAAGAACTCAAGAAGTTAGACTCCAGAAAACCGAACAACCCTATTAAAAATGGGGTACAGAGTTCAACAAAGAATTCTCACCTGAAGAACTTCAGATGGTGGAGAAGCATCTTAAAAAATGCTCAACTTCATTAGTCATTAGGGAAATGCATATCAAAACAACCCTGAGATTTCACCTTACACCAGTCAGAATGGCTATGGTTAAAAACTCAGGAGACAGCAGGTGTTGGCGAGGATGTGGAGAAAGAGGAACACTCCTCCACTGCTGGTGGGGTTGCAAATTAGTACAACTACTCTGGAAATCAGTATGGCGGTTCCTCAGAAATCTGAGCACCTCACTTCCAGAAGATCCTGGTATACTACTCCTGGGCATATACCCAGAGGATTCCCCACCATGTAATAAGGATACATGCTCCAATATGTTTATAGCAGCCCTATTTATAATATCCAGAAGCTGGAAAGAACCCAGGTATCCCTCAACAGAAGAGTGGATGCAAAAAATATGGTATATATACACAATGGAGTATTATACAGCCGTTAGAAACAATCAATTCATGAAATTCTTAGGCAAATGGATGGAGTTGGAGAACATCATACTAAGTGAGGTAAAACAGTCTCAAAAGATCAATAATGGTATGCACTCACTAATAAGTGGATATTAACCTAGAAAACTGGAATACTCAAAACATAATCCACACATCAAATGAGGTACAAGAAGAGTGGAGGAATGGCCCCTTGTTCTGGCAAGACTCAGTGAAGCAGTATTGGCAAAACCGGAACAGGAAAGTGAGAAGGGGTGGGTGGGAAAACAGGGGGAGGGAAGGGGGCTTATGGGACTTTCGGGAGTGGTGGGCTAGAAAAGAGGATATCATTTGAAATGTAAATAAAAAATATATCGAATAAAAAAAGAAATGACTAACATGTGAAAATTCTTTTTCAGTGCTAAGAGAAAGCAGGAATTCATTAGGTAATAATTCTATTAATTTTTATCTTTCAATACCATGGTCTCTTTAAAGTAAATTGAAATGAAAGTAACTTCTTTTTTGAAGTAAAAAGAAATAAAACATAATTTAACAGAGAGAAGAACTGTACCTATATCTCTCATGGTCGTCATACTTACAGACTAAGTTGTCTTATAAAATAAAAAGTCAGAGACCACTTACAAAAGTTTGATGTTGTTTAATGGCAGAGCTGCACACTAAAAAAGATGTTTCTATGCTGCTTCCTTTATTGTATGATCAATACAAGATGTTTGATGTTTGGTATCTTACCTAATGTTTTCATTGCTGTGAGGAGAGGTTATTTGGCTGAAACTTTCACAGCACTGTTTGTTCATCATAGAAGGATTAACAACATAGAAAAGGAAAATTCCTGCTCCAGTGCAACAAGGCAGGAATCTGGGGGCAGGAGTTGATATAGAGGCCATGGAGAAATGCTGTCACTGGCATGCTCTTCATAGCTTGCTCATTCTCCTTTCTTATAAAACTGGCCCACCAATTTAGGTATGACAGCACCCATAATTACCTGGGACCTCCCACACCAATCATTAATAAAGAAAATGCTTTTCAGACATGCCTACAAACTTATTTTATGGATGCATTGTCTTAATTAAGGTTTTCTCTTGTGTCATGTTAAAATAAAACTATCCACTACAATTGTTATTGCAGTGGTGTTCTGTAGTATTATACTCCAGCCTCACCTACACTTTGGTTAGTTATCCTTAATGAAAACGTGCATCCCCTAGGTTCTAATGTATCTCATGCAGGGCACCAAAGCTCCTTCCATCACATCAGCATTTTGTAATCAGAAAAAAGTGGGATCGTGGCAAGAATTTGTAAAAGAGCCAATTAAACTGATCTTTCAGAGGTTCTATACCATCTGGTGTTCCATTTATCAGCAAGTATGCTCGCACAGGAAAACTGAGAAACTACAGCTCAGTGCACTGTCAACTTTGAAGGTCAATTGCTTTGTTATCATTCTCTTCACATTACTATCTGTCCTTTTGAGTTTTCATAGTTTGTTACCATCCTTTATTCAAGACTTGTTAGTGTTTTGCCATGTACTTCCCTAGATCCAGCCACTTCCAGAACATCCAATACCCCCTGCATCTCTTCAGGCTTAATAGAGCTCTACCAGTTCCCAAACTATGTTTTCAAGTACACTGACAGCTTAAAGGGAGTACTGGCTTGTGTTCAATAGAATGTTCTTTCATTTTAGGCTCTGTGTGTTCTGTTTTATGCAGAAAGTGAGAGAGAGAGGTGCATTTTTCATACATCAAGTATCTTCAGGTGAGTTCGGTCAGTCATAGACTGGAGAGCAGTGAAGTTAGAAATGGATTTTTGCACTGGAAATTCATGCTCCATTTCCAGCTGTTCAGCACAGCATCTGTAAAACTTATTTGCTATTCTGTTTCCGAGAGTGTTCTTTTCCCTTTGGTTCTGTGTATAGTTCATGCTGTCAGTGATTGCTCAGTATTTATTTCCTTTGTAGCTCAAATATTTCTAACTATTGCCATCATTGCTCTTTGCATAGGATCCTGTATCCTTGTCTTATCAAATGCTATGGTGTTCTTAGTGCTTCCTTACTTTATGGAAGGTGCTTCTTCTCTTATTATTCAGTCCCTGTCCTAGCTGTAGAAAGAGCCATCCCTGCTCTAAGCACTTCTACTTCTTCACTTGGAAACCAGGGGAAGCATGTCACATTTTTTTTCTGCTGTGATAAAGCCTTGTTTCTACACGCATGCAGCATAGCCTAGGAGATCTGAATACATATACTAATTGGACATAAATAAAACATGTGTTTGTACCTATATAAAGTACACAGACAGCCATAAGGATCTGGGTTAAGCTAGGTGAGTATTCTGGATGTCAGAAATTAGTTAGCATAGCTCCTGACTTAATTCTACACAATAATCTAAGCATGCAAATTAGAAAATGTTTCTTCTGTACTCATATCTAATAAGTATTGTCTTCTTAAATTAAAATAACAATGCATTCTCTTTGTACTCTGCCTTCTTATAACATCCTTGATCACTTAAATGTCTTATTTTCTTTGTAATTAGGGAGAATTCTTGGAAGATCAGTGGTATTCTTTGCAGCTACTTCTTTTTTCTTTTATGTGATATGAAAGTAACCCTAAAATAAAACAAATGCTGTTCATTTGTTCAAATGTTTGAACTTTATTATATCTTATTAAAGTTTTATTAATTATTAATAAGTACTTATTCCATTATTAATTTCACAATACTACATGAAGCAAAAGAAAAATTGAATTTGGAGTCATATTTTTTCAAATATTTCTTTTTCCTAACTCATTTAGTTAGATTTATTACATATATAAAAAATAAAATTAAAGAAAACAATAATACTATTCTGTCTGTTTATGTATGTGTATACATGTTTGTATGTATGTGTACATGTGAACTCTCCTGTTTAAAATCTGCTTTCAAGTCTCTCATTCATTTCAGAATGAACAAATCCCTAGCAAGAGATGTGAGTAGTAAGCCATCCTTGTTTCTGGTTTTCAGTTATTCTGTAATCAAAACAGGCATTCCTAATTCACATCTTTACTTGAAGTAATGAAGAGGGGGCTCTGATACTTGTGAGGCAGTCATAGAAACCCAGACTTGGTTTTATAACTGAAGAAATGTTACTGGTGTCTCTCTACAATGATCAATGAGGAAATGTTGACAACTTCAGCTTCAGTATTTCATTGGAGGAAGACTGGGATGTACTGTTTTTCCATGTCTCTGGATGTGTTCTTTTTTTGCTGTTGGTTTTTTGTTTGTTTGTTTGTTTTTTAAATGTTCATTTATTTATTTATTATACGAAAATATGCTATAGCTGTCTTAAGACATCAGAAAAAGACAACAGGTCTCTTTAAAGATGGTTGTAAGCCACTATGTGGGTTCTGGGATTTGAACTCATGACCTTCAGAAGAGCAGTCAGGGCTACAATCTGCTGAGCCATCTCTCCCACCCCCTCTGGATGTGTTCTTAATTAAAATGACTTCATCATAATCTATTCTTGAAACAATACATAACTTCATTTTATTTTCAGACTGGGCTTAGGTTTATCCTCTATGCAACTTTTTCCCCCATTCTTAGATAATTTTGAAAGTTTGGGATTAATAGACTGGAGTATTCCATTCTGAAGCTGAAACATTGCTTTTATAAAGAAATAATAATACTCATCGATAATAGCAAATAATTATGGTCACAGTCAGAGGATACAAAATGCATTAAATAATACTTCCTTAGGAATGCTGAAAATTGAAACTCTTGTACTGATAAATTTATTGTGAAATGTCAGCTGGTCAGATAAGTCAGTATCAGGCAGATCTGAACCCTTAAGAAGAGAGTGAGCTGTATACCCCAAGGGTCACATCAAATCATAATCCTGTCCTTTGAATATCTAGTATAGTATTTATTGCCTTTCATTGTTTACTCCTAGACAGACTAACTGGCGATACATGAATGTATTGCTCTGCCTCTAAATTTAGCTTCATTCTAAAATATAATTACATGGATTACATGGGTTGTCAAAATATTGCCAATAAATATGAAAACTTTTCTCACTTATTGAAAATCCCTGATTGTGTAAATATACCACATTGTCTGTATCCATTCCTCCATTGAGGGGCATCTGGGTTCTTTTCAGCTTCTGGCTATTATAAATAAGGCTGCTATGAACATAATGGAGCATGTGTCCTTATTGCATGCCAGGGAATCCTCTGGGTATATGTCCAGGAGAAGTATAGCAGGGTCCTCCAGAAGTGTCATGTCCAGTTTTCTGAGGAACTACCAGACTGATTTCCAAAGTGGTTTTACCATCTTGCAATCCCACCAGCAGTGGAGGAGTGTTCCTCTTTCTCCACATCCTCGCCAATACCTACTGTCTCCTGAGTTTTTAACCTTAGCCATTCTGACTGGTGTGAGGTGAAATCTCAGGGTTGTTCTGATTTACATTTCCCTAATGATTAATGATGTTGAACATTTCTTAAGGTGCTTCTCAGCCATCCGAAGTTGTTTAGGTGAAAATTCTTTGTTTAGCTCTGTACCCCATTTTTAATAGGGTTATTTATTTCTCTGGGGTCTAACTTCTAGAGTTCTTTGTATATATTGGATATTAGCCCTCTGTCAGATTTAGGGTTGATGAAGATCCTTTCCCAATCTGTTGGTTGCCGTTTTGTCCTTTTGACAGTGTCCTTTTCCTTACAGAAACTTTGTAATTTTATGAGGTCCCATTTGTCAATTCTTGATCTTAGAGCATATGCTATTGGTGTTCTGTTCAGGAGTACTACTCAGCAATTAAAAACAATGAATTCATGACATTCTTAGGCAAATGGTTGGAACTAGAAGATATCATCCTTAGCCAGGCAGTGGTGGCACAAACCTGTTATCCCAGCACTCTCGGAGGCAGAGGCAGGCGGATTTCTGAGTTTGAGGCCAGCCTGGTCTACAGAGTGAGTTCCAAGGCAGCCAGGGCAACACAGATAAACCCTGTCTCAAAAAAAAAAAAAAATCAAATCCAAAAACAGAAAATATCATCCTAAGTGAGGTAAGCCAATCACAAAAAAATACACATGGAATGCAATCATTAATAAGTGGATATTAATTAGCCCAGAAGCTCTGAATTCTCAAGACACAGCTAGTATATCAAATGATACCCAAGAAGAGGGAAAGAGAGGGCCCTGGTTCTGAAAAGAGTTGATCCAGCATTGTAGGGGAGTACCAGGACAGGGAAATTAGAGAGGGGTGATTGGGAAATGGGCAGAGGGAATAGGGTTTATGAGACTGATGGGGAGGGGGGAACTGGGAAAATGGAAAGCATTTGGAATGTAAACAAAGAATATAGGGGAAAAAAGAAAATCGCTGAATGAGTATTTTCCCTAAAGAGGCTATAGTGGTGCCCAGAGATGATTCATGTTTTCATGTGCTTTCCTGGAGCTACAAGAGAATAGACATTCTGCTTTTGTGTGCATTCTGTGGCACTCAATGAATAATTGGCTCCCATACATTCCTTTTTGGTCTCAATGGTAATATTTCAAATTAACTTTGATACTGATTATTAAGTGTATGTGTAATAATGTTATTTAGTCATGTTTTGGCTATGAATAATAGTCGTTTGAATTAAAATTTTCAAATTTAAATCTCAAAGTACAGTTAATGTGTTACTTATAAAACATACATTTGATCAAGGTCAAGAAAATCAGAAATTTCAAGAAATGAAAATACAGTTTGCCAGGTTTATAGCATCTCCTGATGTTGTCTAAAAGACAATAGAAGGGAAGTAGGGATTTTGTGGTGAATAATAGAATATATTTAAATAATCAGCATTGTGCTTTACATTCAAAACTTTTTCAGAGCCAATGTGCCCTTAAAATATTCCAATATTTATTTCATTTTAAGTCTCCATGTTATCCATGGATCACAGTTCCATGTAATATATATTCTGTACCTAGTTCTTTAAATTATGTTTTAAGAAATGTATGTTTTAAGAAACCTATCCCCAGTAGGTGGGTGGGGGAGAACCCTTATAGAAGCAGGGGGAAAGAGAGATTAGATGGGGGTTATTGGAGGGGGAGCAGGAAGGGGAATAACATTTGAAATGTAAATAAATAAAATAACCAATAAAAAAAATCTCAAAAGAAACAAAAAAAGAAATTTTTGTTGGCTGCAGATACATGTTAGTCAATTAGTTTGAACAGAATTTGAACGTTATTTAATGAGGTGTAAATGTAAACAGATTACGCACAAGGATTGGCAAAAAATTAATTAATTTGACAAAGATTAACTTTTATAATCATGTTTATTCCTACTTCATACAAAATTAGATATTCACCAACACCATGACAATTATATAGAAATAGTGATGGGATAATTTAAAAAGCAAAATCAGTAAACAAAATAACAACATCTGAGGTTAGATCCATTCTGATTTTCTTGAAGAATCAATGTGGGATTGTGAGATATTGACATATGTCACCAAATCTGTTTTTGTTTGCCAGTTTGTTTTGGGATAGGGTTTCTATTTCTAGACCTGGCTGTCCTGCAGCTTATTCTGTAGACCAGGCTAGCCTTGAACTCAGAGATTCATCTACCCCTTGAGTGCTGAATTAAAGGTATGCACTACCACTCCCAGACTAATGTCACCAAATCTCTAAGTAAGAGATTATGTAGCATTTTTCTAGTGCTTATAAATTGAATTGTCCCTGTCTTTTTTATGAATCTGTCATAGAAATTGTTAATTATTCAATATACATACAAAACTATAGATATTATTTAACAAGAAAATGTATAAAGAATTGACTTAATACATACTTATTTACTATGATTAGAAAGATGTACTCTTGTATTTTTAGGATTCTAGTATTTTTCAAATTTCTCATTTAATTGTTGTTTCACTTAGTAAAAGATTTCGAGCTCTTTATATTCATGCACACAATATTCCATATTAAAATGCCATTATAACATAAGTGTCTATAACATGAAACAGAAGCTAGTAAGGTGTATTTAGAATTTTTTTCACCTAGATACTCTCAAGACAAAAGCCTACTTGAATGGTGGATGACCTAGTCTTTGTAACTCTGAAATAGTATGTTAAATATCCTGGTTTACTTTAGTGAAATCATTCTTTCACAACTTTAAAAATGTAAAATAGGTTTAACATATATAAAAGATTTGCTCTGCAAGCAAGGGGACCTGAATTTGGATCTCTAGCATAAAAGCTAAACATGGTAGCATCTTTTCATTAACTACAGTGCTACAGGGTATCAGGATGGAAATAGAGACAGGAAGATCCTAGAACTTTGTTGTCCAATCAGTAGAGCAAGAAAGACTATTGAATCTTAGGTTCAGGAAGAGGTCTGAAATCATAAAATAAGTTAAAGAAAGGACTGAGGATAACATTGTGACTTTAACTCTGACATTACATACCCCCTGCACATGTAAGTAGAGCTGTGTATACAAGTGCATATACATACTTTTTTCTCTATCACACAGATCCACACACAGACCCCACACCCCACAAATACACATGCACTCTTTGAAGCAACAAATCACCAGTTTTAAATTTATGTTCTGAATTTCTTATCGTAATGTCAAAATAGCTTATGAGATGTTTGTGAACTATAAGCAAATGAAATTGATTAATATATTACATATGAAATGGCTAGCATGTAGAAAAAGACAAAGGGAAATACAACATAGTTCAAAATCCTACATTACAAGACAGGAATATTGTGGTCATTGTATGCATTCCAGTAAGAGCTTCCTGTCTTCGTCAAGTGTAATGGCAGTCACAGAAGCCTGGCTGATTTTTAACAGGAGAGTTCACATGTACACATACATACATGCAAACATGCATAGACACACATAAACAGACAGAATCCAAGTGAGAGAGTTGGATGAAAGTCTATTTTTTGAAGTGGAATCACTGGCTATGACCTCTTTTCTGAGAATTCCAACACTTTGCTTCATAATCATTTGCATAATTATAACATAATACGTTGATAAAATAACCTCCCAACAACATATGAATTTGTATGCCTACGCGTGAGTAGATGAGGTTGGCTCTGACATTGTGGTATGAAAAGCATTGTTTAAGTATAGTTTTGAATTGAATTTTGAGAAGTTTTATTGAAACAGAAGCGAGATGTTAGATAAGGATTACTCAATGAAATTCATTAACTTGATCAGGACATAGGGGTTACAACCAAGTGTTCTTGAGGACTCTTTAAATGCCTTCTGAAAGTTTGCCATTAGCTATAGGTGATTTTATATAATTTATTCTGATCAGGAAATATGATGTTATTTGTAATTGAACTTCTAAATTCATTGCATGGGAAATATTATACCTGATTGATTTTGTATTTTCTTGTGCCAAATGATTATGATAATTGTTCTTTGTGACTGCATCACTGGATACATCTTTTAGAATTGTAACACCAATTCTTTATGTATAAAAATCCTTGCTTGAGGGCTGCAAAATACATTCAGATTCAAACTGCCTCTGTTTGTCACCACTGAACCTTTGTTGTCCTGTCTACCAAAACCCTGTTCCCCCACTGTCGTGTGTTCCTGACTGGGTCAGTCCGTGGCAATTGTTTTAGAGACTAACACTAATTATCAAGTATGAAGAAGACAATGCTGTATGTTTAATATTATATAAATAAATAAACTAAAGCATGTTAAAACTAAAGTAACTAAACTAAAGCAACTAAGCTAAAGCATGTTAAAAGCATGTTCTCAACAAATTTCAAAAATCATTTTGTGTGGTGTCAGTGAAAACTGAATTTAAAACTGAAGGGGTGTCTCAGAAAGCCAAGTTTATTCTTGATCTTTTTGCACTTAAGTGGCAAAGCTCAAAATTATGAGGCATTTCTTCTTGCTGAGAGTCATTATATTGCTAGACAATGACACTTGGATTACTCTGAAAGACAGCATGATTCCAAGTAGTTAAAGTTTTTTTTCTATAACCTGATACAAAACCTACATGCTGTGCTCAGGCTGGATAATAAAGTCTGGAGGAAGCCAGAGATTCCTAAGCCTCCCATGATTTTCAATATACAAAACTAATTAAATGAAGTCCAGTTAGGTTCAATTTACTTACTTTATGCAAGTTAGAGACTCTTTAGAACAAAGCTATAAATATTTACTGGGCCTGATGGGTTTTCAAAGCCAGTACTTGAACGGTTCAAAGCTTGCAAAATATTTTTTTTACAACATTATTTGAGAATATAAAAGACTTTAGTGCAATACACATTAACATCTCTGTTTCCTATTCTCTCATGAAAGAAAATACCGGAAGGGTCCAGTGCCCTAGAAATGGCAGCTAATCATTTAATCTATTTAATAAAAATACAAGTCTTATAAACAAACTTAAAGAAACTTATGCAATCAACAGGAGAATGGAAAACAAGTGGATGATTTCACACCACTAAACGGGCCAGTTCATTATGCTATTTAAATGACACAGCAGTTTAATATTGATTTAAGAATGAGTATTGCCAAGGACACTGTTAAAAGGACAAAATGGCAACCATCAAATTGGGAAAGGATATTCACCAACCCCACATCTGATAGAGGGCTAATATCCAATATATACAAAGAACTCAAGAAGTTAGACCCCAGGGAACCAAATAACCCTATTAAAAAATGGGGTACAGATCTTAACAAAGAATTTTCACCTGAAGAAATTCGGATGGCCGAGAGGCACCTTAAGAAGTGCTCAACATCATTAGTCATTAGGGAAATGCAGATCAAAACAACCCTGAGATTTCACCTTATACCAGTCAGAATGGCTAAGGTCAAAAACTCAGGAGACAGCAGGTGTTGGTGAGGATGCGGAGAAAGAGGAACACTCCTCCACTGCTGGTGGGCCTGTAAGATGGTACAACCACTGTGGAAATCAGTCTGGTGGTTCCTCAGAAAACTGGACATGAGACTTCCAGAGGACCCTGCTATACCTCTCCTGGGCATATACCCAAAGGATTCCCCAGCATGCAATAAAGACACATGCTGCATTATGTTCATAGCAGCCTTATTTATAATAGCCAGAAGCTGGAAAGAACCCAGATGCCCCTCAAAGGAGGAATGGATACAGAAAATGTGGTATATTTACACAATGGAATACTACTCAGCAATTAGAAACAATGAATTCACAAAATTTTTAGGCAAATGTTTTGATCTGGAAAATATCATCCTAAATGAGGTAACCCAATCACAAAAGAATACACATGGAATGCAATCTCTGATATGTGGATATTAATTAGCCCAGAAGCCCTGAATACCCAAGGCACAAATTGCATAACAAATGACTCCCATGAAGAAGTATGGAGAGGGTCCTGATCCTGGAAAGGATTGATCTAGCATAGGAAGGGAATATAAGGACAGAGAAAAAGGAGGGAGGTGATTGGAGAAGGGATGGAGAGAAGAAGGTTTATGGGACATATGGGGAGGGAGTATCCGGGAAAGGGGAAATAATTTGTAATGTAAACAAAGAATATAGAAAATAAAAATATTAAAAAAAAAAAAGAATGAGTATTGCCATACCAAAAATGTGTACTTACTACTAAAATTTAGGCAAAATCAATTGTTTGATGATGGAATTAAGGTGTATTATTTCAAGTAATGACAGTAAATTTTCAGTTGGGAATGTATATGGTCAATGATTGTGACTTAAATAGAAATGCTCGTGGCTCCTCTTGCTTAGTGAGGAAGATGGCTTCATTGGTTTTGTAAGAAGTGCAGTGATCCCTATTAGGTGAGTGTTAAGAGCAAGAGCTTGGTATGTAAGATGATAACCAGTAAAAAATAAAAAATTAATAAAACACACATTAATCCTGGAAAACAACTTATTTAAAATCTCCCTGTTCCTCAACTAGTGACATATCTTAGGGAAGACTTACTTATACTATAAGTGATCTCAGGAGGATTAGTAATTTGCTGTCTTTGGGGATGATTTCAACAAAGCTATTATAATAAGAAGAACCTGGCACTAGTATGTATAGTGGTTATACTTCTCTAAGAAAGATAAATATTAGAAAAAAAGCCATTTTGTATCTAAGTGATAAATGTTATGCTAGTCATTAAGATTGTAGCTCATTGGTACAACCTAGCATTTAGATGCCCCAAGTTCCATCTCCAAGTCAATAAAACAGAGTGCACTCAAAATTCTAGGTAGGTTAGTACAGAATATTCCTGGTAACCTTTTAGGGAGAATAATTTTCCTGGAAGACTAAGCTGACTCCAGGATAAGAAATTGTCAGGAAGACAGTGCAATGCATATAAAATGATATTACTGATAACTATTAGGAAATTCACAGTGTCTACTATATCTTTCCTGACTTTGACATGTATTAATACATGTATTTATAATTGTGATATAAGAAACTTAAAATAAACTATGAGATACAACAGAACAGCAGAGGCATATAGAGAAAGAAATGTGTTTGTACTTCACACTCTGTATAAGCTAATTACTACATGAATATGTGAGTCTATTATATCACCATTCAAGAAGAGAAGTTAATGATGGTGGTGATAGCCTAAAAGAAATGGTCTTGCTTTCAAGGAATTTGAACTGGATGGTTGGTGTGGAGCATGCTACAATAAAAAATAGAAGAGATTATTATAAAAGTACAAAATTTGGAAAGAAAATATCAAACCATCCTTTTTTGTAGACATAATAGTCATATACTAATTAAGAGTCATATGGAAACTCCTAGAACAAATATAGCTAAAGCAGACAGAAGCAGAAAAAATATCCTGCTGAAGGTATCACAGCATCTGAGTTCAAACCATACTACATACATTGATGAAGACTACAGCACTGGCAGAACACCATTAATATAGTACAATGGTATACAAGATAGGGTCAATGAATAGCTCCAAAAAACCCATGGATCTCTAATTTTAGACAAAAATAGAAAAAAACAAGGTATGCTCTGAAAACAACACCCTATAGAGCCAATGTTATCTACCTTCTGCACTAAAATAGCTACACCCAATAAATGAAAATAAGTAAACATCTCTCACTCTTCACTCAACACATAAAACGTATCAAGAGAGATCAAAGATAAAGCTTAATATCAGAAACACTATATTTCTCGAGGAAAACATGGGCAAACACATTAAAATAAAAATAAGCAAGAACTTTCTGAGTAAGAAACATATATAAAAATTAACAAATGGGATTTATTTGAAATAAAACCAACTTTCATATAGCCCAATAAACTATCACTAGATTGAACGAACAGACTAAAATAGGAGTAAAATCTTTACCAACTGCAATCCAGAAAGGGAAACAAAAATTAAACATTTCACACATATAGATATGCACATATAAACCATTCATAAATAAATTGGTCAATGAACTGAACAGAGATATAAATGACCAATAATTTTTGACATTTTTTCTACACTTAGTCATCAATGAAATGCAAATTCAAACCATTCTGAGATTCCATTTTGCCTCAATCAGAATGGTACCCAACAAATAAACAATGATAAAATTCTGGGGAAAAATATTTTTACTCAGCTCTTGAGGTTCTTAACCAGCCCAGCTACTGTGCAAATGAGTATTCAGGATCCTCCAAAAGATATAATGTAAAATTAGATCTACTATGTAATCTAGTTAGGAATCACTTGGACATGTACCCAAAGGACTCTGTCTATCATCTCTCTGTCTATCTTTCTGTCAGTCTGTCTGCCTAACTATGTATCATCTACCTTATCAACCCATTCTTTAATGTATAATCCCAAAAGAAACATTTATTTTAATTTCACATTCTGAAATATAGAAAAAGGAAAATATTTGTGTTAAGCAATATAAGGGGTGATTTCTGGGAAATGAGAAATGCTGAGAAAAAAATTCTATACAATTTTGCTTTGTGGTTACAACAGTGATGATTTAAAAATAGAGTTTGTCCTTTCCTTTAATTCTCTAAGTGATTTTTGTGATTCCTCTTTAACAGCTTCTACCTGTTCACTGATATTCTCCTACATTTCTTTAAGTGACCATTTGCTTGGAAAGATGTTTTCCAACCCTTTGTTCTGAGATAGTATCTGTCTTTGACACTGAGGTGTATTTCCTCCAAAAAGAAAATGTGACGGAATTGAACAGAATCATCCATGATCTAAAAATGGAAATAGAAACAATCAGGAAGTTTGATGGCATCTGTAAATTGATCCTCTGTATCTGTTACTTGAGAAACTTTGTTCCTGATTGATGTTGCATTTCCTTGTACCAAGTGCCTGCTTCACTGGCTACATCTTTTGAAATGGTAATACCAACTCTTCCTGTATAAAAATCCTTGCCTTAGAGCTCCAAAATACATTCAGTTCAAACCGCCTCTGTGTGTGTGTGGTTTGTTCTGTCTGTCATCTCAGCTGGACCTGTGCCTTCTTGGACCAGAGGACCTTGGTTATCCAACAGCAGACCCATGGTCTGTAACAGATTGGACCAGAAAAGAAATTCCTCCCATCACATAATAGTCAAAACACCAGCTGACCAAAACAGAGAATATTGAATGAAGTAAGGGATAAAGATCAAGTAACATATAAAAACAAACCTTTCAGAAGTATATCAAACTTCCCACCAGAAACTATGAAAGCTAGAAGATCCTAGGCAGATGTCATAAAGACCCTAAGATAGCGCAAATGCTAACACAGGCAACTATACCCAGCAAAACTCTCAATTAGCATGAATGGAGACCTCAAGATATTCCATGAAAAAACAAAATTTACACAATATCGTTCTACAAATCCAGCCCATTAAAGGATAATAGATGGAAAAAGCCAATACAAAAAGGGAAACTACACCCTGAAAAGAGCAATAAAGTAGTCTTTCAAGAAATCCAAATAGCCACACAAATATAAAACACAAAAATAACAGGAAGAAACAATCACTATTGCTTCATATCTCTTAACATCAATGGACTCAATTCCCCAATAAAAAGACATAGACTATGAGACAGGATATGTAAACAGGACCCAGCATTTTACTTCATGCAGGAAATGCACCTCAGTGTCAAAGACAGAGACTACCTCAGAGCAAAGGGTTGGGAAACAACTTTCCAAGCAAATGGTCCTAAGAAACAAGCTGGAGTAGACATTTTAATATTGAATAAAACCAAGATTCAACCAAAAATTGTCAAAAAGGTAAAGGAAAGACATCATACTCATCAGAAGAATAATCTACCAAGAAGAACTCTCAATTCTGAACATTTATGCTTCAAATGCAAGGGCACTCCCATTCATAAAAGAAACTTTACTAAAGCTCAAAGCACACATAGCATTTCACATAATAACAGTGGGAGACTTCAATTCACTACTCTCATCAATGGACAGATCCTAGAGTTACAAACTAAGTAGAGACAAAATAAAAATAACAGAAGTTATGAACCAAATGGGTTTAATAGATATCTATAGAATATTTCATCCTTTTTTATTTTTTTTTTTTTTAATTTTTTTTATTCGATATATTTTTTATTTACATTTCAAATTATTTCCCCTTTTCTGGCTCCTCACTCCCGAAAATTCACATAAGTCCCCTTCCCTCCCCCTGTTTTCCCATCCACTCCTCCCACTTCCCTGTTCTGGTATTGCCCTATACTTCTTCACTGAGTCTTTCCAGAACCAGGGGCCACTCCTCCGTTTTTCTTGTACCTCATTTGATGTGTGGATTATGTTTTGGATATTCCAATTTTCTAGGCTAATAACCACTTATTAGTGAGTGCATACCATGATTGATCTTTTGGAACTGGATTACCTCATTTAGTATGTTCTCCAACTCCATCCTTTTGTCTAAGAATTTCATGAATTCATTGCTTCTAATGAATCGTACTCCATTGTGTATATATACCACATTTTTTTGCATCCATTCTTCGATTGAGGGATACCTGGGTTCTTTCCAGCTTCTGGCTATTATAAATAGGGCAGCTATGAACATAGTGGAGCATGTATCTTTATTACATGCTGGGGAATCCTCTGGGTATATGCCTAGGAGTGGTATAGCAGGATCCTCCAAAAGTGACCTGCCCAGTTTTCTGAGGAACCACCAGACTGATTGAACCAATTTGCAACCAGCCAGCAGTGGAGGAGTGTTCCTCTTTCTCCACATTCTCTCCAACACCTGCTGTCTCCTGAATTTTTAATTTTAGCCATTCTGACTGGTGTAAGGTGAAATCTCAGGGTAGTTTTGATTTGCATTTCCCTAATGACTAATGAAGTTGAGCATTTTTTAAGATGCTTCTCTCCCATCCAAAGTTCTTCAGGTGAAAATTCTTTCTTTAGCTCTGTACCCCATTTTTTAACAGGGTTATTTTGTTTTCATGGGTCTAACTTCTTGAGTTCTTTGTATATATTGGATATTAGCCCTCTATCTGATGTAAGGTTGGTGAAGATCTTTTCCCAATTTGTTGGTTGCCGATTTGTCCTTTTGATGGTGTCCTTTGCCTTACAGAAACTTTGTAATTTAATGAGGTCCCATTTGCCAATTCTTGATCTTAGAGCATACGGTATTGGTTTTCTGTTCAGGAACTTTCCCCCTGTACCGATGTCCTCAAGGGTCTTCCCCAGTTTCTTTTCTATTAGCTTCAGAGTGTCTGACTTTCTGTGGAGGTCCTTGATCCATTTGGAGTTGAGATTAGTACAAGGAGATAAAAATGGATCAATTCACATTCTTCTGCATGCTGACCTCCAGTTGAACCAGCACCATTTGTTGAAAAGGCTTTTTTCCATTGGATGTTTTCAGCTCCTTTGTTGTGGATCAAGTGGCCATAGGTGTGTGGGTTCATTTCTGGATCTTCAGTTCTGTTCCATTGAACCACCTGCCTATCACTGTAACAATACCATGCAGTTTTTAACATTATTGCTCGGTAGTATTGCTTGAGGTCAGGGATACTGATTCTCCCAGAATTTCTTTTGTTGTTGAGAATAGTTTTAGCTATCCTGGGTTTTTTATTATTCCAGATGGATTGCATTGATGGATTTCTATATATTGAACCAACCCTGTATCACTGGTAAAAAGCCTACGTGATCATGGTGGATGATAGTTTTTATGTGTTCTTGGATTCGATTGGCAAGAATTTTATTGAGTATTTTTGCATCGATGTTCATAAGGGAAATTGTTCTGAAGTTCTCTTTCTTTGTTGGATCTTTGTGTGGTTTTGGTATCACCGTAATTGTGGCTTCGTAGAAGGAGTTGGGTAGTCTTCCTTCTGTTTCTATTTGGTGGAATAGTTTGAAGAGTATTGGTGTTAGATCGTCTTTGAAGGTCTGATAGAATTCTGCACTGAAACCATCTGGTCCTGTGCTTTTTTTGGTTGGAAGACTTTCTATGAACCCTTCTATTTCTTTAGGGGTTATGGGACTGTTTAGATGATCTATTTGGTCCTGATTTAATTTTGGTATTTGGTATCTGTCTAGGAAATTGTCCATTTCCTCCAGATTCTCCAGTTGTGTTGAGTATAGGATTTTGAAGTAGGATCTGATGATTTTTTGAATTTCCTCAGTTTTATATCCCTTTTTTCATTTTTAATTTTGTTAATTTGAATACTTTCTTTGTGCCCTTTGGTCAGTCTGGCTAAGGGTTTATCTATCTTGTTGATTTTCTCAAAGAACCAGCTCCTGAATTCATTGATTCTTTGTATGGTTCTCTTTGTTTCCACTTGATTGATTTCAGCCCTAAGTTCGATTATTTGCTGTCTGCTTCTCCTCCTGTGTGATATAGCTTCTTTTTGTTCCTGAGCTTTCACATGTGCCATTAAGCTGCTAGTGTATGCTTTCTCCTGTTTCTTTTTGGAGGTACTCAACGCTATGAGGTTTCCTCTTATCACTGCAAAAAGCTTGTACCCCAGAACATCCAGGAAATTCAGGACACAATGAGAAGACCAAACCTAAGGATTATAGGTATAGATGAGAGTGAAGATTTACAACTGAAAAGGCCAGCAAATCTCTTCAACAAAATTATGGAAGAAAACTTCCCTAACTTAAAGAGAGAGATGCCCATGAATATACAAGAAGCCTACAGAACTACAAACAGACTGGACCTGAGCAGAAGTACCTCCTGTCACATAATAATCAAATGTACTAAACAAAGAAAGAATATTAAAGGCAGTAAGAGAAAAAGGCCAAGTGGCATATAAAGGAAGACCTATCATAATCACACCAGACTTCTCACCAGAGACTATGAAAGCTAGAAGATCCTGGGCAGATCTCATGCAGAATCTAAGAGAACACAAATGTCAGCCAAGACTCCTATACCCAGCAAAACATTCAATCACCATAGATGGAGAAAGCAAGATATTACATGACAAAACCAAATTTATACAGTATCTTTCCACAAACCCAGCTCTACAAAGAATAATAGGATGAAAACTCCAATACAAAGAGGGAAACTATACCCTGGAAAAAGCAAGATAGTTACCTTCTTTCATCAAACCCCAAAGAAGATAACTACTCAAATATAATAATTACATCAAAAATGACAGGAAGTAACAATCACTATTTCTTAATATCTCTTAACATCAATGGACTCAATTCCCCAATAAAAAGACATAGACGAACAGACTGGATAAGGAAACAGGACCCTTCATTTTGCTGCATACAGGAAACACACCTCAGTGTCAAAGACAGAAACAACCTTAGAGTAAAAGGCTAGAAGACAATTTTACAAGCCAATGGTCTCAGGAAATGAGCCGGAGTAGGCATTCTAATATCAGATAAAATTGAGTTTCAACCTAAAGTCATCAAATGAGACATGGAAGGACACTTCTTTCTGGTCAAAGGAAAAATTCACCAAGACGAACTTTCAATTCTGAACATCTATGTTCCGAATGGAAGGGCACCCTCATTCGTAAAAGAAACTTTACTAAAGCTCAAAGTACACATTGCACCTAATGCAATAATTGCAGGTGACTTCAACACTCCACTATCTTCAATGGATCGATCAGGAAAACAGAAACTAAGCAGGAACACAGTAAAACTCATTGAAGCTTTGGACCAATTGGATTTGACTGATAGTTAAAGAATATTTCATCCTTAAACAAAAGAATATACCTTTTTAGCACCTCTTGGTACCTTCTCCAAAAACTGACCATAAAACAGTCACAAAACAGGCCTCAACAGATACAAGAAGATTGAAATAATCTAATTCACCCTATCAGATCAGCATCGTCTAAGATTGGTCCTCAATAGGCCCAAAAGCATCAGAATGGTCACATACATATGTAAGTTGGATAATGCTCTACTCAATGATAACTAAGTCAAGGAAGAAATGAAGAAAGAAATCAAAAACTTTTAAGAATGTAATGAAAATAAAGACACAACATACCTAAACTCATGTGACACTATGAAAGCAGTGCTGAGAGGAAAACAATAGCTTTTAGTTCCTCCAAAAAGAAAATGGAGAGAGCATACACTAGCGGTTAGCATCACACTGAAAGCTCTATAACAAAAAGAAGGAAATATACCTAAAAAGAATAGATGACAGGGAATAATCAAACTCAGGGCTGAAATCAGCCAAGTACAAACAAAAAGAACTACACAAAGACTGAGCAAAACTTGGAGCTGGTTCTTTGACAAATTCAACAGGATAGATAAACCCTTATTCAGACTAACCAGAGGGCACAGAGACAGTATCCAAATTAACAACATCAGAAATGAAAAGGGAGGTATAACAACAGAAATTGAGGAAATTCAAAAAATCATCAGCTCCTACTACAAAAGCTTATATTCAACAAAATTGGAAAATCTAGAATAATGGACAATTTTCTAGACAGATACCAGGTACCAAATTTAAATTTGGATCAAATAAACTTTCTAAACAACCTCATAACCCCTAAAGAAGTAGAAGCAATAATTAAAAGTCTCCTAACCAAAAATGCCGAGGACCAGATGGGTTTAAAGCCCTTCAAAGAAGACCTAATACCAATACTCTTCAAACTACTCCACAAAAATAGTAGGAATCCTACCCAACTCATTCTATGAAGGCACAGTTATGTTGATACCTAAATTACTCAAAGACCCAAGATAGAAAGAGAACTTCAGACCAATTTCCCTTATGAGTATTAATGGAAAAATACTCAAGAAAATTTTGTCAAACCAAATCTAAGAATACATCAAAAAGATCATTCACCATGGTCATGTAGGCTTAATTACAGGGATGGAGAGATGGTTCAATATAGGAAAATTCAACAATGTTATCTAATACATAAACAAAGTCCAAGAAAAAAACCCCATATGATCATTTCATTAGATGCTAAGAAAGCATTAGACAAAATTCAGCATCACTTCCAAAAGTATTTGAAAGATCAAGAATTCAAGGCTCATCACTAAACATAGTGAAATAAATCTACAAGAAACCAGTAGCCAGCATCAAACTAACTGGAGAGAAATTTGAAGCAATCCTACTAATATCAGGGACTAGACAATGCTGCCCACTGTTTCCTTACCAATTCAGTATTGTACTTAAAGTCCTAACAAGAGTAATTATCAACAAAATGAGGACAAAGTGGTACAAATTGGAAAAGAAGAAATGAAAATATCACTATTTGCAGATGATATGATAGCACTCTTAAAATTCTACCAGAGAACTCCTACAGCTGATAAACAACTTCAACTATGTGTCCAGATATAAAATTAACTCAAACAGATCAGTTGCCTTCCTAAACTCAAAGGAGAAATGGGATGAGAAAGAAATTAGGGAAATGCCACCCTTCACAATAGTCACAAGCAATATAAAAATATCTTGGTGTGACTCTAACCAAACAAGTGAAAGTTCTGTATAACAAGAATATCAAGTCTCTGTAGAATGAAATCAAAGAAGACCTCAGAAGATGGCAGGATTTCCCATGCTTGCTTTGGCAGGATTAATATAGAATAATGGCCATTTTGTCCAAAGCAATATACAGATTCAATGCAAACTCCATCAAAATTCCAACTCATAGAGTTAGAACAACTTTCAAATTCATTTGGAATAACAGAAAAGTCAGGATAGAAAAAACTGTTCTCAACAATAGAAAAACTTCTGGGGGCATCACCATCCCTGAACTCAAGCTATACTACAGACAATAGTGATAAAACAGCATGGTATTGGTACAGAAACAGACAGGTAGTTCCATAGAGCACAACTGAAGACCTGGAAATGAATATACACATCTATGGTCTCTTGATTCTTGCCAAAGGAGCTAAAACCATTCAGTGGAAAAAAGACAGCATTTTCAACAAATGGTGCTGGTTCAACTGGTGGCCAACATGTAGAAGAATGAAAATTGATCCATTCTTATCTCCCTGTAAAAATTCAAGTCCAAGTAGATCATGGAGCTCCACATAAAACCAATACACTAAAACTAATAGAAAAGAATGTGAAGAAGACCCTCAAACACCTGGGCACAGAGGAAAATTTCCTGAATAGAACACCAATAGCTTATGCTCTAAGATCAAGAATTGACAAATGGTTCCTCATAAAATTACAAAGCTTCTATAAGGCAAAGGACACTGTCAATAGGACAAAATGGAAACCAGCAAATTAGGAAAAAAATCTTTACCCACCCTACATCTGATAGAGGGATAATATCTAATATATACAAAGAACTCAAGAAGGTAAACTCCAGAGAACCAAACCACATGGAGACATGGAGGTGGGAAGATGGTATGGGATGTGAAAGAGGAGGATGGGTAGGGGTGAGAGAATAACACATGGAGTGTAAAACAATAGATTAATTTAAAATAACCTTTAAGAATGGGGAACAGAGCTAAATAGAGAATTATCAAATGAGGAAACTCGAACAGCTGAGAACTACCTTAAAAAATGTTCAACATCCTTAGTCATCTGGGAAATGCAAATCAAAACATTCCTATGTTTCCATCTCATACGAGGCAAAATGGTCAAGATCATATCTCAGATGACAGCAGATCTTGGCAAGGACATAGAGAAAGAAGAACACTCCTCAATTGCTGGTGGGATTGCAAGCTGGTACAAACATTCTGGAATTCAATCTCTTGTTTCTTCAGAAAATTAGACAAACAACTGCCTGAGCACCCAGCTATACTACTCCTGAGCATATACCCAGAAGATGCTCCTACATGTAATAAGGACACATGCTTCACTATGCTCACAACAGCCCTATTTATAATAGCCAGAAGCTGGGAACAAAGCAGATGCCCCTCAGTAGTGAAGTGGATACAGAAAATGGCATACATTTACATAATTGAATGCTAAACAGCTATTAAAAACAATGACTTCATGAAATATTCAGGCAAATGGATCGAAGTTGGAAATATCATCCTAAGTCACGTAACTCAGTCACAAAAGAACACACATGGTATGCACTCACTGATAAGTTGATATTATCCATCCTATATATAGTTACCATACCTGGACTGTATTGTGGATGCTGGAAGTGCTTGCTGACAGGATCCTGATATGGCTGTCTCCTGAGAAGCTCTGCTTGATTCAACTAGAGAGGCATATGCTTGCAGCCAAGCATTGGACTGAGTATGGAGTTCCTGATGGAGTTGAAGAAGGGACTAAGGAGCTGAGGGGGTTTGCAGATCCATAGAGCGAGCAACAGTGTCAACTGGCCAGAACCTCCAGAGCTCCTGGGGACTGGACCACCAACCAAAGAGTACAGATGGAGGGACCCATGGCTCTGGCCGCATATGTGGCAAAGGATGTTCTTGTTGGCATCAGTGGGAAGAGAGGCCCTTGGGCCTGAGGGTGTTCAAGGCCCCAGTGTAGAGGAATGCCAGGGCAGGAAGACAGGAGTGGGTGGGTGGGTGGGGGACTCATAGAGGCAGGTGGGCGATGGGATAGATGGTTTTTGAAGAGAAGACCTGGAAAGAGGAAAACATTTGAAATGTATGTAAATAAAAAGTCCAATTAAAAAACAATAGAATGTGTAAAATATTTTCTGGGAATTAGTTGTCTCAGGTATGTGTGTGTGTGTGTTTGTGTGTTTGTGTGTGTGTGTGTGTGTGTGTGTGTGTGTGTGTGTGTGTGCATGTATTTTCATAAATCACTAAAATCAAAGGAAGAGACAGAAATGTCAGAATTCTCTTTCATTGTACCCATCAACGTTCATATTTCCATACAAATTGTGAGGAATGATATTATAAAAAAATTATGCTTTTATGCCCTTTGACTGAAAATTATATCTAGTAATTTGGTTAAGAATAATGAACTATGGATCAGTCTTAAATAATCTGCAGTTGACTCTGCAATTTTTCTTCAAGTTTCAAGTCTTGTGTCTGAAACTCCCTTTTGAGATCTAGTAACATAAATCTGGAAAAATCCCTTGATATACAGTAGACACTGAGACAGTCTTAGATCCCTTTGCTTGATATTTCTGGTATAATAAATAAGCATTTATTTCTCTTTCAGTTGTTCAGGGTAGAAGTTGCAAACACTAACAGTGTCAGCTTATTTGAGGTCCAGTGTAAGAGATCACCTATCCTCTTTCTCTCAAGGATGCTTGAACATTGATCTAAATAATTAGTCTTCTTTATTTTAATTCACATGTTTTCCAAGGATAAAGTACTTTATTTAGAATATTGAATTTTGCCTATAAAATAAGGCATAAATATTCTATAGGTAGGAGAGACTGTGCTTCGTATATAACAAGCATATTATATTGTTTCCTGTCTTGGCATCTAATATTATAAACCACAGCACAATTGGAGCTCTTGTTAATTTTTGTACTTCTCCTTTCTATGTGTTGGGGCTCTCTCTATATATATATCTTGATTACTAGTTCAGGACTGGAACCAGATGTGCAGGATTTAGAGCATTCTAGGAAGCCTGAATATTAATTATTGTGAGGAGCAGGAATCTATTATGTATATAGTTTGATATAATATAGTTTTTTTATTTTAGTGTGATTTTTTCACTTTCACTAATTTTTCATACAATATATTTTGATAGAATTTTCTTCCTACCAACTCCTTTCATATTTTCCCACACACCAACCTCACATTCTTTCTCTATCTTTTAAAAAAATTATTAGAGAAACAACAAAAAATCCACTAAAACACAAAAGCAAAAAGCAAAACAAACCACAAAAGATTAAACACACACATCTACATCCCCTGCCCTGTTTCACACACGCATATATGTATTCATGCATGCACACCAAAACAAACCAATACATAGTACCATTAATTTTCTTTTAAGTAGAAGTCCACTGGAGAAAACTGGTTTTCCTTTTTTTTTTAATCCCAAACTAGAAAATATCATTCTGAGTGAGGCAACCCAATCACAAAAGAACACACACAGTATGCTCTTGCTGATTTGTGGATATTAGCCCCAAAGCTCAGAATACTCACAACTCACAGAACACATGAAGCTCAAGAAGAAAGACCAAAGTGTGGTCTTCCCTTTTCAAGCAGATATCAATTGTAGATAGCAGATATCCATTTGTAGAAAGTAGATATCACTTGTAGATAGCTTCTTGCATAGGATTAAACCTCAAGCCTACTTTCTCCTATTAGTTCTGGAACCCTATCTGACTTGAATTTGTAAAAGTCTTGTCTGTGCTTCTATGGACTCTGTTTAATTCATGTGTATCTCCATTCTATCAAGTAAGAAAGACTATGTTTCTATGAGACTCTCTCTCTCTCTCTCTCTCTCTCTCTCTCTCTCTCTCTCTCTCTCTCTCTCTCTCTGTGTGTGTGTGTGTGTGTATGCCTGTACTACAATCTCTCTGCCACCTCCTCATAATACATGGCTAATCTTTGAAGGAAGGGGTTAAAGGAAAATGTGCCATTTAGGACTGAATACTCAAAAATCTCACTTTCTGCACATTGCTCATTGGAGGATCTCTGTGTTTCCATCTATTCAAGAGAATGATTTTCCTATGACAGCTGAATAAGGTATTGACCAATGGGTAGAACTTTATGCCATTAGAAGGCATTTTATTGCAGAATAATGACAGTTCCTTAAGCAGAAGAAATAACATTAGGTTGTTCCTGAGTTTCATGACCTAGTCTCAGGTACTTGGCTACTTTAGCTGTGTCAGGACTGTGTGGACTTTTAAACCAATTAAAAAGTTCTTGGTTCCTTCTGTAAAATGTGTGCTATGATTACATCTCTACCTCTTGCAGGCATCTTTCTGTTTTAAGGGAAAGGTTTTTTAGTTGAGTTATATTAATGAATAATTTTCTTGTATGGTAGTATGCAGAGTACTACCAGTATCATGAATACTAATCAGTAAAGATGAAGCCTTCTCTCTGTTCAGTGATATAAGTGTAGTCTTCAGCAACAGGACCTTAAGAACCAACAGCCTAGAGATAGCCTAAGATGTTTGGGAGGTTCCAAACACCTCTTTGGCCAATGATCCACACAGTTTGTTTCTAGATGTGGGAAGCTGAAGCATAGTAAGAACTAGAGTCTTCTGGTACAGGGTAAGACACTTCAGGATAAGGTACAGGGTAAGACACTTCTGGTACAGGGTAAGACACTTCAGGATAAGGTACAGGGTAAGACACTTCTGGTACAGGGTAAGACACTTCAGGATAAGGTACAGGGTAAGACACTTCTGGTACAGGGTAAGACACTTTTGGACACATGTTTTTATTGACTCTTACAATCATCCTTATTGGACAAAGATAAATGCTTTCATTATAAATGTTTTTTCAATCACAGACTAATGGGAATGTAGGTCATTATTTTTATTATTTTTATTTTATAATAGTCTCCATACTTGGACAATACAATAACTCCAAGGATCACACATTCTTTGTGAGATCCATAAATGATCAGTGTTTAGAGAACAAGAGATCAAAGATTGTGCATCCTTAAATAGGATATCTATATCACACCCTATCCTCCAAAGGATTAGATATCATTGTGGAAAAGATGAAAGAAAAATTGTAAGAGTCAGAGACAGTGGATGATTATACCAGAGTATTTTCTAGACAAAAGGTGTCACATCTACATATGAATTTGTAGTGCTTATTATGGCATATTTTAGAGTGGCAGAACATCAACACAGAAAATATTTAAGAATGGAGAGAAGAAGGAAGACCAAGTTCTCACCTCCAACTAAGGAACTATTACCATGTGATAGTTCTGGGAGAAGGATAATTATTTTTCTTCAAGAACATTTGAAGGGGTTCTTACATTTCATTAAATATTCATATATATGCATTCACATCAAATTGGTGCTAAGTTCTTCTGAAGTTGAAACAATAGATTATTTGATGCTTGCAGTAAAATTGACGGTGGGATATAAGGGATCACTTGAAGGGGAAGGGCTAGAATTTGACCAAACCATACTCTGTGCATATATGAACTTCTTAATTAAAAGGACAATATTTCCTATGGAGTTTTTAAAGAATAAAACACTTTAGAATGTTACATGATTTAAAATAATGAAACATTTGCATTATTATAACTGACTAAACTTACTAAGTACTTAATAGGTGCATTTTGTTTTGTATAATTGATTACAAAATACTTTAAATCTAAACTTCTTCATTGTTCACAGCCATATTTTTATGTCTACTAACCTTGTAGAAAAAAATATATTGGTATTGTAGAAAGATGTGGAAATATTATGTTTATCAGTGGGATTCTCTAAAATAAGTTTTACCTGTTCAAAGTAGAAACAAACAAGATGAGATACCATGGAATTCTTCACTATGATGGTATCTAATAACATTAGCAGCACAGTCAATGGAAATTAACCTTCCAATAGATGGAAGCATATTTAATTGACTAGAGGAGATACTCTTAGCATATATGGTCAAGAAAGTACAGGCAAGGTTCAGTCAATAAAGAGTTTGCTCTGCAAGCATGAGGACCTGAGTTTGAATCTTAAGCATCCACATAAAAATTTCAGTGCTGGAATGATTGTTGTCATATTTTTCTTTGCTGTTCACACACACACACACACACACACACACACACACACATGTGTATATATATATATATATATATATATATATATATATATATATATATATATACCAGACATTAATGTATGATTAAATGCGATATGAAAATATTTTTCTTTTGCTGTAGGTTGCCTTGAGTTAATTACTTTATTTGCTATATAACAGCTGTGCAACAATGTTTTAGATTGATGAAGCATTTTGCTTTTTCTTGTGAACTTTGAATGTCATACCTTAAAGTTCTTTGATGATCCCAATGTCCTGAAACTTTTTTCATTGTTTTATGCTATTTTCATAGCTTTAGGTATTATATTCAGGTCTTTATATTGATTTGAATTAAACTGAATTTTATATATGGTGTGGAATTGGGTTCTAAGTTCATTCTTCTCTAAATGGACAAAATTTTCTCATTACCATTGACTGAAAGAACCAATTTATCCAAATTTGTATATGACAGGTGGGTTTACTTCCAACTCTCAATTTTTTATATTTTATGATTGTTTCTTTCTTCATGAAGCACCGTGCTTGATAGACTTGTAAAATAAATACACTGGAGTCATACTTGCTCTTTTTGTTTTTTGGAGTTTTTTGGTTTGCTTTTTTGTTTCATTTTTGTTTCTTTGTTGTTGTTATTTTTGCTGTTTAGGATTGCCTAGGGTGATTGGCCTTTAATTCCTATAAATTTAATCTTTCCAAAATAAACAATTTTCATAAAATTTTCTTGATTTTGTTATAAGGCAATTGTAATTTTAATATTGCAATTTTCATGAAATAAACCTGCACATTCTCTGCAAAATGTTTACAGTGGCATGTACTTTTGAACAATGTTGAATTTTTTTGTAGTACATTAACACAGATTTTCCCCTATTTTTTTGTTATTTTTGCTCTTATTTATATTTTCCATGCTGTAAATGCTTCATTATAGAGATCTCCCACTATCACTTCTCGGCCTTTTGGCGAAGATCAAGTATAGAGATTTCCCACATCACTAGTCATTTTATATTTTATTTTATTTGATACATTCTTTATTTACATTTCAAATGATTTCCCCATTTCTGGCTCCCCACTCCCTGAAAGTCCCATAAGCCCTCTTCCCTCCCCCTACTCCCCTATTCACCCCTTCCCGCTTCCCTGTTCTGGTATTGCCCTATACTGCTACACTGAGGTTTTCCAGAACCAGGGGCCACTCCTCTGTTCATCTTGGACATCATTTAGTATGTGGATTATGTCTTGGGTATTCAAAGTTTCTAGGCTAATATCCACTTATCAGTGAGTGCATACCATGATTGGTCTTTTGAAACTGGGCTATCTCACTTAATATGATGTTCTCCAGCTCCATCCATTTGTCTAAGAATTTCACAAATTCATTGTTTCTAATGGCTGAATATTACTCTATTGTGTAAGTATACCACATTTTTTTGTATCCATTCCTCCGTTGAGGGACACCTGGGTTCTTTCCAGCTTCTGGCTATTACAAATAGGGCTGCTATGAACATAGTGGAGCATGTGTCCTTATTGCCTGCCAGAGAATCTTCTGGGTATATGCCCAGGAGTGGTATAGCAGGGTCTTCCTGAAGTATCATGCCCAGATTTCTGAGGAACCGCCAGACTGATTTCCAAAGTGGTTGTACCATCTTGTAATCCCACCAGCAGTGGAGGAGTGTTCCTCTTTCTCCTCATCCTCGCCAACACCTGCTGTCTCCTGATTTTTTTACCTTAGCCATTCTGACTGGTGTGAGGTGAAATCTCAGGATTGTTTTGATTTGCATTTCCCTGATGATTAATGATGTTGAACATTTCGTAAGGTGCTTCTCAGCCATCCAAAGTTCTTCATGTGAAAATTCTTTGTTTAGATCTGTACCCCACTTTTAAATAGGGTTATTTGGTTCTCTGGGTTCTACCTTATTGAGTTCTTTGCATATATTAGATATTAGCCCTCTGTCAGATTTAGGGTTGGTGAAGATCCTTTCCCAATCTATTGGTTGACATTTTGTCCTTTTGATAGTGTCCTTTGCCTTACAGAAACTTTGTAGTTTTATGAGGTCCCATTTGTCAATTCTTGACCTTAGAGCATAAGGTTTGGTGTTCTGTTCAGGAACTTTTCCCCTGCGCCCATGTCCTCAAGGGTCTTCCCCAGTTTCTTTTCTATTAGTTTCACCATGTCAGGTTTTATGAGGAGGTCCTTGATCCACTTGAAGGTGAGCTTAGTACAAGGAGATAAGAATGAATGGATTTGCATTCTTCTGCATGCTGACCTCCAATTGAACCAGCACCAATTGTTGAAAAGGCTCTTTTTCCCACTAGATGCTTTCAGGTCCCTTGTCAAATATCAAGTGACCATAGGTGTGTGGGTTGATTTCTGGGTCTTCAATCCTATTCCATTGATCCGCTTGCCTGATATTGTACCAATATCATGCAGTTTTTATCACTATTGCTCTGTAGTAATGTTTGAGATCTGGGATACTGATTCCCTCAGAAGTTCTTTTACTGTTGAGAATAAATTTAGCTATCCTGATTTTTTTGTTATTCTAGATGAATTTGAAAATTGCTTTTTCTAGCTCTATGAAGAATTGAATTGGGAATTTGATGGGGATTGCACTGAATCTGTAGATTGATTTTAGCAAGATGGCCATTTTAACTATATTAATCCTGCCAATCCATGAGCATGGAAGATTTTTCCATTTTCTGAGGTCTTCTTTGATTTCCTTCTTCAAAGATCTGATGTTCTTGTCATATAGGTCTTTCACTTGTTTGGTTAGAGTCACACCATGATACTTTATGCTGTTTGTGGCTATTGTGAAGGGTGTCATTTCCCTAATTTCTTTCTCAGTCTGCTTATCCTTTGAAAATAGAAATTCTAATGATTTGATTGAGTTGATTTTGTAACCAGCCACTTTGCTGAAGTTGTTTATCAGCTGTAGGAGTTCTCTGATAGTGTTTTTTTTTTTTCTGGAGGGGGGTCACTTAAGTATACTATCATATCATCTGCAAATAGTGATAGTTTGACTTCTTCCTTCCCAATTTGTATCCCTTTGACCTCCTTATGTTGTCTAATTGCTCTAGGTAGGACTTCAAGAACTATATTGAAAAGATAAGGAGAGAGGGGGCAGCCTTGTCTAGTCCCTGTTTTTAGTGGGATTGCTTCAAGTTTCTCTCCATTAACTTTGATGTTGGCTACCAGTTTGCTGTATATTGCTTTTACTATGTTTAGATATGGGCCTTGAATTCCTGTCCTTTCTCAGACTTTTAGCATGAAAGAATGCTGAATTTTGTCAAATGCTCTTTCAGCATCTAATGAAATGATCATGTGGTTTTTCTATGAGTTTGTTTATATAGTGGATAACATTGATGGATTTCCTTATATTGAACCATCCCTGAATCCCTGGGATTAAGCCTACTTGATCATGGTGGATGTTCGTTTTGATTTCTTCTTGGATTCATTCGGTGAGCAAGAATTTTATTGAGTATTTTTGCCTCGATATTCATAAGGAAAACTGGCCTGAAATTCTCCTTCTTAGTTGGATCATTGGATGGTTTTGGTATCAGCTTAATTGTGGCTTCATAGAAGTAGTTGGGTAGTGTTCTTTCTGTTTCTATTAGGTGGAATAGTTTGAAGAGTATTGCTGTTAAGTCTTCTTTGAAGGTCTGATAGAATTCTGCACTAAAACCATCTGGTCCTGTGCTTTTTTAGTCAGAAGGCTTTTTATGACCCCCTTCTATTTCTTTAGGGGTTATGGGTCTATTTAGATGATCTATTTGATCCTGATTTAATTTTGGTATTTGGTATCTGTCTAAGAAATTGTCCATTTCCTCCAGATTCTCCAGTTGTATTGAGTACAGTCTTTTGTAGAAGGATATGATGATTTTTTGAATTTCCTCACTTTCTGTTGTTATATCTCCCTTTTCTTTCTTTTTTTCTTTTTTTATTTGATATATTTTTTAATTTACATTTCAAATGATTTCCCCTTTTCTACACAAAAATCCCATCAGCCCCCTTTCCCCCCCCCCATGCAGAGAAGCATCTTAAAAAATGCTCAACTTCATTAGTCATTAAGGAATTGCAAACAAAACAACCCTGAGATTTCACCTTACACCAGTCAGAATCGCTAAGATTAAAAATTCAGGAGACAGCAGGTGTTGGCTAGAATGTGGAGAAAGAGGAGCACTCCTCCACTGCTGGTGGGGTTGCAAATTGGTACAACCACTCTGGAAATCAGTCTGGCGATTCCTCCGAAAACTATATCTCCCTTTTCATTTCTAATTTTTTTAATTTGGATACTGTCTCTGTGCCCTTTGGTTATTCTTGCTAAGGGTTTATCTATCCTGTTGATTTTTTCAAAGAACCAGCTTTTGGTTTTCTTGATTCTTTGTATGGTTCTCTTAGTTTCTACTTGATTGATTTCAGCCCTGAATTTGATTTCCTGTCTTCTTTGCCTCCTGGGTGAATTAGCTTCTTTTTGTTCCAGGGCTTTCAGTTGTTCTGTTAAGCTTCTAGTGTATGCTCTCTCAAATTTCTTTTTGGAGGCACTCAAAGCTATGAGTTTTCCTCTTAGCACTGCTTTCATTGTGTCCCATAGATTTGGGTATGTTGTGCCTTCATTGCCATTAAATTCTAAAAAATCTTTGATTTCTTTATTTCTTCCTTAACCAAGGTATCATTGTTCAGTTTCCATGTGTATGTGGGTTTTCTGTTGTTTTTATTGTTATTAAAGACCACTTTTACTCCATAGTGAGCTGATAGGAGGCATGGGATTATTTCAATCTTCTTATATTTGTTGAGGTTTGTGTTGTGACCAACTATATGATTGATTTTGGAGAAGGTACCAAGAGGTGCTGAGAAAAACGTATATTCTTTTGCTTTGGGATGAAAAGTTCTCTCTCTCTCTCTCTCTCTCTCTCTCTCTCTCTCTCTCTCTCTCTCTCTGTATATATATATATATATATATATATCTTAAATTCAATTGGTCCAAAGCTTCAATTAGTTTCACTGTGTCCCTGTTTAGTTTCTGTTTTCCCGATTGGTCCATTGAGGAGAGTGGAGTTTTGAAGTCACCCACAATTATTGTGTTAGGTGCAATGTGTGCTTTGAGCTTTAGTAGAGTTTCTTTTATGAATGAGGGTGCCCTTGCATTTGGAGCATAGATGTTCAGGATTGAGAGTTCTTCTTGTTGGATTTTTCCTTTGACCAGCAAAAAGTGTCCTTCCATGTCTCTTTTAATGACATTAGGTTAAAAGTCAATTTTATCTGATATTAGAATGGCAACTCCAGCTTGTTTCCTGAGACCATTTGCTTGTAGAATTTTCTTCCAGCCTTTTACTCTAAGGTAGTTTTTGTCTTTGACACTGAGGTGTGTTTCCTGTATGCAGCAAAATGTAGGGTCCTGTTTATGTAACCAGTCTGCTAGTCTATGTCTTTTTATTCGGGAATTTAGTCCATTTATGTTAAGAGATATTAAGTAGTTGTTATTGCTTCCTATCATTTTTGATGTTAATTTTATACTTGTGTGATTATCTTCTTTTGGGTTTGATGAAAGTTTAATATCCTGCTTTTTCCAGGGTATAGTTTTCCTTGTTATAATGGTGCTTTCCCCCTATTATCTTCTGTAGGGCTGGGTTTGTGGAAAGATACTGTGTAAAGTTGGTTTTGTCATGGAATATCTGGGTTTCTCCATCTATAGTGCTCTAGAGTTTCGCTGGGTATAGTAGTCTTGGCTGGCATTTGTGTTCTCCTAGAGTCTGCTTGAGCTCCGCCAAGGATCTTCTAGCTTTTATGGTCTCTGGAGACAAGTTTGGTGTAATTCTGATAGGTCTTCCTTTATATATGTTACTTGCCATTTTTCTCTTACTGCCATAGAATATTCTTTCTTTGTTTAGTACATTCGGGGTTTTTATTATTATGTGACGGGAAGTATTTCTGTTCTGGTCCAGTCTGTTTGGAGTTCTGTAGGCTTCTTGTATATTCATGGGCATCTCTCTCTTTAGGTTAGGGAAGTTTTCTTCCCTAATTTTTTTTTATTATTTTTTATTTGATATAATTTATTTACATTTCAAATGATTTCCCCTTTTCTAGCCCCCCACTCCCCGAAAGTCCCGTAAGCCCCCTTCTCTTCTCCTGTCCTCCCACCCACCCCTTCCCACTTCCCCGTTCTGGTTTTGCCAGAACTCTTCACAGAGTTAGAAAGAGAAATTATCAAATTCATTTGGAACAACAAAAAACCCAGGATAGCTAAAACTATTCTCAGCAACAAAAGAAAGTCTGGGGGAATCAGTATCCCTGACCTCAAGCAATACTACAGAGCAATAGTGTTAAAAACTGCATGGTATTGGTACAGTGACAGGCAGGAGGATCAATGGAACAGGATTGAAGATCCAGAAATGAACCCACACACCTATGGTCACTTGATCTTTTTCCCTAATTTTGTTGAAGATATTTGCTTGTCCTTTAAGTTGTAAATCTTCACTCTCATCAATGCCTATAATCCTTAGGTTTGGTTTTCTCATTGTGTCCTGGATTTCCTGGATGTTTTGGGTTACAAGCTTTTTGTATTTTGCCTTTTCTTTGACTGTTGAGTCCATGGTTTCTATGGTATCTTTGGCATCTGAGATTCTTTCTTCTATCTCTTGTATTCTGTTGTTGATAATTGCATCTATGGCCCCTGATTTCTTCCCAAGGTTTTCTATCTCCAGAGTTGTCGCCCTTTGTGATTTCTTAGTTGTTTCTACTTCTGTTTTTAGATCCTGGATGTTTTTGCTCAGTTCCTTCACTTGCTTGTTTGAGTTTTCCCTACATTCTTTGAGAGATTTTTGTGTTTCCTCTTTCATGACTTCTGCCTGTTGATCAAAGTTCTCCTGTATTTCTTTAAGTGATTTTTGCCTTTCCTCTTTATTGGATACTAACTTATGACCCATATTCTCCTGAATTCCTTTAAGTGATTTTTGTGTTTCCCTTGTAAAGGCTTCTAGCTTTTGATCATTTTTCTCCTGAATTTCTTTAAGAGATTTTTTAATGTCCTTCATGTGTTCCTCTAACAGCATCCTGACCAGTGATTTTAAATCCAGCTCTTGTTTTTCTGGTGTGTTGGGGTATCCAGGACTAGTTGTTGTTGGAGAATTGGGTTCAGATGCTGCCATAATGCCTTGGTTTCTGTTAGTAATGCTCCTACATTTGCCTTTAGCCATCTGGTTCTCATTGGTGTTAGAAGGTCTTATTGTCACTGGCTAGTGCTTCAACCTCCTGTGGACCTTTAAGGTTATTTCTGGGACAGTGGATGACTGGGTTTCCTCTTGCACAGATTGCTGATATGCTGCCTTCCTCTTTTGTGCCTTTGGAACCCTGTTGAATCTTGCCTCAAGCAATGTTATACTTGGGTTTTCTCAATGAACCAGGTGTTCCCTGACTGCTCTGTCATGGAGCAAAGATGGTGGTGGAGAATCACTCCCTCTGTTGATCCTCATGTAGGACACAGGCCCATGACTGGCTGGCTGGCAGAGGACCAGCCTATGTGCTCAGGTTTTGGGCGCAGGCAGACCCCTGGTGGTTTGCACTCCCAGAGATATTAAGCTTAGGATAATACAGTACCTAGTGATGTTTTTCTGCCCCAGCAGACAGCGAAGATGGCTGCGGGGAGTCACTCCCTCTGCTGCTCTCTAAATAGGACACAGGCCCCACGACCGGCTGGCTGGCAGATGAACCGCCTATGTGCTCAGGTCCTGGGTGAAGATAGACACCTGGTGGTTTGCACCCCCAGGGATCTTAAGTTCAGGATAATACAGTACTTAGTGTTGCTTTTCTGCCCCTGAAGGTAGCGAAGATTGCCACAGAAATTCCGTCCCTCTACTACTCTCTATGTAGCATCATTTTATATTTTGTAACTCTTAAAAATGAGATTATATTTTTTGAGGTCTTCTTCCATTTCCTTCTTTAGAGGCTTGAAGTTCTTGTCATACAGATCTTTCACATGTTTGGTAAGAGTAACCCCAAGGTACTTTATACTGTTTGTGGCTATTGTGAAGGGTGTCATTTCCTTAATTTCTTTCTCAGCCTGCTTATCCTTTGAGTATAGGAAGGCCACTGATTTGCTTGAGTTGATTTTATAACCTGCCACTTTGCTGAAGTTGTTTATCAGCTGTAGGAGTTCTCTAGTGGAGTTTTTTGGGTCACTTAGGTAGACTATCATAACATCTGCAAATAAAGATAGTTTGACTTCTTCCTTTCCAATTTGTATCCCTTTGACCTCCTTATGTTGTCTAATTGCCCGAGCTAGTACCTCAAGTGCAATATTGAAAAGATAAGGAGAAAGGGGGCAGCCCTGTCTAGTCCCTGATTTTAGACCTCAAAAAATGGAAAAACCTCCCATGCTCATGGATCTGCAGGATTAATATAGTTAAAATGGCCATTTTGCCAAAAGCAATAAACAGATTCAACGCAATACCCATCAAAATCCCAACTCAATTCTTCATAGAGTTAGAAAGAGCAATTCACAAATTCATCTGGAATAACAAAAAACCAATGGCTAAAACTATTCTCAACAACAAAAGAAATTCTGGGGGAATCACTATCCCTGACCTCAAGCAATACTACAAAGCAATAGTCTTAAAAACTGCATGGCATTGGTATAGTGACGGGCAGGCAGATCAATGGAACAGGATTGAAAATCCAGAAATGAACCCACACACCTTTGGCCACTTGATCCCTGACAAAGTGGCTGAAAACATCCAATGGAAAAAAGATAGCATTTTCAACAAATGGTGCTGGTTCAACTGGAGGTCAGCATGCAGAAGAATGCGAATTGATCCATCCTTGTCTCCTTGTACTAAGGTCAACTCCAAATGGATCAAGGACCCACACATAAAGCCAGACACTCTGAAGCTAATAGAAAAGAAACTGTGGAAGACCCTTGAGGACATCGGTACAGGGGGAAAGTTTCTGAACTGATCACCAATAGCATATGCTCTAGGATCAACAATTGACAAATGGGACCTCATAAAATTACAAAGTTTTTGTAAGGCAAAGGACACCATCAAAAGGACAAATAGGCAACCAACAAATTGGGAAAAAATCTTCACCAACACTACATCAGATAGAGAGCTAATATCCAATATATACAAAGAACTCAAGAAGTTAGACCCCAGAAAACCAAATAACCCTATTGAAAAATGGGTACAGAGTTATACAAAGAATTTTCACCTGAAACACAAAGAAGTTTCAACTTCTGATGGCAGAGAAGCATCTTAGAAATGCTCAACTTTATTAGTCATTAGGGAAATACAAATCAAAACAACCCTGAGATTTCACCTTACACCAGTCAGAATGGCTAAAATTAAAAATTCAGGAGACAGCAGGTGTTGGCAAGGATATGGAGAAAGAGGAACACTCCTCCACTGCTGGTGGGGTTGCAAATTGGTACAACCACTCTGGAAATCAGTCTGGCGGTTCCTCAGAAAACTGGGCACCTCACTTCTGGAAGATCCTGCTCTACGACTCCTGGACATATAACCAGAGGATTCCCCAGCATGTAATAAGGATACGTGCTCCACTATGTTCATAGCAGCCTTATTTATAATAGCCAGAAGCTGGGAAGAACCCAGGTATCCCTCAACAGAAGAATGGATGCAAAAATGTGGTATATATACACAATGGAGTACTATTCAGCCATTAGAAACAATGAATTCATGAAATTCTTAGGCAAATGGATGGAGCTGGAGAATCATACTAAGTGAGGTAACCCAGTCTCAAAAGATGAATCATGGCACTCACAAATAAGTGGATATTAACCTAGAAAACTGGAATACCCAAAACATAATCCACACATCAAATGAGGTACAAGAAGAATGGAGGAGTGGCCCCTTGTTCTGGAAAGACTCAGTGAAACAGTATAGGGCAAAACCAGAACAGGGAAGTGGGAAAGGGTGGGTGGACGAACAAGGGGAGGGAAGGGGCCTTATGGGACTTTCTTGGAGTTGGGGGCCAGAAAAGGGGAAATGATTTGAAATGTAAATAAAAATATATCGAATTAAAAAAAGAAAAAATGAGATTATATTATTTTTACTTATTTTAAAAATATTTTTCTGTAGTTGAAAAATAATCAAGCTCCTTTCAGTTTTTATTTTTGTGTACACAGCATGCAATATGTCTTAATCCCAATGACTTTTTGGTGGAATTTTGGGATTTTCTACACATAACATCACACCATTGGCAAATGTTGAGAATTTACTTTATCTTCTCTAATAAGTACACATTTCTCATTTTTTTAAACCTAATCTCTCTTGATAGGATATTCACGGTCCTGTTTACTTGAATGCCAAATGTGGATATCCTGGTTCTTTCAGAACTTAGAATGTCTTCCACTAGTGTGCATTCCACTGTCAGTTGTAGGTTTATGATCACGGCCTTTTTCATATTGTTAAATTTGAAATTTGCATCTGAGACTAGTTCTCACAGTACCATCATGTTGGTAGGACTAGAGTATATTAATCTATTCTGTTCAGCAGTAGAGTTTTATACATCTCATTTGACAGTTCTTATAAATTAAATATGTTTTCAGATATTTTATGGCAAGAAATTCATAAGAAATATTCCCTGATTATAAATACTTTTAATTCAGAATGAGGAATAATCTTACACTCATGTCAGAGTGTAAATATTTTGGGGTAGACAAATCTGTAAAGAAGAGCTTACTATGCATTAAAATACTTTTCTAACATTCTCATTATTTTATGTTCCTGTGAAAGTTTCTAACTTCTCATTATAAATGTACTCATCATTTTGATTGTTCTTATATGAGATCCTAAATTATGCAGCTTATTATAGACTCATTTTAAATAAAATAGTCAATCAGTGATTAGCTGGGATCTTTGAGGTAAGTGTCATATGCTTACACATTAATTATGAAAATACAAATGTTGTTTGTCAACAGCTTTGAAATATATTGGTGATTATCACAGTGAAATCATTTTCTCATTTTAAATTTAGTTATGAAAAAAGATAAATAATATGAAACTATCTACAATGCTTCTCTGTTACTCAGAATCTAGTAAACTGATGTGTCAGTGGTTTTTGGTGAGACCATAAATCATTCTAAGTCAATCCATTTATTGGTTAATTGAGCAGAGGAAAGTCATTTAAAATTCTATGAAAATACTCCTATGTGAAATTTGAACATTATTAGATACACCAAATACAAGCTCATCTATTGTTTTGAGGCATATCTGATTCTTACAGAATAGTACTTGATAAAAAGTTTGTACGTAACCATTTCATTTCTGACTGAAGTGGTCTTTGTTCTCTCAACTGTATCACTGGTGATCTATGAGTAATTTGAGGAACTAAGACAGGTGAATTATCTGTTATTCTAATAACACCTTATCTCCTACACAAAATGCTACAGTACATTCAATTCAGAACTCTAGAACAGACAGAATTTCAAAGAACAGGCAAATAACTGGTTTAAATGTAGCAAATTTACCAAGACACAGTCACAAATAGTACAAAACTAAATAACACCATTTCAAACCACATCTCAAACTTCTGAAATTGTAGACAAAAATCTTTGAAATGTTATTTAAATATCACAAATTGCATTACTTATATAGCAAAGTAAATGAATGTTGACTATTCAAATTAATTCATAGAAATTAGAGAAAAGATATATATTTGCTTTCTAACAGTTACACTGAACTGATTCATGTATTCTATACTTAATCCATTTTTATTCAGTTAGTTATTGATACTTCTTGACCAAAGTTTACATTTAGGAGAAAGGGCATCTAAATATCTGGAACATTAGGACTTCACTTTGAAAGAGCATTTTTGAACATAGTGGAACATGTATCCTTATTACATGCTGGGAAATCTTTTGGGTATATGCCCAGGAGTGGTATAGCAGGATCTTCTGGAAGTGAGGTGCCCAGTTTTCAGAGGAACTGCCAGACTGATTTCCAGAGTGGTTGTACCAATTTGCAACCCCACCAGCAGTGGAGGAGTGTTCCTCTTTCTCCACACCCTCTCCAACACCTGCTGTCTCATAAATTTTTAATCTTAGCCATTCTGATGGGTGTAAGGTGAAATCTCAGGGTTGTTTTGATTTGCATTTCCCTAATGACTAATGAAGTTGAGCATTTTTTAAAATGTTTCTCTGCCATCCGAAATTCTTCAGGTGAGAATTCTTTGTTTAACTCTGTACCCCATTTTTTAATAGGGTTGTTTGGTTTTCTGTAGTCTAATTTCTTGAGTTCTTTATATATATTGGATATTAGCCCTCTATCTGATGTAGGATTGGTGAAGATCTTTTCCCAATTTGTTGGTTGCCAATTTGTCCTTTTGATGGGGCCCTTTGCCTTACAGAAACTTTGTAATTTTATGAGGTCCCATTTGTCAATTCGTGATCTTAGAGCATATGCTATTGGTGTTAGCAGCCCTATTTATAATTGCCAGAAGTTGGAAAGAACCCAGGTATCCCTCAACAGAAGAATGGATGCAAAAAATGTGGTATATATACACAATGGAGTACTATTCAGCCATTAGAAACAATAAATTCATGAAATTCTTAGGCAAATGGATGGAGCTGGAGAACATCATACTAAGTGAGGTAACCCAGACTCAAAAGATGAATCATGGTATGCACTCACTAATAAGTGGATATTAACCTAGAAAACTGGAATACCCAAAACATAATCCACACATCAAATGAGGTACAAGAAGAATGGAGGAGTGGCCCCTTGTTCTGAAAAGACTCAGTGAAGCAGTATAGAGCAAAATCAGAACAGGGAAGTGGGAAGGGTTGGGTGGGAAAACAGGGGGAGGGAAGGGGACTGATGGGACTTTCGGGAGTGGGGGTCCAGAAAAGGGGAAATCATTTGAAATGTAAATAAATATATCAATAAATTAAAAAAAAAAAGAAAGAGCATTTTTTCACTTGAGCAGGTAGTACCAATTTGTTTTAATACAATTTAAAACAGAAAATTATTTTGTCTGTAATTCAGACATACAAGTAGATTCTGGCCCTTTACTCCATACAATAGCATGTTTTATAATTCAAGAAAATGTAGCCTGATCCACATTCTAGCATTTCTCAGGGCCATCTTATCACCGCAGGAGACATGAAACCCAATTCAAAGCACTGGTGCTTCACACAGGGTAAATAGTAGCCTGATCAAGTCATGGAAGCATGAATCATAATTTTGTGCTAATCTTTCCTGGACTATACATGAGTTGTATATAACTAAACAACATGTGTAAAATCTAGAATTATTCAAATTCTTAAATTTTAGAAGTTGGGATACTGCTGTAAGTAGAAAATTTTACATTGGATCCTATGTGATAAGCTGCTGGCACAATATAATCTCACTGAAAGTTGAGTAAAATTACCTTTAGGAAAGGGGCTTATACTTAATGTCCCAGCAGCACCATACATTATATAGCTGTCAAGTAACAGCTATACAGAAAACTATAGAATATTGTTTTTATGGCATTATTTTTCTGGTAAATTTTTTACAAAACCCTTTCTTCCTACTATATTATAGATAGACTATTCTAAGTAGTTTGTGTGAATAGCCAAGCATTTTGGATTTAAGAGAATATCTACTTTGTTTTAAAAATTGCTGTTGTATATGTATATGTGGTATGTTCATACGTGTGTATAAATACCATATTTGTGTGGCTGTATAGTCATGTATGTGTGAATAGGATCATGTTCATATGTGCATATTAGTGTGAAGACCCAACACAATTTACTTGATTCTGCTCAAGAACCTCGATCACAATGCTTTGAGTCATCTGATTAGCCAGCTTGCTCTGGGGACTTTCTTTATGTGACTCATGAGTGCTAAGATTACAGACAGTTCCCTACATGCATATGGAAATTATTCAGGCCCAGTGCATCAGAACTCCTGTTCTTTTGCTTGCACTGCAAGTGCTTTCTACACAGAGCAATCTGTTCAAATTCTCAATAGATCCATTTTACATTTGTTAAAGATTTACTTATTTTATTTATGTACATGAACACGTTTCATATACAAATGCACTATGTTCTTAAACACTAAGTCATTTATCTTGACCTCTAAAGAATATGTCTTGACACTATCCACACTTTACTGAAATGACCCTCGAATGCCAGCAGTAGGCAAAACAGTAACATTTCAGAAGTATGATATACAGTTGAAATAATTTGTTCTTAGTTAGATGTCACTTATTGCTACCAAGCAAATTTTTAGCCTTGAATGTCAACAAGGTCTGTTTTATTTTATCTTTCCCTAAATCAAATATGTAATTATAACTCTCCTTTTGTCACCTACATAGAACTGGTAGTCTTAGAAGAACAGAAAAATCTATGAAGAAAGTAATTGGTGGAAAGTTTTGATGTTGGCATTAGTGAGTAAATAGTCTCATCTTTCCACATAAGATGCTAAAAACTCATTCCAGCTAATGTGCCCCCTTCTATATGAGGAGAAGGGCTGATTGCATTAAAATTCTCTGTTATCCTTTAAAATCTCCTACATTATGAACAACAGTAGTCATACTTTAAAGCATTTAAAAAGGAAATATGAATATTGTAGACAGGGCTTTGGTGGTAGCATGTAAACTGCAAATATATCGCTAAATAGCATCATAAATAACTAAATGAAAGCTTGGTTTGAAAAACATGTGGCCTTGTCAAAAATAACAGGCAGCTCTCCTCTCTAGCTGAAAAATTCAAGAAACCAGATAAGCTGAGTAGGTTGGGGAAAAAATAAACTCACAAACATCTGCAAAAGCTCAAGGCTACACTTTGGGCTGTCACTCTAAGGAGCTCAGAAGGGAATGTGGTGTGCATGGAATTGTTTCATGTTGGTGAAAAAATAGATTTTGCAACCCCATAGGAAGGATAACAATATCAACCAACCAGAGCTCCCAGGGTCTAAACCACCAACAAAGGAGTATATATGGAGGGACCCACAGCTTCAGCCATATATGCGGCAGAGGATGACCTTCTAGAACATCAATGAGAAAAGAGACCCTTGGTCTCATGAAGTCTCAATGATCCAGTGTAGGGGAATGTGAGGGCAGGGAGGAAAGAGTGGATGTGTGGGTGAGGGTACACCCTCATAGAAGCAGGAAGAGGGGAGATGAGATAGGGAGTTCCTGGCGGGGGGTGAATCAGGAAATGGGATAACATTTAAAATGTAAATAAATAAAATATCCAGTAAATAAAAATGACTAAGCAAAAAAAAATATTTCATTACACAAAGAAAAAAATGGCTCACAAATATATTACAGGAATGCAATACATTATCATAGCTGGCAGTAAGAAGGAAATTACTTCAACTCACTAGCACCCAACCAGAGTAGAAATGTTTGAGTCACAAACTTGGTCTAGAAGTATTTTTAACCAAATAACTTGCTACCTGTGAATAAGTAATAATTATATACATGATATTTCAGAACTTTAAAACAAAGTAGGGGTACCAATTGTGATTTATGTTACTGTGGCAGTACATCAGGTCCTCTACAACTGTGCTGGCTAGTTGTATGTCAATGTTATATAAACTGGAATACTTTTGGAAGAGGGGTCCTCAATTGAGAAAATGCAGCCAACAAATTGGGCTATGGAGCATTTTTTTAAAAATTGATTATTGATCAAAAGGGCTCAACTAACTGAGGGCAATTTCACCTGGTGACTGGTAAACTGGATTGTGTGTTTTGTGGTTTTTTTTTAAAGCACACTGAGAAAGTCATGGAGAGCAATCTAATATAAAGCAGTCTACCATGGCCTCTTAAGGTTCCTGCTTGGAGTTCCTTCTAGGATAGGTGGAATATAAACTACAAGATGAAGCAACCTTTTCTTTCTCAACTTGATTTGATCATAGTATTTTATCATAGCAATAGAAACTCTAACTAAAACAATAACTATGTGTTTCAAATAATGGACTCAAAAAATTAGAAAATATTATATTTATTAAGGAAGCACAAATCCAAAAAAGACAAACTATACATGCTCTGTCTCATCTGTGGTTTCTTGCTCCATCTTCAAATGTGAGTATGTAAATTGGATTAACCAGAGAATCTACAAATATAAAAAGATAGTAAGTTCATTAGGGGATGAGAGAGGGAAATAGAAGGATATGGATGATATAATAAGGTAAATGGCGAAATGGGGTGGTGAGTAGGGAGGAGAGATGTGGGGTGGTGAGTTGTGATAGGCAGCCTGGTCCCTGGTCGAGCTCAGGAATAAAACCCCCAGACCCAGGCAGTGATGGCTGCCTGCAAGGAACAGCAGGTGTTTGGCCACAACCCTTGGACCCCTGTAGTGAGGTCTGAGGTCATCAGTCACAAAGAAGCAGCACCAAGCCCTTCCATATGCACATAAGATAAGAGCTCTCAGATCAAGTCAATGAGAAAAACCTTTGTCAGAGCCTGACCCACCCCAAACGGTATATAAGAATCCTATCCGGAAAGAATAATGGTGTGTGAGAACTACTTTGTTATCTGAGAGCTTCTCTCATAAAAGCTGTAACATTGCCACTTGGGAAGAGGTCTGCTCTCCCAAAATGCCATCTGAAGTTCCCACCCCCACCCCCTGTGCTCCACAATGGCTAGTTTGCCTCAGCCCAGCCCCACTCAGTGCAGGGAGACATAAAGTAACTGAGATGGACACAGAGGTGGAGACAGCTGTAGCAGCAGAGGCTGTAGAGATAACTTCCCCTTCCTGTTCATACTCTCTTTCCTTTTCTGAACCTTTGCACCTGGCTTGGCCAGAGATCTCTTTGGAAAACCTCCAGTACACAGGCCCACAGAGAGAGCAAGGTCAAAATTAAAGAAAGTGAGGCAGAAAAATAACACTAAGGATATTAAAAAAATAATTTAGTAAATTATATTATTGTTTCTGCAAATTTTATACATATATATGTATATGTATAATACACATATATGTAAGTGTATATATATATATATACATATATATATATATATATAAACATACATATATAGATTAAATGATGTTGCCCCATTTGGGCTGAAAATGCTTTCAATACCATAGAATATCTAAAAACAATATCATAACCAGACACAAAGCACTCTATTTCAAGTTGTTGATCAGAAGAACCCAATAGGCCCACCCCCAAAATATAGAATACTACTATAGACTTCATGTGCCTTGTTGTTGAAGCTAAGTTACTATTAGACACCATGCACTTCTGACACAGGACTCAGAGATTTGAGCTAGATATGACTTGAAAACCACATTCCTGAGGACTAGCTTTCATAGTACCAAAAATTGCTATACAAGCCTCTAAAAGAGAGAAACAAGCAATAGTCCCACCTGTCCGTGGCACCTATGGAATAAAAGAATTTTCAGAATGACAAGAAATCCCTAACAGGGCAATAATGGCACTTATATCTTGATGGGAACCAATAGCTGTCTAATTAATCTTTAGGTCCCTTCAACAGGAATGAAACCATACATTGTGCAAAGCCTAGTCAAGTACCCAGAGACAATATGGACATGGATCTCTGGGAAACCTCCTATCACCATTTTATTAAACATGTATCAATCCTAACTGCATTCTAACTATATCAGTCAAAGAAGATTCTCTTTGCAACAGATGGAGACCATTATAGAAAACTATAAGTAACAACTGAGCAGTTGGTACAAAGCCCCAATGAATTTACTTAAAATAATTCTCCTACATCTAAGGCTCAGTAATGACCTTTGAAGAGAGAGCAGAACTATTTTAAGGGTCAGAGAATCAGAAAATGTACTATGTGACTATGTGTAGTAGAAATAGCATGGTAACATAATAAGGTATACTTGGCAACATATATGTATATTCATACTTGCATGTAATAACAATATAAAAATGGTCAGGAATTTGAAGGGTAATAAAGATAGTGAGATTAAGAAAATATAATTTTAGTATTATCTCAAAAATAAAATAAAGAAATAACATAGCTTATATGTAAAATACACTATCATGTAGACAAAAATCTCTAGAAATTATACTTGCAATATCTCATATCTTGTTTCTGCTACTGATGCAGTTTTTGAAAGCAATAGGACTCTCCCAACACAATTATGACCCAATGATCTAACATACTGAACACACATCATCATCAAAGTTTTAGATGGAACGGTGACTCTGAGTTTGTTGTCTCATGCCAATGAAAATTAACGAGTCATGTTGAATAAGTAACATGAAAAAGGGAAGAAGTTTAAGAAACACTACAGAAAAGCTAGAAGGTGAGAAATAGTAAGGGAAATCACTGAGTATGGACAGATTTCTAAGAGAAGTTAATTTCCCTTGTCTAGGAGTTTTACATATCAATGGCAAAAATGGTACAAAGTCTAAGACAAACTATTTTTAAAGTTTTATTCTCAGGGATTTCATGACCTGAGCCCATAGATGATCTGTGTGCCCTGTGCCTGTCCCCGTGGCCCAACCAGGGAGATGGTCATTGCAGTGTCTGGGCTGCTCACCAAGGTAAAGATGGACGGCATCACCTTTGCTCCCTTCTCCCTCTGATTTGTTAGATGCTGACCTTGACTACTTGCTAATCATTAGTTACTACCAGATGCTGCTATCTTTGACTTTGCAGATGTCCCAAGTGCTGCTAATTATAGTAGGCTTTTTTTTGTCCTGACATATACCCATAAATAGCTACAGAATTCTTGGTTATATTCTTGGTCTAAGGTTATCTTTCTTTAAGTGGGGTCAAGCTTGGTATAGATCTAAACTGAGCTGTGCTCATTCATATAATACATTTGTAGTAGTGGATACACCAAAAATATAGTGCTGGGACTTGGGAGAAAGGTAAGTCAGTGACATAAAATGCTTAATGCATAAGCATGAAGACCTGAGTTCAATTCCAAGCATCCATATAAAAGTGAAGTGGGATATCCTGTAGCTATATTCCAGGGCACTGGAGATAGTCACAGTTAAATTTCTAGGACCTTCTGATTAGCCTGTCTAGCTATTTAGATGAGCTTCAGGTTCAGGAAGATACAGTGCTTCTTAAAGGAAAGTAGAGAATAATTGAAGAACACACCAGACATTGACCTCTGACCTTTACACACAAACAATGCATTCCCATGTAGAGAAATATGTACACACACAAGTGTTCAAATACATACATAAAATAAGAAAAGAGGAATCCCAATAGAAATTTTTTTCAGACAAAAGTGAACTTATGGAATTTTCAAAAGTATGATGCAACTGTAGATCATTATGTTAAACAAAACAATATGTTGTCATATGAGCCAAATACTAATGTATTGTTTCATATCTAGAACCAAATTTTAATATGTGCACATGGATGTACGTGTGTGTATGTCATAAACTAGACAAATTATCATGACAAAGGAAGAAGAGATCTGAAGTGGAAGGAGTACTTTTGATAAAGGGTCATAGCATGGGCATTTGGGGAGAGGAAAGACCAGCAAGACAGGACAAGAGAAATGAAGAAGAATAAAAGACAACGATAAATATGACAAAATACATATTAAAAGACTGCAATGGGATCCATGACCTTGTAGGGTATAATGGATTTGAAATAATTGCTGATGTTCAGTGATTTGAGATTGATAACTACTGGTGATATAATCAAGTACAAGGTCAGCACTGAAAAGCACAGAAGTATGGAAGACAGGAGAAATAACATCTTTGAAGAATATAAACCCAAGCAAACTTCCATTATATGGTATTATAGCATAGTTGAAAGAAAAATAGAAAACAAAGTGAAATTATTTATTTGAAGAAAAAAAATCTAGCAGGACAAATATTTTTATAATCTAAACATCTACATAAACAAATGTCCTTTGAAGTTAAAGAAAAAGATGTGTTTTTATGGTGTAGTAAAAACATCTTGTGCTGAGCAAAGGCTCAATATTTGTCAAAGTACTTTACTTTTTATATCTACCCGAATCTTACTTTTATTCTCTCTTAAGACAGTGCCTTATTAGTCAGCCTTCATTAGTTTTGAACCTGTGATCCTCCTGCCTCCTTATCTCGAGTGTCTGGGATCACAGGTATGTGAAACTAGCCCTGATTTACCTCAGTCTTTACAATAATATATTAATAAAAAATGAGCATCACGTTTCTTGAATATCATTGGCTTATGACCAATGAAAATCACTGAAACCTCTCTTATCAATGCTACATGCGCTCTAAGTCAAAAGATGGGCAAAGTGCCATTTTTCTCTACTTGAGTACCACAGGCAAGTCTGGTGGCACTGGATGTCAAAAGAAAGAAAACAGACACACACACACACACACACAAACACACACACAAACACACACAAATCCACACATAAACAGTGTCTAGACACACATGAGAATGTGAGAAAGAAAACCTGTCTAGCCTTTCTTTTCTTAGAGGACCATCTTCCCTAAACCATTTCCACATTGCCTCAGTCAACAAACAATTTATTTTTATTAACCATAACAACAAAACTTATAATGTGCTCTTAAGAATCATTAAATGAATGGATAAAATCATATTATCAGGGCAGAAATTGTTAAGAGAATTTGAATATTATATAAAGTTTTAAACAATTGTATTTGGGGAAGACAGATATCTTTAAATCCAGTTCAGCCACAACACTGAACAATATGGTGCAGGCTCAACAGATTGATATTTCTTCATATAGTTGCCAAAATTAGTTCACCAATCCTCTATGTCTGCAACTCGGGGTAAGATAAGCTTCAAGAAGTTGTAGAATTTGTATTCATAGCAACTTTAGGGGATTATGGGCATTCTCCCATCTTTTACAACTGGTCACTTCAAGGACAGTTGTTTCTCCTATCTGAGGACAACTATCTTCCCCAGTTCTCTCTTCTGCCTCTTGTAAAGCCCATGGTGGCAAAAGTCTCAAGTAATTGCTGTTACAAGGAAAACTGTCCCCTCTCATAGCAGCAGGTCACTCAAGAAGGAGCTTTTCCTGAGTCTTGGCACCATAAGTAATATGAACATAATGTTTCCTGTTTTACTTACTTTTTTCGATACTGTGGTGAGCCCTAGGTAAGCAATAATCTCTTATGACAACTGGACTGACCACCTTCCCTTTCTAGAACACCTTGCCCTAGTCAACCTGCTTAGCCAATAGGACTTAGGGTTTCTTCGAAATGAGTTTAACCAGAACCTTTCCCTAGTCTACAAAGAACAGGTTTTAAATTGAATGTCTATTTTCAAACTAGATACCTAGTTACTTTGCAAAAATATATAGAAACAGGAAGAAGAAAATGAAACAAAAAAACTGTCTCAACATGTAGCATCTTTAATTTCACCTGAATTATTCTCAATGAAAATTCAATAGTTTCCATAACACCCATCTGTTATTTATAAGACAGAATAGTTGGGTGTTGCTGAGGCAGCATGCTCCCAGCCAGTAGTATCTGTAAACAGAACTTGCTTTTTTTTGTCACTGCTGATCTCAGCTGAGATCCAGCGCCAAGTTTCAGCATCATTCAGACCATGTATCACTTGTGGGATTTCTCTAAGGCTAGAAGAGAACAACTGTTACAATAATTGTGTAACAAATAATTTAATTTGTTTGATTTTCTTTAGCTATAACACATTTCACTATAGGCTTTATTCATCTTGAGCTGCACATTGTCACTCTGCAAAAACTGTGTGAATGTGAGGCCGAAGTCTGCCCAGACATGCTGCTTAATGTAATATGAAATACAGATTTATTTTTTAGCAGTCAATTTTCAGTCCTTGTCGTGATTTGAAAAATATGCCTTTTTCCCCTAAATACTTTCTGCAGTGGTAGCAGCATTGTTTACTGCTCCAGATCATAAGCATGTTCTTCCTCATGAGCCTTCACAGCTGATTTCCATCACATCTCATGTCCATTGGCCCTAGTATTCCCATTACTAGTATAATTTAGTCCACGATTTGCTTATTCACATGACTAACATCTTTTAGTATGCCCTGAGGATGGCGCATCTAATTACTCTGATTTTGGAACTTATGGATTTCCATTCATGAGGTTGTTAAAATAACATGCTTGCCTTCCAACATCACCACTCAGGTTATCACTAAGCATTAATATAGAATCACTTAATGAGAACGCTTCCCAATAACTGATATTAAAGCTGGCATGTTGTGCTTCGTAGGTTTCATGAAGTTTTAAAGCCATTTGCTCATCATGATTGAAAAAGAAAGACAGTGTTCTATGAGCAAGGATGGTCTGTTGCAAAAAATAGTAATGCTGGTAAAAGACTGCCTTTGGTAGAAGCAGTTTGGGAGGGAGCCCTGTGGAAAACTGGGATCTGTCTTTTAATTGAGACTCTTCAGCTTCCTAAGCTCTGAGGATACAGAGGAACCTCCTCTCCTTTCTCTCATACACACACACACACACACACACACACAGATGGCACCCACACATACACACACCCATATGCATACACCGAACACAGTTCAAGGTAACTGACTCATAAGACAAATGAGCAGGAGGGCCACACTTTGTGAGTTCAGCCTCCATGCCAATGAACCTTGGTTGGAGGTTACTCCCTGCTGACTAAAAAAAAACAAAAAAACTGTACAGGTGGTAGAGAAATGTTTGTTGGAAGCTGCTTAGGTTGAAACAAAGCCCATTCTGAAGAGAAATAGAACACTTCTCTAGCTTCTGTTCTTTTGTTCAATAGCAATATCCTGTTCCCATTCCAGGCTAATCCACTCTGCAAGCCTGGGAAGAGAGTCAATAGAGAACACAGACAGAAGAGAATAGCTTACAGTTCTTTGACTGTGAAAGAGCCCCAGATACACAGGACATATTATATCTCATCATGATGGAGAGCAATGAGAAACACACTAGTTTTTTACGGATTTAGGAAACTGTACAACACATTAGCAATCTTGGAAGCCGAGAATTATTGTATTATTTCCAGAGTTCTGAGGGCCAGTTCTGAGATAGGCATCAGATCAGTGCCCTGTGAAACTTTAGGAATGAACCTTCCAGATGCATTATAGCTTCCAGGAAACTCAACACTCTTTAGCTTGTGGAATGTAGCTTAATTCTTCATGAGCTCTATCTATCCTTTCCATCTCTATCCTGTCTCTCTCTCTTCCCGTCTGTCTCATGTTTGTACTTGTGTGTATGTGTATGTTGATGTGTAGGATGTTGGAGGTCAGATGTCCACAATCATTCTCCACCTCAATCTTTAGACACAGTCTCCCACTAGTCTCCCTGATTAGGGTAGACTGTCTGGCTGGAAGAAATTCTTGTCTTTTATAGGTGGGCCTTCATTTTTATTTTTCTTATCACAGTGTGTTGCTTATAACAGAAATCAAGAGCTGTATTAAAGATCCTTCTCTAAAGTAAGTCAAATTTATTTTTATTTTTTGTTATATGTGTGTATGTATGTATGTATGTATTCATTGTGTATGTGTGTACATGTGTCATTGCAGGCATTTGGAGGTCAAAGGACAGCTTGAGGAAATTGGCTATCTCCTACATGTTGGGTTCTTGGAATGAACTTCATCTAAAATGAAGAAAATCCCTGAAATATTACTACCTATCTATACTTTGTCCTGATAGATACCCTGCTTCTCTTCTTCTACTTGAATGTTTTCCTGAACGGAGTAAGTATGGGGAGGTTTGTGGTTCTGTAGGGGAATGGAGACTGTTGTACAGTTTGTATTGATAACCCCATTGGCAGTCCTTACAGAGGAATAAAAGCTAATCCTCCCATCTCATTTTCCTTCCTGTCCTTCATCATCATATTTTAAATTCTCATTTTCTGCTCAGGCCTCCACACCTAGTGTTAGTATTTTCCTTAGACATATTAGCTTTCAGGATTAGATAACTGTAACTGCTTTGAAATCCTTAATTTCTATAGCCTTTGATTTCCAGTGACATCTTTTTTTTTTTTTAAATTACACTGTAGCTGTCTTAAGACACACGAGAAAAGGGTGTCAGATCCCATTACGATGATTATGAGTCACCATGTGATTGCTGTGATTTTGAACTCAGGCCCTTCAGAAGAGCAGTCAGTGTTCTTAACCACTGAGCTCTTTCCAGCTGCAGTGACCTCTTACAACCTGGTCTTGTCATTGAAAGTATATTGGACTGACATTTAGAGTTGACCAAACTCTTCTTAGACATTTATGTCTAAAACACTTGAGTGTAATAGTGTAAAATATTTGAGTATAAAATATTTTGTGGTGACTCAAACAGATGAAACATTTATCTACTTCAAGTGTTTGAAGAAAGTATCAGAAGATAGAAAGAACTCCCATGTTTATGGATCAATAGGATTAAAATAGTAAAAATGGCCTCCTACCAAAGAAATCTACAGATTCAATCAAATTGCAATCAACATTCAAACACAATTCTTTATAGACCTTAAAAGAGCAATTTGCAGCCTCAGATAGAAGCACACACAAACACACACCAAACAGACAAACAAGCAAACTAATTAAAAAAAAAAAAAAACTGGATAGCTAAAACAATTATAAACCAAAAAAGCTCATGGAGGTCTCACCAGTCAAGTTGTACTGTAAATCTCTCATAATAAAATTATCATGGAATTGGTATAAAAACAGATACATTGGACAATGGAATCTAATTATCTACCCAGATATAAACACACTATTTTTGATTAAAACAAAAACATATTTGATTAAAAGTAGACACTTTTGAAAAACTACTGCATCTTCAATATATAGTGCTGCTCAAACAGAATGACTGCAGGCAGACTTACACAAATGAAGTCAGACGTAAGAGCAGAACACCATTAACACAAGAACTAAGCTTAAGAACTAGTAAGAAGAAGGGCCAGGTATGGTGGTGCACACCTGTAATCCCAGCACGTGGGAGGCAGAGGCAGGAGGATTTCTGAGTTCGAGGCCAGCCTGGTCTACAGAGTGAGTTCCAGGATAGCCAGCACCACATAGAGAAACCCTGTCTCGAAAAAGAAAAACAAACAAACAAACAAACAAACAAAAAACCAACCAAACAAAAAAGAACTAGTAAGAAGGATGTCATGAAACTGAAAAGCTGTTGTAAGGCAAGGGGCATCATTAATAAGACAAAGAGGCAGTCTGTAGAATAGGAAAAATAGTTTTATTAACTCCACATCTGACAGACTGCTAATATCCAAAATATATAAAGAACTAATGAAACTAGATGGAACAAGCAAATAAAAAAGGGGGCACAGATATAAATAGAGGTATCTCAGTAGGGAAACTCAAATGGCTAAGAAATACTTGAAGTTATCAGGGAAAGGCAAATCAAAACTACTTTGAAATTCCATCTTTACTTTTTAGTGCGGCTAAGATTTATAACAAAGTGAATAAAGGTGTGTATCACTATTACCGGGATGACTCAGCTTTTAAAAACAATAAAATTATGAAATTTGTAGACAAATGGATGAAGTTTGGAAAAAGCAACTTGAGTAAAATAACCCAGACCCAGAAAAATAAATATGGTTTGCATTCACTATGTGTGAATATTAGTCCTTAAATAAATGATAACCATGCTACACTCTGCAGACCCAGAGGGGTTAGGTATAAAAGAAGTGAGCTGGGGCACACACATTTCCCTAGAAGAGGGTAACAGATGTAATTTTATGGGTAATTGGGGCAGAGGAAATGTACATAGCAGGATCAGGTAGGGGGAGATACATTTGAGGAAGCAAAGGTGGGCAGAAAAAGTTAAAATTGAGAGACATTACAGGTATGGATGGAATCCTAGTGTTGTAGAAACTTCCTAAAATATTTGTGGGCAATCCTATGAAGTTTCCAAATGATGAAGGAGTCAGAGTCTCAACTGGACATCTCTTGTCACCAAATAAAGCTTCTAATACTGGGACTGGGTTACATCCATTTGACCTATCACTCAAAGGACTCCCATCTAAATCCCCCAAACAACCCTGGCATTTTCCAATATAATAAATTTATCTTTGCAAAGTGCCATAAAGGCACCATTGCTAAAGACAACACCCACATAACTCACTGAACACAGAGCCAGAGATCTGGTACCTACGTTGAACTTTCACCCCCATGTTCTAGTGTCTTTGGTAGGGGAATATATTCTGTAGGTTATGAAAAGAGGCACAAAAGCTCTGATTTACAATTCTTCCTGAAAAATATGCTAGGGCAATGATTGCAAAATCATGTAGGAGTAACCAACCAATATCTGATTTGACTTAAGGCACACTCTCAGAGATGGAACCCACATCCAACAGCGGTTGGCTGACTAAGAAGCAGATCCAGATAGCCTAGGGACCTAGGGTAAAATTAACTACAACTGGTGTTTTAACACATAGTAATAAAGTTACTCCTGATGATATACTTCTATACTCAGATCTGTTTCTTGTTCAGCCATCATTAGAAAATCTGCTATATCAGAAGGGAACAAACACAGTGACCGACAGACAGATATTATGCAAAGAGAGACACTTTCAAACACTCAGGTCTAAATAGGATATCTCTATCAAATTTCTCCCCTTCAAGATCATAGAACCATGCACAAAGAGCAGGAAAGAATTTAAGAGATTGTAGAATGGAGGACACCAGGACAAGTTCATCTAAATTAACTGAGCAAAGCTCATATGAACTCACAGAGGCTGAAAAAGCCAACACAGAACTGACACAAGTCTACACTGGTTCCTCTATGTATATATTAATGCTTTCAATTTAGTATTTTCATGCAACTCATGAATGTGTGAATGAGTGAATCTCTGATTTTTCTGCTTTCTCTTGCATCTCTTTTCCTTATGTTGCCTTTTCCAACTTTGATGCCATGGCTTTGTTTTAACTTATTATATTTTATTTTGTTATGTTTTATTGTTATCTCTTAGAAGCAGAAAGGAAAAGGATCTGGATGAGAGGGAAAGTGGGGAGGAACTGGCATATGTATAGGAAGGGAAAATTGTAATCAACACATATTGTATGAGAAAGGTATCTATTATTAATAAAAGTGGAGAAAAGAGATAAGAAAGTATCTTACAAATATACTAGATAGATTTATTGTTGGGTTTAGTGATAGCACGGTAGACATATAAGTCATTTCTCATACACTAAATAATAATAATAATAATAATAATAATAATAATAATGCGCTATTGAGATTTTTGTAAACATCACATAATTTAGAATCATCTGTGAAATAGGAATGTCAAATGGGAAAATCTCTCCAACAGACTGGATTGTACTCAAATCTGGAGGACATTTTCTTGATTAATGATTGGTGTGGCAGAGTCCATCAATCATTGGAGATACACGTCTGGGCAACTGCTCCTGAATTTTATAATAAATCAGGTTGAGCAAGCCATAAGGAGCAAACTAGCAGCAGTGATCTTCCATGGCCTCTTTAGTTCTGAGCAGATGCCCCCTCTTTTCCCTTGAGACATGACCATTGTTGCTATCTGCTTAAATTGCAAGTTTTATTTACTAAAAATGAAATTGTTCTTTTTCTAGAAACATGTAATTTCAACTTCTTTAAAATTCACCTAACTCCAGATAAACACTCTTCTGGAGCAAGCATGTAAAGGTTACTCTAAGATCGTCACAGAGACAAGTTTATCACCATGCTGTCTGCACAGTAAAAGCTGTGAAATTGTTTTGGTCACTGCCAGATACTCTTGAACAAACACAGCTGTTTTGGTAGCATGTGTGGGGGATTTTTTTTAAAAATCTGTGAGTTCTTGTGATCTTTGTGACCTGCTTCAGTTCCTGTCCTCCATGACTTACCTCAATGATGGACTATAAATTAAGAACTGAAATACTTTGAGCCTCAAAAGTATTTGAGTGCTAATTGTTATTGATAAAAGCATTTCTGCACCATACTTTTTGATATTTATTTTATGTATTTATGGTTGCAATCCAAGCTGGCATCAAATCCTCAATCCTGCTGCATCAGCAGTCTAGTGCTGGAACTTCTGGAATATAGCACCCATGATTAGTGTATTCTTCTTTTATAACTCCATTAACTTGTCTACAGTGATACCTATCATTCATGCATCTTTCCTATGGTCAAAATGTCCACCTAGATAATGAGCATGAAACTTGGCTTGCAAATTTCTAGAGACATATGGATTCTAGTTTTTTTTTTTTAAGTCCACATCTGAACATATTACCCATTACCTTCAAGGTCTATATAATGCTATATAGAAGATGGGCTCAATGAAAACTGTTAGCATGAAATTCAACAGTTTGTCTATGTTACACTATTTTGTTCCTGCTTCAGTGCCATAAATGACTCTGTATTTCTTGTGAAAATTTTGCTTTTTAAATGAAATTAAATATTAACATATGATGCTTTATTAATATCATATGACATAACATATTTGAAAACTCATGGAAAGTTTAAAAATCCATTATTTGATATCATAAAGGTCATGAGAGTGGACAACAACATTACTGTAGTCAAGTGTGTAGTAAAATATAAAACAGATATCATAATGTTTATTTGGCAGATAGCCACTTGTCACTTAAGCAAGTTTGTGTCACAATCAATAAAGCTGAAAAAAAACACTGAGCTCATCTTTAAGAAATTTGCACTGTTTAACAGAAACTTGGTAATTTTTTGAGGTCCCATTTGTCAATTCTTGATCTTAGAGCATAAGGTATTGGTGTTCTGTTCAGGAATTTTTTCCCTGTGTCCATGTCCTCAAGGGTTTTACCCAGTTTCTTTTCTATTAGTTTCAGTGTGTCTGGTTTTACATGAAGGACCTTGATCCGCTTGGAGTGGAGTTTAGTATATGGAGAAAAGAATGGATCAATTCCCATTCTTCTGCATGCTGACCTCCAGTTGAACCAGCACCATTTGTTGAAAAGGCTATCTTTTTTCCATTGGATGTTTTCAGCCTCTTTGTCGAGGATCAAGTGGCCATAGGTGTGTGGATTCATTTCTGGATCTTCAATCCTGTTCCATTGATCCACCTGCCTGTCACTGTACCAATACCATGTAGTTTTTAAAACTATTGCTCTGTAGTATTGCTTAAAGTCAGGGATACTGATTCCCCCAGAATTTCTTTTGTTGTTGAGAATAGTTTTAGCTATCCTGGGTTTTTTGTTATTCCAGATGAATTTGAGAATTGCTCTTTATAACTCTATGAAGAATTGAGTTGGGATTTTGATGGGTATTGCATTAAATCTGTATATTGCTTTTGGCAAGATGGCCATTTCAACTATATTAATCCTGCCAATCTGAGTATACTATATTCTCCTTCAAAAATCATGTTACACCCTTCTAACATACAATGGCACAATCTACATGTCATTCACAATCCAAAAGTGAAGAAATGGGGCACAGGAAAGAATGGTTGAACAATGTAAGATGAGAAATCAGCAGAGAAACCATGAAAATCTGCACTTTCTCATGTCTGACATCTGGGCCTGTGCTGAAATCTTTGGGTCTTCAAACTGTTTGTATGTAACCACATCTTTATCTCTGCTGCCTGTATCACACATAACCTCTCTTGAGGTGATTGTGTTTCATATATGTAGTTTTACTTGGAGAACATTTTACGGTCTTGGAATCTCTGATATGCTCATGACTGCTTGAAACTTAGACTCCTATTTTATAGTTTATAATGGGATAACCACTTAGAGCATCCTATGGACTCCAACATAATCCCATTGACTGACCACAGATGATCTTTGATTCTGTGAAACAAGAGTATACATGAATCCACTCTTGCAACATTCCTGTACTTACAACGCAAGTACTACTAGGATGATACAAGTTCCACAACAATTTGTAATACATCCTATCTCCTGTTGACAACTTTATAATCTTTTGGTGTTGACCATGGGTAACCACGTTCCTAGGCAGTTTTTCTAAAGAGCACAGAACACTCTCAATAGCATTCTTAGCAGCATTTAGAATATCTCCTTTTAAGTAAAGTTGCATTGTTACATGCTATAATCTATAAATAGGTGAGGTAGTATCCTCAGTGCCACTGACAAACTACCTTCCAAACACATGGAATTATGATTATATAGGTCTCAGAAGCAGTAATAAGGGCAGATGTATTATGCTATACCTCATTCTGTCAGCAGGAGGATCTATTCTTAGCCACCACCACTAACATATATCCTGTCAATTCTTATGTTCTTACTGCTGCTGCTGTTGTTGTTACTATTTATAATGATCTAGTATCTTATCTTTTCTAATAACCCATGAAAGTTATAGAATCCCATATGAAGCAATAATGAATACATGAAAATACCACATGGCTAGCAGAGAAAAGTACAATAAAAACATTCTACATTGCTATAAAAATTAGAAGAGCTATGGGACACATACAAGGCAGTTAATGTTCTTTACTTTCAGTTTTTAACAATAATCTATAGGTAGCTATCCTTTGTCTTCTTGACACACAAATATCAATGTTGATCAATAACATTTATTTTTTTGTTCACCCCAAGATCACACAGGAATATCAACATTAGAATATAAACTTTCCAAATTGTAAAAGTTCTATAGTCTAAAAATTTAAACAGTTAAAACATCAGTTTCTTTAAATATTCAGTCTGTTTTTGCACTAGATCACTGTTTATATTCTGGGGTGAGGCTTAAGGATCTTTCATTTGCTACAATATCTATATTTCCTTATATATTATTTAAGAGGCAGACACCTTCCAGTAATTAACTTATATTTCTTGCTTAAATCATGTCTTAGTTTTTAATCTGTGTTATTGACATCATATATGTAGATTAAATTTTTAATTGCCTAAGGCAAGTACAGTCCCATTTGGACATAATAAAATTTCAATCCTAAATGTTATATGTGTGTTTGACAAGTTCCAAGAAGGAGAGTAACACTGTTGGGACTGTAAGCCTGTTCACACACTTTTACATCATCATTCATTTTTATTAAATACACTGGTTGTCACCTTGAACATCTATCTATTCCTTATAAAGTTGCTTTTTCTTTACTCTGTGTGACAAGAGATTTATCAAAGCTGCTTGTAGAAATCTAAATAACATCAGTAGCATCAGTGAATCTGTCATTTTATTGTGAACCTACCCAGATCATTTTGAGAATGAGAGCATACAAATTGAGTTTTGCAATGTGATTTTTTATTACTACTTTCATCAAATAGAAGCATCATGTTAGTTTAAAACGATTTTCATTTCTAATAATTTTCACTAACTCTATATAATACTCTTAAAGTGTTAATTACATATATAGTTGTAAAATATATATGCATATGTATAAATATGTATATGAATAGATATATACATATAAAAATTGTTTTAAACTCTTGTGTATTTGGGGAATTTGGGAATGTAACACAGTGCATTTCACATGCTAGGCAAGTGCTATGCTATTAAGTCCAGCCTCCTTTTCCTATATTTATAACTTTATTCTAGTATATTTGACACAATTTTGAAGAAATTATAATAATATAACGAGATCTATGTGTCTGATGGGAAAGTTCAAATGTGTATTTCTGAAGAGTACTTTTTCTGACACTATAGAGAACTAGTAAGAATTTTATTTTGTTCCACTAGAAAACAAACAAACAAACAAATACATACACACAAATGCATAGTTGGGAATTGAGAGACAATTCAGCTGTTCAGAGCTTCATTGCTCTTGTAGAAGACATGGGTTTGATTCCCAGCACACACATGATAGTTCACAATCAGTAGTAACTCCATTTCCTGAGTATCCATCACCATCTTCTGCCCTAAACAGGTACAAGACATCCATGTGGCACACATACACAAAGGCAGGTAAACTACCAGCATACATAAAATAAAATAAATAAATATTTACCAAATAGAGCTTGTATGTCCTTTGACCTGAGTTTGGTGCTTTTACAATATTCCTAAGTTTTTTGAGTGTGTGAGCCCTTAATTTTTGTCCTTATCTTGGGCTCTTTTCTTCTTCTTCTTCTTCCTCCTCTTCCTCCTCCTCCTCCTCTGTTTTCTTCTTCTGATGCCTAAGTGCTGGCTTTTGTTTTATCTTATCATATGCTATGATATTATATTATTAATTATATTATCATAGTAGCATGCTTATTTTTTTTAATGGAAAAGAAAAAAGGGACTGGATCCTTATGGGAGAAGATGTAGAAAGAAGCGGGGAGTGGTAGAGAAAGCAAACTGTAAAAAGGATGCATTACGTAAGGAAAAACATCCATTTTCTATAAGAAGAAAGGATAATGTAGCAAGACATTTGATAACACTGATCCCCGAGATTGTGGCGTTTACTAGAAAACCTGTTTTGAACTGTGGTGTGGCTCAGTCCTAGCACACATATTTAATCAGAAGCTTTCTGCTTACTGTAAACAGGATTAAATAAGGTCAACCATAGGTCAAGAAGCAGAGCAAGCAGCCAGTTCAGAGTGAACAGAGGAGAAAAATCATAGTCAGAGAAAGTCAGGGGAATGAACAGACAGAGATACATAAAATGTACAGAGAAAGAACAGTCAGCTTTAGAGTCTTTGAGACTGCTTTTTCCCTCTGGCTCTCTAGTCTTCATTGGTAGACTTGAATGAATGAGATTTTGTTAAAAAGAACAAAAATCAGACACATAAAATGAAGTATTTAAAAATCTTAGAATTGTATCATAAATATCGGTCTTTGGTTGCTTAAGTAGAGTAAGTACTATGTTCCTGTTCCACTTGTTCCATGATCGTAACTAGACCCCCTGTTGGTAATATCTCTATATCAATCTCAGGCACTGCTGACTATTGGGTAAATTTATTCCTTACCAAGGAAGGAAGGAATTTCTCTTGTATTCAATACAGAGCAAGCATATATTTTTCTGTTTTGATTTTACTGTTTTGATAATTAATGTACAAATTAACTATCTTCTTTATAATATTCACACACACATAAAAACACACAAACACACACACACACACACACACGCACACACACGCATGTGCGCACGCAGCAGTACTTAGATCATATTTGCCTACCACTCTATTTTGACCTCTCTACAAAGGTTTGTTCTTAAGTTTTTCATTGGTCATTTTATTTTTTACATTTCAAATATTTTTCCCCTTCCTGGTTTTCCCTCCACAACTCCCTATCCAATCCCCTTTCCTCTGATTCTAGGAGGGGGCTCTACCACCCACCCACCTACTCCTGCCTCACAGTCCTAGAATACCCCTATGCTAGGACATCGAGTCTCCACAGGACAAAGGGCCTCCCTCCCATTGATACCAGATAAGGCAATATTCTACATATGCAGCTGGAGCCTTGGATCCTTTGATGTGTACTCTTTGGTTGGTGGTTTAGTCCCTGGGAGCTCTGGGGGGGTCTCATTGGTTGATATTGTTGTTCTTCCTATGGGGTTGCACACTCCTTCAACTACTTCAGTCCTTTTTCCAACTCTTCCATTGGTGGCCCCATGCTCAGTTCGATAGTTGACTGTGAGCACCCACACCTGTATTGGTAAGGATCTGGTAGAGCCTCTAAGTTGACAGCTCTACCAGACTCCTGTCAGCCAGTGCTTCTTGGCATCAGCAATAGTGTCTGTGTTAGGTAACTGTAATGGGATGGATACCTAAGTGGGGCAGCCTCTAGATGACCTTTCATTCTCTGCATCACTTTTTGCCCTCAAATTTTACCACTTTTTAAAGATTCTTTTCTGTCATGTGTGTAGGGGTGAGGGTGGGGTAAGGGGGGGTATAAAAATACATATTTTCTGAAAGAACCATTCTAGAGGAAAATGTTATATATATGCTAAATCATGTTTTTCATTGGTCATTTTATTAGATGTTTATTAGATGTTTAAACTTCAACTATATCTGAATATTCCACCAAAGACTCTCTCCAATCTAAACTAAGGAAAATTCAACTGGCTGCTTTCTGAATATTGATGTGTTAAAAAAGAAAAGTGCTATACCTCATCAGTAACAGTTGTCATGATTTTAAAAGTAAATTGACTGATACTTATTTTCAGTTTTCTAACAGAAAGCATTGTATTCCTATAGGAGATAAAACTGGAGTTTGAAATATTCATCCTTTTCACAAGTCTAAATTAACAGCATGACACAAATCACTACACAGCATGCAATTATTTGGTAATGAGTTGTAATCATAAGTAATTTCCCAGAGAGCCAATTAAGTATTCATTAGAAAATGTAATCACTATTGATTTTATTAATTACTTCAATTGACACTCAGGAAGAGCTTCCTCACATGGATTGATATTATTCAGTTTCATCTTTGAAAATCCTCTCCTTTTCTGAAAAGTTCACAAATAAAAATGGAGTATTATAGTTATATAACTATATCTTGTATTTATAGCAAGAAACCATAGTGTGTGACTGCTTTTTAGTAAGTATTCACGTAAAGTTATACATCAAACATGTGAAAGCTATCAGTATTTCTAAGATCAGTTCAGAATACTTTTCAGTAAAGCTCAATATAAACTATTTTCGTATCCTAGAATCCACTGCTGGTATGGCAGCCAGCATCCTAATTTCCTCGGCACCATGCCAGGGCAAGAATTCTTCCTATACTTTTATTACACTTACTTCACTAGGCTTATTTTCATTGCTTATCTTGTTGTGTTCCATGAAATGGGGTTCTATCCAGGCAACAAATGGTGAAGTTGCTTTTCTTCCCCTGTCCTCCTTCCTTCTTTTCCCATTGATTGACTAGTACATTAAAACTTACTGAAGTTTTTGCATTATATATTTTAATTAATATGAAATTCATATATTAAATTGACCTTTTAAAAACAAACAATTAGATAAGTGACCAGTACAATATTCTATACCTCTGCATCTGTTTAACGTTAAAACTTTTACATCCCTACCCACTTGCAAAGCAATGACTCTCAATGTGACCCTATTATAACCTACTCTCTCTCTGTAAGAATTCTCACTATGTACATTACCCTACCACAAACAATATTATATAAACAATGTCACAATCACTGATATCCTGGGTTTGTCTTCTTTCACTTAGCAAAGCTTTAAGATGTTTGTCTATTTTATAGTCTTGTAGGTACATGCCAGCATTAGATTTGTACAACATGATGCCTTAACTAGTTATCCACTGATGGGTGCTGAATAATTTTTTGCTTAAAAAATTGTATTATTATTGGAGATAAGTGATGGTATGTAACCTTGACCCCCATGTTACGCATGTCTGGTAAGTAAAGATGCCTACAGTATTTGTGTGTGTGTGTGTGTGTGTGTGTGTGATAGAGAGAGGGAGAGAGAGAGAGAAAGAGAGAGACAGAGACAGAGAGAGACACACAGAGAGAGACAGAGAGAGACAGAGAGAGACAGAGACAGAGAGACAGAGAGAGACAGACAGAGAGAGAGAAAGAGAGAGACAGAGAGAGAAAGAAAGAGAGAGAGAGAGAGGGAGAGAGGGAGGGAGGGAGAGGGAGGGGGACAGAGACAGAGAGGGAGACGGAGAGGAAGAAGACTATACCATGGAACAAGTAAATCATGAAAACATGGCCATGAGGTCTTGCCAGTTGGAGTAAGAGTGGCCGAGGCAGAGAATCGCAAGTTATATTACAGTGTTATTGAGATGGAAGTAGACAAAGTAGCAAAATGCCCAGCCCTAGTGCTTTGAGGCATATTATAACTATAAAGGTTTTGTGTCTTTTCTTTGGGAACTGATTGACCAGTGGTGGGGAAGAAACACCCAATTAAGTTTTATTACAGCAGAATTGAACACAATATAAAATAGTAGTAGGGAAAATATGGGATTGTTGAAACTGTAAAAGCATCAAATGTACTTCTTAAGAAAGGAATAGACTTCAGAAAAGCTTGCAGTTCAAAAGTAAAGTAATTTCTCAGTGTGATATCTTCTGCATTCTAGAGGAGGGGGAGATGATTTTAAGGGGTGAGATGCTAGTGTTAAATCAGGTTTGATTGAAAATGTGGGTTATATAAGCGATTTTCCTTTGGATGAATGCTATCCCAAGATGTGTCTAATTTTAATCTTATGCACATTCAATTATTCATAGGATTAAGATGGTAACTAGTTTTTTTTCCCCTGTGACAGGTCACTTTTCAGACAGATTTGTTTTCAGTATGATTGCACCAAACACTGAATTATGCAATGTTCATTTATTTCTCCCTTGCCAGGAAGTATCCAACCAGAAGATGCCCACATAGGGCATTCCCTGCCCCATTGCTGCTGAAGAAATATATACATGCATTAGTGTAAATAGAAGTTGTGATTTCTCTTAGATATATACTTATGAATAAACTGATTGGACCATGTGGTCCTAGGTAATACTATTTGATATTTGGAAAATATGTACCATTTTCCATTCTTATTAGAATGCATAAATCTGATTCATGCAATTCTATACTATAATTAGATCTTTTTATTTTTACTTCGGTATCTCCTTTCAGTTTCAAAAGTCTGTGTCTATCAGTACTTCAGTGGAACTGATCTCTATTCTATTGAGAAACTCATAACAGGGACAAGAAAAAGAGATTTAAATGTATTGATGTTTGGATTTGAAAAACACTATTGTGAATGGGGCAAGTGTTGTGTCCAAAGAGTCAACTCAGTTTTTTCCAGAAAGTGAAGTTGATGTGGATCTTCTCAGCTTCAAATTTGTAGTTTTATTTAAATGTTTTTTGAAAAGCATGTTCTTTTATTGAAAAAAAAGATATAAAAATATTTTATGATAAAATTGAAGATTTACATGGAAAATATTTCAGGTAAGATAGAAAAGATACTATTTGTAGTAGCCAGAAGCTGGAAAGAACCTAGATGTCCTTCAACGGAGGAATGGATACAAAAAATGTGGTATATTTATACAATGGAGTACTATTCAGCCATTAGAAACAATGAATTCATGAAATTCTTAGACAAATGGATGGAGCTGGAGAACATCATACTAAGTGAGGTAACCCAGTCTCAAAAGATCAATCATGGTATGCACTCACTGATAAGTGAGTATTAGCCTAGAAACTTTGAATACCCAGGACATAATCCACAAATTAAATGATGTCCAAAAAGAACGGAGGAGTGGGCCCTGGTTCTGGAAAGACTCAGTGCAAGAGTATAGGGGAATTCCAGAACAGGGAAGTGGGAAGGGGTAGATGGAAGAATAGGGGGATGGAAGAGGGCTTATGGGACTTGTGGGGAGTGGGGAGCCAAAAAGGGGGAAATCATTTGCAATGTAAATAAAAATAAATAAATAAAAAAGGGGGGAGCCTTTTATCTCCTAGAGCTTATTTCACCTGTATGGTATTTGTAAATATAGGGATATGAGATTTTATAATGAAGAAATAGTCCTGATCCAACATTATGCCTGATTCAAAAAAGTGAATAACCTCCAAATCATGATGTCCAGAATTGAATAAATAGTAAATAAATTAAATAAATAATAAATAAATAACAATAAATGAAATGTCTTACACAAATTAAATTCAAATATATGTAATATCTAGTCATATTTATTATAATGGGATGCCATTATATACTAAATATTCCAAACATGAAAGAACACAAATATGATTTAGAGATTAAAATGTACATTTAAAGCAGATTATCTTTTTAGTTGTGACACTGAATGTACATATGAGAATATATTCATATACATATGTATATGAATATGTGTATATATATATATGATTTCAAAATAAAATATACACACAATTAAAAAAAGATAGAAAAGATATATAGAAAAACACATTAAAATTGACAATTTTCATGGAAAATTAAAGAGTAAAGTTGTAGACATAAAAAATTGCTAAATTAATTGAAAAAGGAAGTAGAAATATTTTCTGATAAAGATGAAGATTTATGTGCAAAATATTTCTGATAAAATTGTAGAAAAATGAAGAAAAACATGTTAAAATTGAAGATTACCATAAAAAATTTGTATAGATATAATAATCGTAGACGTAAAAGTATTCCTAAGTTGATTGAGAGTGGAATAGTAAACATTTTCTGAAAAAGTTGAATATTTAGATGGAAAGTATTTCTGATAAAATTGAAGAAATATAAAGAAAAATATGTTAAAATTGAAGATTATCATAGAAATTATATAGATAAAATTGTAGGCATAAAATAATTCTAAGTTTATTGAAAGTGGAATTATAAACATTTTCAGGTAAAATTGAAGATTTACATGGAAAATATTTCTGATAAAATTCAAGAAATATATAGAAAAACACATTAAAATTGACTGATCCGGGAAAGGGGAAATCATTTGGAATGTAAACAAAGAATATAGAAAATAAAAATATTTATTAAAAAAATTGACTGTTACGTGGAAAATTATACAGATATAATGACAAACATATAAAACCTTTCTAAATTAATTGAAGGTCGAATTAAAAACATTTTGTAATAAAACATGGAAAATTTTTCTGATAAAATTGGGGCTGTAAGATGGTACAACCACTTTGGAAATCAGTCTGGTGGTTCCTCAGAAAACTGGACATGACAGTTCCGGAGAACCCTGCTATACCTCTCCTGGGCATATACCCAAAGGATTCCCTGGCTATGTTCATAGCATCCTTATAAATATCATGGAATTTATAATAGCCAGAAGCTTGAAAGAACCCAGATGTCCCTCAAAGGAAGAGTGGATACAGAAAATGTGGTATATTTACACAATGGAATACTACTCAGCAATTAGAAACAATGAATTCACAAAATTTTTAGGCAAATGGTTTGATCTGGAAAATATCATCCTAAGTGAGGTAACCCAATCACAAAAGAATACACATGGAATGCAATCTCTGATAAATGGATATTAATTAGCCCAGAAGCTCTGAATACCCAAGGCACAAATCGCATAACAAATGACTCCCATGAAGAAGTATGGAGAGGGTTCTGATCCTGGAAAGGATTGATCAAGCATTGGAGAGGAATATATGGACAGAGAAAAAGGAGGGAGGTGATTGGAGAAGGGATGGAGAGAAGAAGGTTTATGGAATATATGAGGAGGGGGGATCTGGGAAAGGGGAAATCATTTGGAATGTAAACAAAGAATATAGAAAATAAAAATATAAAAAAATAGAAATATACAGAAAAACATGCTAAAATTGAAGATTTATGAAAAATAACGCAGATAAAATGGTAGACATAAAAACATTACTAAATTAATTGAAAGAAGAATTAAAAATCTTTTCTGATAAAATTGAAGATTACATGAAAAATATTTCTCTTACTCTATGTCTTTTTATTGGGGAATTGAGTCCATTGATGTTAGGAGATATTAAGGAATAATGATTGTTGCTTCCTGTTATTTTTGGTGTTATTTTTATGTTTGTGTGGGTATCTTCTTTTGGGTTTGTTAGAAGATTACTTTCTTGCTTTTTCTAGGATGTAGTTTCCCTCCTTGTATTGGTGTTTTCCACCTATTATCCTTTGTAGAGCTGGATTTGTGGAAAAATACTGTGCAAATGTGGTTTTATCATGGAATATCTTGGTTTCTCCATCTATGGTGATTGAGAGTTTTGCTGGGTATAGTAATCTGGGCTGGCATTTGTGTTCTCTTAGGTTCTCTTAGGGTCCCTAGCTTTCATCGTCCCTGGTAAGAAATCTGGTGTAATTCTGATAGGCCTGCCTTTATAAGTTACTTGCCTGTTTCCCCTTACTGCTTTTAATATTCTTTCTTTGTTTAGAGCATTTGGTGTTTTGATTACTATGTGCTGGGGGGACTTTCTGGAATGGTCCAATCTGTTTAGAATTCAGTAGGCTTCTTGTATATTCATAAGCATTTCTTTCTTTAGATTCGGGAACTTTTCATCTATAATTTTGTTGAACATAATTACTGGCTCTTTCAGTTGTAAATCTTTGCTCTCTTCTATACCTATAATCCTTAGGTTTGGTCTTCTTATTGTGTCCTGGATTTCCTGGATGTTTTGGGTTATAAGCTTTTTGCATATTGCATTTTCTTTGACTGTTGAGTCAATGTTTTCTATGTTATCTTCAGCACCTGAGATTCTTTCTTCTGTCTCTTGTATTCTGTTGTTGATACTTGCATCTATGACTCCTGAATTATTTCCAAGGTTTTCTATCTCCAGGGAAGTCTCATTTTGTGATTTCTTTACTGTTTCTACTTCCACTTTTAGATCCTGGATGGTTTCATTCAGTTCCTTCACTTGATTGTGTTTTCCTGTAATTCTTTAAGGGATTTCTGTGTTTCCTTTTTAAGGGCTTCTTCCTGTTGGCCCATGTTTTCCTGTATTTCTTTAAGGGATTTTTGTGTTTCCTCTTTTTTAAGGGCTTCTGTCTGTTGACCCATGATTTCCTGTATTTCTTTAACGGATTTTTGTGTTTCCTCTTTAAGGGTTTTTAGCTGTTGAATGATGTTCTCCTGTATTTCTTTAAGGGATTTATTTAAGTCCTTCTTGATGCCCTCTATCAGCATCATGTGATACAATTTTAAATCCAACTCTTGCTTTTCTGGTATGTTGGGGGTATCCAGGACTTGCTGTGGTGGGAGAACTGGATTCTGATGTCAAGTAGCCTTGGTTTCTGTTGGTAGGGTTCTTGTGCTTTCCTTTCACCATCTAGTTATGTCTGAGGCTACTCGGTCTTGCTGTCTCTGGCTAGAACTTGTCCCTCCTGTGGACATGTAAGCCTGTGTCTGTACTTCTGGGTGACCAACTCTCTTCTGGCAGGGTCTGTGCACAGAATGCTGTGGAGCCCCTGGCTCCCTGGTGCTAATGGCAGCCTGATGACCTCTGTTCCAGCTGTTCCACTGATTGTCTGCCCTGTGTGCTCCTAGCTGTTCTCCTCCAGAGAGAAGGTAGAAATCTCACTTCCACACTAAGAACTGTAAGCACTGCTGAGAGATCACTCTTCCCTAGTGGGCTGCACACAGAAGGCTGTGGAGATGCCTGGCTCCCTGGTGCAAACGGCACCCTGAAGATGTCTGTCCCAGCTGCTCCATTGATCTTATGTCCTGTGTACTCCCAGCTGTTCCCCTCTAGAGAGAAGGCAGAGACCTCAACTCTAAGCTCAAAAGTGAAAGCGCTACTGGGACATCACTCTTTCCTGGTGGGCTGTGCACAGAAGGCTGTGGAGCTACCTGGCTCCCTGGTGCAAATCGCAGCAGAAAGATTCATACTTGTAGTTTTTATTTCCTAATTAATATATTATTTCTTCAAGTCAATTTTTTCTAAAATAGAAAAGTTGGAAGATTATATATTATTTTTAAATTCTATATGGAAAAGAATAGGTTATTAAAAGAGAAAATTTCAAAGAAAGACAAGAAGAAAGGAAGGACACAAGGTAGGAATTTCAATACTGACAGACCAGAAGGCTAAACTGTACATAATTTTTAAACATCTGACAAAGAATTTTAAAGAAGATTTTCCTATTATGGTTCGGCCCTGTGTTTGACTCCTTGAAAGATTTGAAGCAGCATAAACCTTCATCATGTAAATTGATTTTTTGTTGTTTTGCATATCTGACAACCTGATATCAAGCCCTAAAACCTAGATACCTATGTTCCAAAGACTAATGTTTGCATGATGGCCTGCCTAAAAGTATAGTTTATATACATAGTGAGATTCCATGGGCAAAACTGATTTAACTTTTGTCAGCATGTTTTAGTTATAGATACCCTCTTGGTCATGGGTGGGAATCCTTGTCCATGACCCCCCTCTCAGGGCTGGGACTAAACATGGCTAAAGCCCATGCATAACTTGTGTGTGCAGTAACAGGCTTTATTAATTTGTATGTATAACAGTCCTGATGTATCTGGAAAGAACTCTTCCTTCTAGTCACCCATCCCCTCTGGTTCTTACCATCTTTCTGCCTTCTTTTCCATATAGATTCCTGAGTGTTGATGAAGACATTGCATTTAGGAGTCAGCACTTAGAAGTCTTTCATTCTCTGAACTTAATCCAGTTATGGGTCTCTCTGTTAGTTCCCATGTAATGCAAAAGAAAGCTTCTCTGAAGAGGGATCTGAGTAAAGCAGTGTGTTATTCAGACTCATTTTATGCTATTTTCCTTTAGAGGAATTGTGAAAATGCATTATAATGAAAATATCTCTTATATTTTAAGAGACTAGAACTTTTTCTGGATCTCACAGCAAGGGTCAATAATACACCTTGAAATTACTTAAGAATTAGGACTGATATTCAACTTTGAAGTGAGTTTGTTTAACCAGATTTTAAGAGAGCCATATAACAAACAACATTATTTGCCTTGGATTTCCCATGGAAACACTTTTTACAGCATAAGTCAATGCATAGCTGTAATATTAAATCATGTACCTTTCCAAGCTTCTGACCCAGAACAATGTATTTATCATTTATTGAAAGCAGAAAATATGAAGTTTGAAGATACATATATATACACACACATACACACACACACACACACACACACACACACACACAAACATACAAAGAAAAGGGGGAGAGAGAGGGGGAGACAGAATGTATGTGTCACACACAAATATTTTAACACATGGATAAATTCACAAAACAATCCTGTACAGACTAGCCTAGTTTCAGATTTATACAACAGAAAGACTGGGTATAGAACATACAGAGAGGAGAATGAAATAAAGAAATTAAATATGGACTCATTCTTCATTAACTGACTCCAAGGAGGATGTGCTTTTATTTCTTTTCTTAATGTAGTATGGTGAATTATTGGTGACTCTGGAATGATCACTGATGTGCTCAAACAATGCACAGAATAATAGTTATTAACTTTTCTTCTAGGACTGTGGTTATCTAGCTTCAGACTTTAGGCCAAGTTGGCTTGGGAGATGGGGGAACATCTGGGAGGAACTTGAGAATGGGAAAATTCAAGATCAAAATGTTTCTTATGAAAATTATTTTTAAAATAATTGAATGTGGTAACATTTAAAGTCAGCAGTCCTTTTGGAGATGGCAGGTAGAAATAACAGAATTGCCTGCAAGTTCATGTGCCTGCTAATCTGGAGTAGGCAAAGGGGTGGAAGTATGGTCAGACATGAAAAGCAATTTTAGAAAGTTGTCTTCTGGTCCATGCTATGTGTGTGAATAAAAGTAAATATTTGACAGCTTGTAAGCATAGGACTGAAAAAGCACAAACAAGAGAACTACCATAAAATGCAATATGACGACAAACACTGAGATTTATTTTTCTCTTTGAAGGGAAGAGTAATGGGAGAAATTGAGAACAATTTATATTACAAGATGTATATTACCAATCATTTGTATACATAATATAGAATGAGAATTTGAGATGTTTTAAAATTTACATAAACAGCACTAAAATGCTTTATAATATGATATTAATTGACAGTTAATAACATATGCACTTGTTTATTTTCTTGGCTTTTCTGTGTAGCCTTAGCTATCCTGTAACTCACCATTTTTGCAAAGCAAATTCAGAAAATAAAATATTATTTATTTATTGTGTGGGTTATCAATCTAACCTATTTGTTGATTTAATTCCTGAGCTATGAGTGTTCTGTTAATGATGTTTTCTCTTGTACCACTGACTTCAAGGTTGTTCTTCACTTTATCTTCTATTTGCTTTATTGTATCTGATTTTATACTGAGGTCGTTGCTTCATTTGAACTTGAGTTTTTTTCCAGAGTCTGGTTAGGCCATCACCATTTGTTGAAGATGCTCTCCCTTTTCTATTGTAAGGGTTTTGCATTTTAGTCAAAAATCAAGTGTCTATAGTTTTGTGGGTTTATTTCCTGGTTTTGATTTGATTGCATCTATCAGTCTGTCTGTTTCCATACCAATATGATGTAGCTTTTACTCTATTGCTCTATAGTATAGCTTGAGGCCAGGGATGGTGCTAGGTCCAGAAATTCCTTTATTGTTCAGGATTGTTTTAGCTATCCCCAAGTTGAGGTTTGTTTTTTCAAGACCCGTAAAGAACTGTGTTGTAATTTTGGCTTTTTGGTGGTTAGCTTCTTGAGTTCCTTAAATATTTTGGATGTTAGTCCTCTACTGGATGTAGAGTTAGTGAAGAAGATTTTTTCCCCAATATGTAGGTTACCAATTTGTTTTATTGAATAAGTCGATTGCCTTACAGAACTTTCCAGTTTCATGAGGTCCCATTTATCAATTATTGATCTTAAAGTGTGAGCCATTGCAGTTCTGTTTAGAAAATTCCACCCTGTGCCAAGAGTTCAAGGCTCTTTCCCACTTTCTTTTCTATTAGATGCAGTGTATCTTGTTTTATGTTGAGGTCCTTGATCCACTTGGACTTGAGCTTTGTGCAAGGTGACAAATATGGGTCTATTTTCATTTTTCTATATAGACAGCCAGTTAAGGCAGTACCATTTGTTGCAGGTGCTTTCTTTCTTCCATTGTATATTTTTGGCATCTTTGTCAAAGATCAATTCTCATTAAGTGTGCTTTTATTTATAGGCCTTCAATTCTATTCCATTGATCAACATGTCTGTCTCTGTACCAGCACCATGCCATTCAGTTGCACAGTGGAATCCTACTCAGCTATTAAGAATGAGGGTATCCTGAGTTTTGTAAGCAAATGGATTGAATTAGAACATATCATACTGAATGAGGTAACTCAAGACTCAAAGGGCATGCATGGTATGTACTCACTCATAAGTGGATATTAGCCAAAACCAAAAAAGAAACAATCAAACAATCAAAGAAACAAAGCAAATGTACAGAATATTCAAGATACAGTCAACAGAACTCAAAAAGGTCAGCAAGCTTAAGGGCACAAGTGAGGATGCCTCATTCACACTTGGGAGGGAGAAGAAAGAAATCACAAGGGGGAAGGGAGGGAACTGAGAGAAAAAAATGGATGGCTGGGGAAGGGTAGGGAGTAAAGGGGAACCTGATCTGGTATTGGGTGAAGGAAAAGAAATGAAGGCCCAAAGTAGGATCCTGCTCAAGGTGTGGTCCTTAGGCCTGACAGTATTACTGAGGCTGTGGGAACCATGGACAGCACTCTGACTCACTGAATGTTTGAAGGAGTATCTGCTGATTTATAAAATTTTTATTGATGGCTTTTTACTAAAAAGGGCTCACAAAAAAGGATCTATCATGACTGCCCTTTGAAAGACCCAGCAAGCAACTGAAAGAGTCAAATGCAGATGTTTGTACCCAACCAATGGGCAGACGTTGCTGACTCCTGTTGTTGAATTAGGGAAAAGCTGGAAGAAGCCGAGGAAGAGGACAACCCTGTAGGAGGACCAGCAGTCTTAATTAACTTGAAACCATGAGATCTCTCAAAGACTGGATCACCAACCAGGCAGCATATGCCAGCAACACATATATAGCAGAGGACTGCCGCATCTGGTTTCAGTCAGAGAAGTTGCACCTAACCCTCAAGAGATAGGAGGACCCCAGAAAGTTTAGGTGTCTGGTAGGATAGGGATTGGGGGTTAGGGACATCATCTTGAAGACAGGGGTATGGGGAGGAGGTATGGGATGTTGAACAGTCAGAGGGTGTACTAGAAGGGGAATAAAATCTGGAGTGTAAATAAATTCTTTTTTTGTACCTACAGATGATAGAAACTCATATGACAATGGGGACCATCAAGCAATAAAACCAAAGTTTGGATCAATGCACTGGTGACACAGAAACAGATACAAATTTTATCATTTCTTGAAACCTATAATGATTCCCCCCAGTCTCTCTTGCAGTGTTTCCACCTTGGGGTAAAAATATGACCTCCTTGAGCACAGTGGCCACTTTCTCCTAGTGTCCTCATTTGCATTTATTCATGGAATAGTTGCTAATTTACATTGGCCTCCCTACCTCTTAACACTCAGAAAGCATTCCAAAGCACAACCATCCTTGTTTCTAACACCATCGGCAGCACTCTGACTTACTGAATGTTTGAAGGAGTATCCGCCGATTTATAACATTTTCATTGATGGCCTTTTACTATAAAGGGCCATTAGAGTACAATTTTTGCTGTCATTTGTCCTACTGCTAACACAGAGAGGAAAGTGTGAAGTTTGTGATGAACCTTCTAAGGTTTGACTCCCATAGACTCATGAGTTTGAGTGCTTGACCCACACAGAATAACACTATTAAGAAGTATGTCCTACTTGAAATAAGTATGGCCTTGGAGGAAGTGAGACTCTATGGGAGTAGGCTTTGAGGTCCATGTGCTCAAGCTCCAAACAGTGAAAAAGAGACAAACTCCTTCTGTCTGCCTTCAGCCCAAGATCCAGAACTCTCAGCTCTTTCCCCAACATCATATCTGGCTGGATGCTGCCCTGATTCCTGCCATGGTGCTAATGGACTTAATCTCTAAAACTGTAAGCCAGCCTCAACTAAATGTCATACTTTTTAAGGGTTGCATTAGTCATGATGTATCTTCAGAGGAAACCCGAGTAAGACAGACCTATACTGGTACTGTCTTACTCCTATATTGTATCCTTACTCTTGGCATCTCTTTCCAAAACAGAAGACTGTGTTTGGAATCATTCATAATGGACAGTAAAGTGATCCATTCACAGCTCAAACTTTTCTTAGCTTATGGAATATAAGATTTAATTTTGGTATGGGATCTTATTTTCTGCTGATTTCAAATATTTCTCAAATATATTTGGTCTATCTCAACACAGTGTGATGCTATATGCTGTTCTGATAAAGTAACATTAATTAAAAATCCTATACTTATTCATTTATCTAAAAAATGTTTATTAAAGGATTGTCCATAGGCAATAAAAATGTAACATTATGAAATTGCTGTCTTTATCACTGGGAGAATCTGAGTCATCTAAACAATGATATTTTATCTCTCTGAGGAATGTCTTTACCATGTGCTCATCATCATCCATCTTTTTTTTTCTTTTAAATTTTTTTATTCGATATAATTTATTTACATTTCAAATGATTTCCCCTTTTCTAGCCCCCCACTCCCCGAAAGTCCCGCAAGCCCCCTTCTCTTCCCCTGTCCTCCCACCCACCCCTTCCCACTTCCCCGTTCTGGTTTTGTCAAATACTGCTTCACTGAGTCTTTCCAGAACCAGGGGCCACTCCTCCTTTCTTCTTGTATCTCATTTGATGTGTGGATTATGTTTTGGGTATTCCAGTTTTCTAGGTTAATATCCACTTATTAGTGAGTGCATACCATGATTCACCTTTTGAGTCTGGGTTACCTCACTTAGTATGATGTTCTCTAGCTCCATCCATTTGCCTAAGAATTTCATGAATTCTTTGTTTCTAATGGCTGAATAGTACTCCATTGTGTAGATATACCACATTTTTTGCATCCACTCTTCTGTCCATCTTTTATCTTCTATAATAAAATTTTATCTTATTGTGTTGCTTCAACTCCCAGACAAACATCACACAATTACATGTCACTTTACAAAGTTTGTTACAACACAGCTGTTGCTCTGTTTTCAGTCTAAGGAATATCCAGAGGCAAGTTCAATAATTAGCATTTCACTTAAAACTAGGAAAGTAAAACATGAGATTTCAAGGACAAGAAAATTCATTAACTGTCATGAATAAATTTAAAGCACCTGAAATATGCTCATAAGATCTCTTGACTGCTTTCTGAACATTCATTTATTTGTGAATAACTAAACCAATAGTACAACAAAAGTATCTGTCTTTACAAAATCAGAAGCTTCATGAATGAAAGCTTAATGGAGTATGAAGACATTTTAATGACAACAATATGAGTAATTCAAAATTAACAAAATTGCCATATAGTATTGCATTTATTCATGAAATTGTAAAACCAACTGGTAAAACTGGTATTTGTAATTGAATATTTGACAGTAAAATACATTCTTGTGAAAAATTTTAAAACTTATAAAGTTAACAATTTTTTTGCACTTCAATATACTAAGCAAGTCCTGACAGTTTTATACTGCAAACAAAGCATGAGCTTTATTGGCTTCATTTATCACTGAAAATGTAAGATCAATAGAAAGGGACAGTCTCTGTTCTACATCCAAGACTTTGTGCTGAGGCAGTCACTTATTTGAAGAGAAAAGTCACAATATGATGGATGTGAAAGATCAAGGATGGGTGCAAAAATATGTATGGATTGACATACATACTAGAAAATGATGTGAATCAAATAACAAATATTATGTCAGCCTGACAGAAGTAAGTTTAGCAGACAACAAACTTGTAATTAAGAGAAGGAAGGGTTTAACCTTAAAATTTCTTGCAGACAAGAAATTCTGGAGGGAGGGAAAACACACAGCTGTTTGAGGAGATGGCAGCCACCTAGGAAGGAGATGGCTGCAGACACTAAGTGAAGAGGGACATGAGTATATAAATCAAGGTGATATGGGCTTTTCTATGATTAACATCATCCCTTGATCCCTCTTCCTAGTCCACCAGTGAAGGAATATTCATCTTTCTGCTTGCCTCAAGAGAAACAGACTAAATCAGGATCCTAGATTTATGTTACCCGTGCAATTATATTGAGCATTAAACAGTACAATTATCCTTCAAATTCTAGCAAGGAGAATATGTATTTTGATGTTTGTTGCTTATGGAATTAAAGGGAGACCCACAAAAGTATTGTTTCATCTCAGAGCTTTAAGTCCTAAGTAATCTTCTGTCTGTACTCAGCAGATAGAAATTGGACAGCATGTTCTGGTCACGCAGGACACAAAACATATTGGGGAATCCTGCTATATATACTTTTAAGAGTGTCCTTTTCTTTAATCTGGAATGCAATCAAGGCTTGCTTGTTTGCATTTTAGTTTTGTAAAACAAAACCCAGTGACCTTGAGATGAGCTTGTCCTAAATGTGTATATTTTTCTTTTTAAAATTATGAATATAAAGCATGCTAAGGAATATATTCATGCGCAGCACATTCTTAGGAGTGTGTCCGTTCCATCATGGTCCATACTTCAATAAATTTCCATGCTTTTTTGTTCAAGGAGAATATGACCCCCTTGATTTCCTTGCCTGCTGCTGCTGATGTCTTGATGTCTTTCCCCTTCTTTCATGTACTCACTTTGCTTATGTGGGCTTTAAACTCAGCATGATGAAAAGTCTATGCCTTCAGGTACACATGGATTTTGCATAATTGAGTACAGTGGAAAATACACGGGAGGTAGCAGAAAACACCCAATGATAGAAGAGAAGTATGATGCAGATGGGACTGTTGAGAGGGCCTATAAGTATGGCAGTAAGTGAAAAGAATATCACCTTTCTACAGAGTTAATGCTATACCTGATAAAACACTAAGTAAAAATGGAGATGGCACAGTTCTCAGAAAATGAATAGAATATTCAAGATTGAATGACAAGTTATCCTGAAGATATTTGACAAGTGAATCTATGGAGTAAAGCATGTTATTAAAGAAAATATTTCTATCCTTAAAAGAGAAGTTCATGCTTTAAACAAAGAATGCATCCTTTGCAGATGAAGGAAACTTAGTCAGATGGGCTGAGACAGCATTGACTGCATGAAGAATGCAGGACTTTGTTTTCAGAAGTTCATATATAATGGGTGAAATGTGCGGCAAAATATTTGTGTGAATTGGTGATTCAAAAAAATACAAGTTTGATTTAAGGGTAATGCCTGAAAACCTTCTGTTGGTGTTTACTGGGTGTCAAGGAAAGCATCTGAGAGTTCTAGTGACAACAGCCTCAGGAGAGCTAGCGACAGAGTGATAACATGAACATTATGCTTTGGGGGGGGTGGGGGGCTGGTCCTTCAAACACAGACGTCAGTTCTACTTTTGAGACCATTCTCTTTCTTACCTTTGGATAATCCTAGATTTCTAAACTGTCAGTTTCAGAAAAATCAAAGCATCCAGATTATGAAGGAAAGGACAATGTGGGGAATGCAGTCAAGGATATACATGATAGCTGTTTGTTACATAGAGGCTTGACCACTGCAGCTTTCTTCAATGCTACTGATTAGGATATTTCAGAAACCCAAAATATGTGCTGTTCTATCCATCATATACATACAGAGCAATTGGGAAAGTGAGACAGAATTGCTACCAAGGCATACATGCATCATATTGGCAACATTTGTCTATAGTAAATTTCCATTGTAAGCCACTTTCTTTAAGGCAGCTTCCAGCCAGTAATGTTCCTAGTGCTCTAATAGAAGTCAACAACAGGTCAAATCAAAACTTAGCTTCTTAGAAGGATATTTCTCTGGCTACTCAATATATAGATACTTCCACATGCTCAGATATGGGAATCATTCTCTCTCTCTCTCTTTCTATATCTCTCTCTCCCCATATATATACATATACATATATACATATATATATGTATACGTATAAATAGTTATTATGGATATTTTCTTTATTTACATTTCATTCCTTTCCCAGTTTTCCCCCTTCCTCCCTCTGCTATGAGGGTGTTCCTTCACCTACCCACCCTCCTCTACCTCCCCACAATTCCCCTACACTAGGGTATCTATCAAGCCTTCATACAACTAAAGGCCTTTCCTCCCATTGATTCCTGATGAGGCCACCATCTGCTACATATGCTGCTGGACCCATGTGTACTCCTTGGTGGGTATCTTAGTACCAGGGAGCCCTGGTGGGTCTAGTTGATTGATATTGTTGTTCTTCCTATGGGGTTGCAAATTCCTTCAGCTCCTTCAGTTCTTCCTCTAATTCCTCCATTGAAGACTCTGTGCTCAGTCCAATGGTTGGCTATGAGCTCTGTATTTGTAAGGCTCTGGCAGGGCCTCTCAGGAGATAGCTATATCACACTCCTTTCAGAAAGCATTTCTTGGCATCCACAACAGTGTCAGGTTTTGATGACTATATATAGGATCATTTCCCAGGTGGGGCAGTCTCTGGAAGGTCTTTCCTTCAATCTATACTCTACACTTTGTCTCCATATTTGCTCATGTGTGTATTTTGTTCCCCTTTCTAAGAACCAAAGCACCCACACTTTGGTCTTCCTTCTTCTTGAGCTTTATGTGGTCTTGGAATTGTAAGATGGGTATTTGGAACTTTGGGACTAATATCCACTTATCAATAAGTACAAATCATCTGTCTTCTTTAGTGATTGGGTAACCTCACTCCGTGATATTTTCTAATTCCATCCATTTGCTAAGAATTTCATGAATACATAATTTTTAATAGCTGAGTAGTACTCCCTTGTGTAAATGTACCAAATTTCTGTATCCATTCCTCTGTTGAAGTATATCTGGTTTCTTTCCTGCTTCTGGCTATTATAAATAGGGCTGCTATGAACATAGTGCAACATGTGTCCTTGTTATATGTTAGAGAATCTTTTGGATATATGCCCAGGAGTAGTATAGCTGGGTCCTCAGGTAGTACTGTGACCAATTTTCTGAGGAACCACCAGATTGATTTCCAGAGTGATTGCACCAGGTTTCAATCCCACCAACAATGGAGGACTGTTCCTCTTTCTCCACATCCACACCAACATGTGTTGTCACCTGAGTTTTTGATCTTAGCCATTCTTACTGGTGTGAGGTGGAATCTCAGAGTTGCTTTGATTTGCACTTCTTTAGTGACTAAGGATGTTGAACATTTCTTTAGGAGTTTCTCAGCCATTTGGTATTCCTCAGCTGAAAATTCTTCATTTAGCTCTGTAGCCCATTTTTAATAGGGTTATTTGATGCTCTGGAGTCTAACTTCTTGAGTTCTTTGTCTATGTTGGACATTAGTCATCTATCATATGTAGGATTGGTAAAGATCATTTTCCAATCTGTTGGTTGCCATTTTGTCCTATTGACAGTTTCCATTGCCTTATAGAAACTTTGCAATTTTATAAGGTTCTATTTGTCAATTCTTGATCTTAGTGCATAAGCCATTGGTGTTCTATTCAGAAAAATTTCCCCTGTGCTCATGTATTTGATGTTCTTTCCCATATTCTCCCCTGTATGTTTCAATGTATCTGGTTTTATGTGGACATTCTTTATCCATTTGTACTTGAGCTTTGTACAAAGATATAAGTATGGGTCGATTTCCCTTCTTCTTCCTCCTGACTGCCAGTTGAACCTGTACCATTTGTTAAAAATGTTTCTGTATACATTTTTGAGATTGGTTTTCAATTGATTTTTCTTAAAAGCAAATACAAACAAAATAGGAAGTGAAACATATTGTAATCAAAATGTTACATAGAACAAAAGTGGCATAGAACACTTATTTTGGCCACACAGTGATATTTGATCCACAGCAGATACCACATACCATAGTTCCTTCCATGTAATATAACATCATATGGCCTGAATGTTCTATATCCTCATGTTCATGTTTGTATATGGCTAACTTGCTTATGTTGATGTTGGTACTGCCTGGCCAGACCTGTAAAAGTTTAATAAATATATTTTTGTCGTATTATATCATTGTCAATAATTATAAATTATCTGTTACTGTTTCATATATTCCAGATTTTCTTCATTATCGTTTTTGATTCTTTACCAGTCTATTGTTGTTGTTATTGATAATGATAATTATCAGTTTGCTTTTGCTCAGCATGATTCTAGAAGTAGTAGACTGCAGACACCTCTTTTATTTTTTATGCCACATATATAATGTTCTTCCAAGGCAATATAGGTGCAACAAATATATTTGTGACTGTCTAGGGCTAGCAATCTGGAGAGAGCTTGACTGTATAAATAGTGCAACAATGGATTTTATTTCCCAATTTTACTCTCTACCTTGTAGTAAAAGTTAAACGACTATAGAGGTTTATTTAGACAAAGAAACATAGACTGAAGTAGGCTAATTTTACTGTATAAAAATATAATTTAATATAATTAGAGAAGGTAAATAAGTTTTATAGCGATAGTGGCATAATGAGAATGTTATTTATATAGAAGTATAGAAAACAGTGAAAATGAAAGCCCATATCTGGGTGTTTAAAATCTCATAATGCAAACAAAGTGCTAAAGGGTCACTGACCGATGAGAAACACCTTTGAGTTTGATGATTTCTAGTATGTTACTAGAGAGTGTAAGAGTCTTCAAACAGTTATCCCTCCTGCATCTGCAACACAGATGTATACTCTGAGCAAAACTCTGTACTTTTAGGAATTATTGGGTTCCTTTAAGAAATCAACTATGAACCCATAAAGCTATTTCCAATACTTTTGTTCTTTAAAACTGAAGTATCTTCAATGTTCTGTCAAATGTTGGTCCTGTTTCCTAGGTGATAGTGTTATTTGGGGAAATTTTAGGAAATTTATGGTATAGACCCTCCTTGACATTATTTTCTGCTTACTTGACATTCTTGGAGTTATCTGGGAAAAGAAATACCATGTGAAAAAATGAAAATAAAAGACTTCATAACATTGGATTTTAAGTTTGTTGGGGCACTTTCTTCATTAATGATTAATGTGGCATGCCTACTGCACTGGAGGTAGTGCTCTCAACAGGCTAGTGGTTCTGAGAGGAATATAAAAACTAGGAAAGTAACCTGAGGAGCAAGCCAGTATGCAGCTGTCACAGATGGACTGTTTGATTGCTTGACTCCTGGTTTCTGCATGAGTTCCTGACCTGACTTTTCTTCAGGACAGACTAGTTGGGCAAGAAAGTCTTTCTTCCCTGAGTTGCTTTGGATCATGAGGTTTTACTACAGCAACAGAAAGCAAGCAAAGACATGGATAGTGCTGGAGCAAGCATATCCTGGGTGTGTATGTAATGAAGTTTATACTCAATCCCTGGCCTTTCCTCCCCCTGCTTCTCTTCTCCATGGCATGAGTAGCCGTGAATCATGCATCAATGATAATTTCCTATTTCGCTGTGAGTTTAGAGTCAAAAGAGCCAAGGTTTATGAGCTATAATTACAGAAAGTAAGCCAATGTAAAATCTTTCTCCTTTAAATTGCTCTTTCAATTGTTTTGGTCACAGCTACACAAAAGTAACCAACATAATTGTCTTAGTTAGGGTTTCCATTACTGTGAAGAGACACCATGATCAAGAACACCTTATAAGGAACAACATTTAATTGATGATGGTTTACAGGTTCATAGTTTCACTCTATTATTAATTGTGGAAAGAAATCATGACATCATCCAGTCAGGCATGGAACTAGAGGAGCTGAGACTTCGACATCTTGTGCCAAAAACAGCAAGAAGACAGACTCTATAGGAAAGTAAGACGAGCCTCTGGAAGACCACACCCAAAGTGACAAACTTCCTCCAACAAAGCCTCACCTATTCCAAAAGATTACACTTTGTAATAGTGCCACTCCCTGGGAAAAGCATATTGAAGCCACTACACATTAAACAATAGTATTCACATAAACCAAATGCCTCTATCTATCTGTCTATCACATGGCCAATAACTTTTTTGTGTGCCTCAAATTCTAAATTTTATTTTAAATTGTTTTCTTCTTAAAATTTAATTTTATGTATTTTTAGTCTGCATATTTTGTTGAACATATGAATCCAAATATTTACTAAGATAACAAACACATTTTAATTAACATGTGTTAATTATACAAAGTACACACACACACACACACACACACACACATATATATATATATATGGAAATAACTCAAAAATGTGTACTATGTATATGTATATACATACATATACATATTTACTTACATATACAAACTTTCACCAAATTCAGCTATGTCATCATCTCTGTTCCCTTCCTTTAAAATTCTTATTTCCACATTGTCCCCCTTCAGTTCATGCCTTTTACAAAGACAAATTCTGTTATGTGTATATAAGAATGTATTACTCCTCTTTCTGAGTCCTGTTATTTTGCTTAGCCTGTTGATCTTTGCTTGATTTTCATTTCCTGGAAAGAACTTGGTTTTGTTCATTGTGGCTGAATAAAGCCCCACTGTGTGTTTATACATTGTTGTTAATTACTTATTATTGGTGGGCACCTAAGCCAATTCCTGAATCTTACCTTGATGAAGAGTGATAGTGGTTTCATTGTGTGGGATCCAGCCACCAAAAGACTGTTCATTCAGACATGGGTGTAAATTGAAAGAAAGTCTTTATTAGCTAACTAGGAACTGCTGGGTGTTCAAGATTCCACTGTACTCAAAGCCTTTCTCAGGGTGTACTTTTAATCACAAAAACATAGCTAGGTTGGCATATTTTAGTTAACAAGAATGGTTAGGCAGATGCCATAAAAGCTAGGTTAGTGCATTTAGAGACATTCCCAGAACTACGGGTTTGATGGATTAGATCTTTGTTTTCATTTTGGCAGGTGGTGCTGTCTATGTGCTGAGTTTTATGACCTGAATGGTACTTCCATTATAGTGATTAGTTTTACTCTAAGGCAATTGTATGGAGAATTAATGATGTTTAGAAGTAGGTTATATACATGAACATGAGGTAAGTTTGTCCTCTATCATTATGCAGAATAAATTCAATTTATTATTTATCGTGTTATCCAGTTCTTCTAATTTTAAAAAATAATCTAAATTCAACTTTTTAACAAGTCAATATTATATTTAGTTTAGCTATTTTCTCAATATATATTAACTTTACACTCTGGATAATATTTAAAAGGAAAACTTAATAGTGTGTTTTTCTTTCTTCTTCTGTTATTTTTTTAAACAGTATGAATATGCATATGACACACACAGCATGTACAATACAGTAATGGAGTACCTGACTCCTGACTTTAGGTTGATTTTATATAATTGATGGATCCCCACCTTTGAATTCAGTAGTCTTACTGAGTATGGATGATTGGTAATCCTGTGAAGGTGATGAGATTTAGAATCATCATGGAAACCAATTTCATCACATTTATGAGTGATTATCTAAATTAGGTTGGCTGAAGTTTTAAGACCTAACCTATATGTAGCTATTTCCAGTCTGTGAACTTGGATTCCACACTGAATGGTTGGGGTTTTACTGCTGTTAAGAGACACCATGATCAAGGTACTTCTTATAAGGGACTACATTTAATTGGTGCTAGCTTACAGGTTCAGTTCAACCCCTTATCATCATGGCTGGAAGCATACCCCTAGAAGAGCTGAGAGTTCTAGATCTTGTCCCAAAGGTAAACAAGTGAAGACTGGCTTCCAGGCAGCTAGGAAGAGAGTCTCTCAAAACCCACTCCCACAATGACATACTTCTTCCAAAAAGATCACAGCTCCTAATACTCCTACTCCCTAAGTCAAGCATCTTTACACTACCACATGTACTCTATTTTATTCCTTAAACATTCTGCCACTTTATTAATTTTATTCAGATGTTTGATCCTTCTTTTTCACTTGGATTTATGAGCTATCACTGGGAAAAACAGACTCTGGTCATGTTATCATGGTTTATAATGTGGTGTGGTTATTAAGGGAAAGGCTGAGAAATGTTCTGCTATTCTGATGTACAGAGTGCTGAGGTATACTTCTTCCATCCCTGACAGTGCTAATGATATCTGGGAAGTTGAGACCTAGGGCCTGAAACAATATTTATATCTTGTAAGAGTAATTGATGATCTGCAAAGTGTAGAGGGAGAACTGTGTAGAGTGTACAAGGCACACAACAGTTTCCCTTTGGGTTTTCAAGATGCTGGTCATGGGTGCCATTGGAACAGGATGGGCTGTATTCTCTTTTCTTGCAGTGACCTCTTTTCCTGCAGTGAGACACATCAGAGACGCTGATGTAAAATACTTTCTGATGTTTTGTGCTTTGATTTCTGTACCCTTTAAAGATTTGAAGCTCTATTAAGAACCAAGTAATAGTGGATAAAAATAAAAGAAAGTAAAATCATTTCTCCTTGGAAATGAAAATAGGAAGTAGACAATGAAGGTTTTCTTTTTCATATTTCTTCAGATTCCCTTTAACAGACACCTTTCCGTCTTCTACTTATACTATCCCAAAGTGAGAGAAAGGTAACAACCCCAACCTTAAGTCTTCCACTCCTTACTGTAAATTCCTGATGTAAGACTTAACAGCATTTCCTTCTTTGACTTCTTTTCTTCAGACTCCCCAACATCTGTCTCTCTGCGATGGCATATGTCTTTCCTTTGCCGCTCTTCTTGTATCATTATATAACATGTGATGAAATAGGAAATATGGTCTGTACACATATCTACCTACTATAAGAATACAATAGCATGACATTACTTTTGGAGGTAGGTGCAACTAAGTTGATTTTTATTTTCAACAGCCTTTGTGCAAATATAGATGGTTCTTAATGGGTTTTCTGTTACATAATGTTGTAATGTTGATGGGTTGTTGAAGGCTTTATTTTGTGCTAATTTGATTACACTTTACTTTTTGATTTACTGTGTGATTGTTTTATTAAGTGTAAATTATAAATTGATTCAAGTGCCATTTCAGGAATAAATAAGTGCCTAATGTATCCAGTTCCTTTGCTTTTTTTGAAGTCATTCCCTTAATAAATCTTGTCATTACAAATTACATTTTTTTCTCAAAGTAGTTTCATTGTGGGATTATTACACCAATTTTAGGTATCGTTCTTCTTGCTGGTATCTTATTTCCCATTGTATTCATACTGACACAATCTAGCAGTTACTATTTATTTTTGCTTCCTGTTAGTCTAGCTGTGCATTTGGTTATTCTATGCATCATGCAAGGTGCAGTTGGCTATAAAATAGTTACATATGTCAAACATACAGCATATGAGTAAAGTTATGGTAAATGGACTACTAACTTATTTATAGTTTCAAGATAATAGGAAAAATAACAGGAAAGCTCAGTATTTACAGATACCTGAAGAAGACTTGGCTGTAGCAGATTAAATAGTTTTTAAATCAAAACAATTAGGCTTACTGAATTCAAAGTTGTTGTTGTATGCATATGTATATGTGGTTTACAGAGTTGTAAACATGTGAGGACCAAAGTGTCTCCGTGTGTGTGTGTGTGTGTGTGTGTGAGTGTGCATGTGTGCACACACAAACACATGCACACACAAAGACTCACTCCTATTCATGTATACACACCAAATAAAATTAGATGTAATTTTTAAAAACTCATGAAATCAGAATACAATACAATACATACAATACAGAATAGAATACAATCAGAATACAAATTTACTAATTTTCTCATTTATCTGTTCATTTTAAAAGGTAAAATTGAAGCTATAGATTTTGTTTTATATTGAAAGAGAAAAAAAATTTAAGAAAACTTAAGTGGTAAATCAGAATCATCATCATCATTAGAACTGAGTCACTCAGCATCTGTCTACTATGGACCCATTCCTCTATCTGATCAACTAACAAGTTCTGTTTGTAGTGATTCCTATAAAGTCTTTGGTTCTCAACTATTAACTGGTAACATACAATTCAATTTACCATGAATATTTATAGGATTAAATAAGTTTAATGGGTCAGACTCAGGAAATTGCCCCTATTTCAGATGCCAGTCTGTGCTACTTGATCATTTGTACCACCAACTGCAAACTTAAATTAATTTCAACTAAAAACCTCTCAAAACTGGGTAATGTATTAATATGGGTCTCAGATTTCAGGAGAAATATAACTCACTGCCATGGGTTCACGAGGCAGAATGCAGCTCAGTCACCACCCACATATACGGCTCAGAGTGAGCATGGAAGGAAGCCTGAAGGGATTCTATGTCCATGAGTATTCCACCCTTTCATGTCGGAGTTGTGCTTACCAAAGGAGAATCTCTTACTCCATAGTCTATGCCCTAGAATCAAGTGTTACCCACAGACCTTTGCATCACAGACCCCTCCCTCTTTTCAGGAGGAGAGACCTGGCAGTTTAGGGACATTCATGAAGTTACCAAGGAGAGCTAAGCCCAGTTATCTCATTAGTATAACAAAGTATTTATTGATTGATTATTTTATTTAGATGGCTTATTCTTCTAGTATCTATCTCCTCTGACGCCTTTCAACTCCCCTTCCTGGGGGATTCCTTGGACTCTGAGAGGAAAGATTTGATGGAAACATCCCATGTAGTGCTCTGTGTTCCAACATTTCATTCTCTGCGTAATATCTGCCTGTAGGTTTTCTTATTTGTTCTAGTCTGCTGCAGGAGGAAGAATCTATGATAATGGCTGAACTAGGCCACTAATGACTGAAGTAAAATATCAGTAGAAGTTATTTTATCAGTACATTTTTTAAAAAAAACTAGCAGTATTTTTGTTTTACCAAGCTCTCTGGGCTATATTGTATCTGGTTCTGGGCTCTGAAGTAATGTCATGTATAGGTTCCATCTGGTGAAGAAATCATTAAATTGAATCAGACACTATTTTGTTATTCCACAGCTTTGTGCCAATACATCCCTAGCAGTTTTCAAGCAGAACATTCTATAAATCAAAAGTTTTGTGGCTGTCTTGATATCTACTTTTTTCAATTGGTAGCTTACAAAGTATCTTCTTGTACCAAAGACACTAGAAGTTCATGTAAGTGCCAGCTCAACCTCTCCATATTCAGTGAATTTTGTGGGTATTGTCTTTAGCAATGAAGCTTTTCTGTACATTTATGGAGGGCAATTTACTATCTTGGCAATCAGGTAGGTTATTTGGGAATTTTCATGGAACCCATTTGAGCAACAATTCCATTTAATGTAACCCAGTCTGAGTACTGGAAGCTTCATTTCAGGACAAGTGATAGACAGTTAGGTCTCTCTTTTCTATAGAAGAATATGTCTGCTTTTGTTTTTTGTTTTTTTACTTTTTTATTTTATGTTAACCATACTATAGTCAGATTGTGATGTTTATTTTTATCCCTAAAACATATTAGTCTATTTCCCACGTTCATTATTGACACTATGGACCAATTTATTAGAAATACAGTCACCTTACTCTTCAGATATTCAGGAATTAAAAATACTCACAAGGTAGTATAAGAGAAATCTGGAAATTCAGACCTATTTGCTAAATTTTCCTTGTAATATGGCAACAATGATAACCACACAACAGAGATAATGAGCTTCTAAGTCATGTAAGGAAAGAGCTTTTTTTTATAGATGTAGGCCTTGATCATGTTTTTTCTTATTAGATATTTGCTTTATTTACATTTCAAATGGTACCCCCTTTCGTTGTTATCCCTCTGAAAATCCTCTATTTCTTCTTCCTTCCCCCTCTTTACCTCCCCCTCCCCCAACTTTCCTGACCTGGCGTTTTCCTACACTGGGGCATCGAGTCTTCACAGGACCAATGGCCTCTCTTCTCATTGACCTCATACCAGTCAGAATGACTAAGATCAAAAACTCAGGGAACAGCAGATGCTAGAGAGGATATAGAGAAAGAGAAACAGTCCTCCATTGCCGGTTGGTATAACCACTCTGGAAATCAGTTTGGTGGCTCCTCAGAAAATTGGTATAGCTGAGGACCCAGCAATACCACACCTGGGCATATACCAAGAAGATGCTCCAACATATAAAGACATATTCTACACTATGTTGATAGCAGCCTTATTTATAATAGCTTGAAGCTAAAAAGAATTCAGATGTCCCTCAACAGAGGAATGGATACAGAAAATGGAGTACAACTCAACTGAAAAGCTCAGAATACCCAAGATACAATTCACAGATTACATGAAGCTCAAGAAGAAGGAAGACCAAAGTGTGGGTACTTTGATCCTTCTTAGAAAGGGGATCAAAATACCTGGGCTCATAGCCTGAGCATAGACTCATAGACTGAGCATAGGGTCCCCAATGGAGGATCTAGTAAAAGGACCCAATGAGCTGAAGAGGCTGGCAGCCATGCAGGAGAAACAATAATATGTACCAACCAGTAGCCCCAGAGCTCCAGGGACTAAACCACCAACCAGAGTACAAATGGAGGGACCCATGGTTCCAGCTGAATATGTCTGTTTTCATACCAATACTATCCTGTTCTTATTAAAGCTCTGTAGTACAATTTGAAATTAGGAATGGTGAGACCCCCAGGAGTTCTTTTTCTCTTTAGAATCATTTTAGCAATACTGGTTTTGTTGCTTATGTTGTTGTTTATTCATTTGTTTGTTTTCCATAGGAAACTGAGAATTGTTCTTTGAAGGTCTGTAAAGAATTGTGTTTGAATTTTGATGAAGAATGCATTAAATCAATAAATTGCATTTCATAGGTGACCGTTTTTACTTTGTTAATTATATTGATACTTGAGCTCAGAACATCTTTTCTTTTTTTTTTTTTTTTTTGTCTTTTTTTTTATTTGATATAATTTATTTACATTTCAAATGATTTCCCCTTTTCTAGCCCTCCCCCTCCCCGAAAGTCCCGTAAGCCCCCTTCTCTTCCCCTGTCCTCCCTCCCACCCCTTCCCAGTTCCCCGTTCTGGTTTTGCCAAATACTGTTTCACTGAGTCTTTCCAGAACCAGGGACCACTCCTGCTTTCTTCTTGTATCTCATTTGATGTGTGGATTATGTTTTGGGTATTCCAGTTTTCTAGGTTAATAACCACTTATTAGTGAGTGCATACCATGATTCACCTTTTGAGTCTGGGTTACCTCACTTAGTATGATGTTCTCTAGCTCCATCCATTTGCCTAAGAATTTCATGAATTCATTGTTTCTAATGGCTGAATAGTACTCCATTGTGTAGATATACCACATTTTTTGTATCCACTCTTCTGTTGAGGGATACCTGGGTTCTTTCCAGCATCTGGCAATTATAAATAGGGCTGCTATGAACATAGTAGAGCATGTATCCTTATTACATGGTGGGGAATCCTCTGGGTATATGCCCAGGAGTGGTATAGCAGGATCTTCTGGAAGTGAGGTGCCCAGTTTTCGGAGGAACCGCCAGACTGCTTTCCAGAGTGGTTGTACCAATTTGCAACCCCACCAGCAGTGGAGGAGTCTTCCTCTTTCTCCGCACCCTCTCCAACACCTGCTGTCTCCTGAATTTTTAATCTTAGCCATTCTGACTGGTGTAAGATGAAATCTTAGGGTTGTTTTGATTTGCATTTCCCTAATGACTAATGAAGTGGAGCATTTTTTAAGATGCTTCTCCGCCATCCGAAGTTCTTCAGGTGAGAATTCTTTGTTTAACTCTGTACCTCATTTTTTAATAGGGTTGTTCGGTTTTCTGGAGTCTAACTTCTTGAGTTCTTTATATATATTGGATATTAGCCCTCTATCTGATGTAGGATTGGTGAAGATCTTTTCCCAATTTGTTGGTTGCCGATCTGTCCTCTTGATGGTGTCCTTTGCCTTACAGAAACTCTGTAATCTTATGAGGTCCCATTTGTCAATTCTTGCTCTTAGAGCATACGCTATTGGTGTTCTGTTCAGAAACTTTCTCCCTGTACCGATGTCCTCAAGGGTCTTCCCCAGTTTCTTTTCTATTAGCTTCAGAGTGTCTGGCTTTATGTGGAGGTCCTTGATCCATTTGGATTTGAGCTTAGTACAAGGAGACAAGGATGGATCAATTCGCATTCTTCTGCATGCTGACCTCCAGTTGAACCAGCACCATTTGTTGAAAAGGCTATCTTTTTTCCATTGGATGTTTTCAGCCTCTTTGTCGAGGATCAAGTGGCCATAGGTGTGTGGGTTCATTTCTGGATCTTCAATCCTGTTCCATTGATCCTCCTGCCTGTCACTGTACCAATACCATGCAGTTTTTAACACTATTGCTCTGTAGTATTGCTTGAGGTCAGGGATACTGATTCCCCCAGATTTTCTTTTGTTGCTGAGAATAGTTTTAGCTATCCTGGGTTTTTTGTTGTTCCAGATGAATTTGATAATTGCTCTTTCTAACTCTGTGAAGAATTGAGTTGGGATTTTGATGGGTATTGCATTGAATCTGTATAGTGCTTTAGGCAAAATGGCCATTTTAACTATATTGATTCTACCGATCCATGAGCATGGGAGGTTTTCCCATTTTTTGAGGTCTTCTTCCATTTCCTTCTTCAGAGTCTTGAAGTTCTTGCCATACAGATCTTTCGCATGTTTGGTAAGAGTCACCCCAAGATACTTTATACTGTTTGTGGCTATTGTGAAGGGGGTCATTTCCCTAATTTCTTTCTCAGCCTGCTTATCCTTTGAGTATAGGAAGGCCACTGATTTGCTTGAGTTGATTTTGTAACCTGCCACTTTGCTGAAGTTGTTTATCAGCTGTAGGAGCTCTCTAGTGGAGTTCTTTGGGTCACTTAGGTAGACGATCATGTCGTCTGCAAATAATGATAGTTTGACTTCCTCCTTTCCAATTTGTATCCCTTTGACCTCCTTATGTTGTCGAATTGCCCGAGCTAGTACCTCAAGTACAATATTGAAAAGATAAGGAGAAAGGGGGCAGCCTTGTCTGGTCCCTGATTTCAGTGGGATTGCTTCAAGTTTCTCTCCGTTTAGTTTGATGCTGGCTACCGGTTTGCTGTATATTGCTTTTACTATGTTTAGGTATGGGCCTTGAATTCCTGTTCTCTCCAAGACTTTAAGCATGAAAGGATGCTGAATTTTGTCAAATGCTTTTTCAGCATCCAATGAAATGACCATGTGGTTTTGTTCTTTGAGTTTGTTTATGTAGTGGATTGTATTGATGGATTTCCGTATATTGAACCAACCCTGCATTCCCGGGATAAAGCCTACTTGATCATGGTGGATGATCGTTTTGATGTGTTCTTGGATTCGGTTGGCAAGAATTTTGTTGAGTATTTTTGCATCGATGTTCATAAGGGAAATTGGTCTGAAGTTCTCTTTCTTTGTTGGATCTTTGTGTGGCTTTGGTATCAGCGTAATTGTGGCTTCATAGAAGGAATTGGGTAGTGTTCCTTCTGTTTCTATTTTGTGGAATAGTTTGAAGAGTATTGGTGTTAACTCTTCTTTGAAGGTCTGGTAGAATTCTGCACTGAAACCATCTGGTCCTGTGCTTTTTTTGGTTGGAAGACTTTCTATGACTCCTTCTATTTCTTTAGGCTTTATGGGACTGTTTAGATGGTCTAGTTGGTCCTGATTTAATTTTGGTATTTGGTATCTGTCAAGGAAATTGTCCATTTCCTCCAGATTCTCCAGTTGTGTTGAGTACAGGCTCTTGTAGTAGGATCTGATGATTTTTGGATTTCCTCAGTTTCCGTTGTTATGTCTCCCTTTTCATTTCTAAGTTTGTTAATTTGGATACTTTCTCTGTGCCCTTTGGTCAGTCTGGCTAAGGGTTTATCTATCTTGTTGATTTTCTCAAAGAACCAGCTCCTAGTTTTGTTGATTTTTTGTATGGTTCTCTTTGTTTCTACTTGATTGATTTCGGCCCTGAGTTTGATGATTTCCTGCCTTCTACTCCTCCTGGGTGAAATAGCTTCTTTTTGTTCTAGGGCTTTCAGGTGTGTCATTAAGCTGGTAATGTATGCTCTCTCCATTTTCTTTTTGGAGGCACTCAGGGCTATGAGTTTTCCTCTTAGCACTGCTTTCATTGTGTCCCATAGATTTGGGTATGTTGTGTTTTCATTTTCATTGTGTTCTAAAAAGTCTTTAATTTCTTTCTTTATTTCTTCCTTGACCAAGGTGTCATTGAGTAGAGTATTGTTCAATCTCCACGTGTTTGTGGGTTTTCTGTTGTTTCTGTTGCTATTGAAGACCACTTTTATTCCATAGTGATCAGATAGGAGGCATGGGATTAGTTCTATCTTTTTATATTTGTTGAGGTCTGTCTTGTGACCAATTATATGGTCGATTTTGGAGAAGGTACCATGAGGTGCTGAAAAAAAGGTATATTCTTTTGTTTTAGGATAGAATGTTCTATATATATCAGTTAAATCTAATTGGTCCAAAGCTTCAATTAGTTTCATTGTGTCCTTGTTTAGTTTCTGTTTTCCTGATCGGTCCATTGAGGAAAGTGCAGTGTTGAAGTCACCCACAATTATTGTGTTAGGTGCAATGTGTGCTTTGAGTTTTAATAAAGTTTCTTTTATGAAAGAGGGTGCCCTTGCATTTGGAGCATAGATGTTCAGGATTGAGAGTTCTTCTTGTTGTATTTTTCCTTTGACCAGCAAGAAGTGTCCCTCAGAGTCTCTTTTGATGACTTTGGGTTGAAAGTCAATTTTATCTGATATTAAAATGGCTACTCCAGCTTGTTTCCTGAGACCATTTGCTTGTAAAATTGTCTTCCAGCCTTTTACTCTAAGGTAGTGTTTGTCTTTGACCCTGAGGTGTGTTTCCTGTAAGCAGCAAAATGTAGGGTCCTGTTTACGTATCCAGTCAGTTAGTCTGTGTCTTTTTATTGGGGCATTGAGTCCATTGATGTTAAGAGATATTAAGGAATAGTGATTGTTACTTCCTATCATTTTTGACGTTATTTTTTAAATTTGATTGCTTAACTTATTTGGGTTTGATGAAAGGTTACTATCTTGCTTTTTTCAGGGTGGAGTTTCCCTCCTTGTATTGGTGTTGTCCTCCTATTATCCTTTTTAGGGCTGGGTTTGTGGATAGATATTGGGTGAACTTGGTTTTGTCGTGAAATATCTTAGTTTCTCCATCTATGGTGATTGAGAGTTTTGCTGGATATAGTAGTTTTGGTTGGCATTTGTGTTCTCTTAGAGTCTGCATGAGATCTGCCCAGGACCTTCTAGCCTTCATAGTCTCAGGTGAAAAGTCTGCTGTGATTCTGATAGGTCTTCCTTTATATGTTACTTGGCCTTTTTCTCTTACTGCCTTTAGTATTCTTTCTTTGTTTAGAACATTTGGTGTTTTGATTATTATGTGACGGGAAGTATTTCTGTTCTGGTCCAGTCTGTTTGGAGTTCTGTAGGCTTCTTGTATATTCATGGGCATCTCTCTCTTTAGGTTAGGGAAGTTTTCTTCCATAATTTTATTGAAGATATTTGCTGGCCCTTTAAGTTGTAAATCTTCACTCTCATCTATGCCTATAATCCTTAGGTTTGGTCTTCTCATTGTGTCCTGGATTTCCTGGATATTTTGGGTTACAAGCTTTTTGCACTTTGCATTTTCTTTAACTGTTGAGTCCATGGTTTCTATGGAATCTTCAGCATCTGAGATTCTTTCTTCTATCTCTTGTATTCTGTTGTTGATATTTGCATCTCTGTCCCCTGATTTCTTCCCAAGGCTTTCTATCTCCAAAGTTGTCTCCCTTTGAGTTTTCTTAGTTGTTTCTACTTCTGATTTTAGATCCTGGATGGTTTTGCTTAGCTCCTTCCCTTGCATGTTTGTGTTTTCCTGTAATTCTTTAAGAGATTTTTGTGTTTCGTCTTTCATGAGCTCAGCCTGTTGATCAGAACATCTTTTCTATCTTCTGATACCTTCTGCAATTTTTTCCTCAAGGACATGAATATTTTATTATACAAGTCTTTTCACTGATTGGTCACAATTACTCTAAGATATTTTATATCAGTTGTGGTTATTCTGAAAACTCTTGTTTTCCTGATTTTTCCCTCAATCTGATTGTCATTTGTATACAGGGTTTATTCAACTTCTTTGCTAAAAGTGTTCATCTGGTGTGGGGACTCTTCAGTGAAATTTTGTGAGTCAATTATATATACTATCACATAATTTGTAAATAACTAATTTAGATTCATTTTCAATTTGTAGTTACTGGATCTTCTTCACATGTCTTATTACTGTAGCTAAGAATTCAAGTATGAGAGTGAATACGAGTATTTGAAGTTGACAACCTTATTTTCTTCCTAAATTTAGTAGAATTGCTTTTAGGTGCTCTCTACTTAATTTAATGCTGGTTATTGACTTGCTGTAAGCTACCTTTATTATATTTAGATCTGGTTTTGCAAACCTAAACACTCCAAGGCATTTATCTTGAAGAGATGTTCAGTTTTACCAAAGGCCTTATCTGAATGATCCTCATGTTGTTGCTGTTGCTATTGCTGTTGTTGTTAACTTCAGTTTTAATGTGGTCAATTTCATTCACTGATTTTCATACATTGAATTATTTCTTCATCTCTGAGATGAAGCCTACTAGACAACTGTGGATGATCTTTTGTCTGTGCTCTTGGATTCTGTTTGGGGTCTATGTAATAAAGTAAATTGGTCTGTAATTCTCTTTATTTTTTCTGTCTTTATTGGTTTGGGTATCAGTATAAACAGGGCCTTATGACATAAATTGGCAATGCTTTTGCTGTTTCTATTTTATGCAATAATTTGAAGATATTGCCATTAACTCCTCTTTGAAGAATCTTGTAGATTTCTGCACTAAAACCACTTGGTCTTGAGTGGATTTTGTTTAAAAGACTTTTAATAACTCTATTCCACTATGTGTTATAGGTCTCTTTTAAAATGTGTTTTTGGTTTTGAATTATGTTTTGTTAGTAGTACTAACTGGGAAAATTATCCATTTCCTTTAGGTTTTCCTAAAGGTGGGGGAAGTTCCTTTCTGGTCCAATTTATTTGGTGTACAGTATGCTTCCTTTACTTTGATAGGAATCTCCTTCCTTTGGTTAGAATAATTGTGTTCTATGATTTAGTTGAAATCAGTTTGTTTTTTTTTTTTATCCTTTGAGCTAAGTTTCTTTCAATTCTTCAGTTTGAATTACCTTTAGATTTGGTCTTTTTTTTCTAGTTAATCAATTATATTTATGTATCAATAAAAATCACAATTTACAAGCTGTAAACAAATAATTTCAGGACAATTGATAATAATAAAGCTTCAACACAATTATTCTAACCTTTTGATAATACCATGTTGCCCTCCATTCTCCTCTCTCCTCCTGAGGTCTCCCAGTCTCTCCAACTCTTAACCTTGAGTCCCTTTTCCCTGTCCAATCACAGTCTTCCCTGCACTAATGTAATTGAACAGGGAAAACTGTGACATACCACCCTTTATGTTTAATTAAATAAAAACAAAACCTTTCTCTCAAAATAAAATTTGAGCACAACTATTACCATTTTGTAATTTATAAAGTACAAGATAGACCTAACACCCAGTCCATCACTTTAATCAATTAAATAAATAGGACCTCTGTCACCTATCCTAAATTAAAAGACATGACTCCTGTCCTGGCTTAGATTGGATGCCATCTGAAAATCATCCTCTTAAATCTATATCATCTTTTTCAATGCTAAACAGCTCAGACAGGCTATAAGACTACCAGTCTTCAACCCTGTTAGAAATTCAAAAATGACTGATATTAACTAGAAATATGAAGGAAGCCTGACACAGCTTTCAAAACTTAGCCAATTGATAGCATCAGTCTTCAGCCCTCTGTCTAGTGTCATCTGACAGACCTAGAGAAACAGGAATATTAAGGACTAGCCTATTCTTTCTCAGCAGAATAAAGCTCTCCTGAACTTATAATTGTGTCCTTTCTTTGGACAGTATTACATTTGTAGATGAAAAGAGGCAGTTCTTGTCTTTGCCATCCAGTGGTCCCTCTAATTTGGTAATTGGAGAAGTATGTCCAAAATTGTGCAACCCATATACACTTTCTCCTTGTTTGTATGTGACAGTGTCTTGCTGTGTAGTACACAATGGTCTTGAAATTATGCTTCTCCTATCTCAGCCTCTCTATATGTATTATTGTTTATTTGTTGTTTTTACACAACTATGCTTTTCAGAACAGCTTATATATTTAAAAATTATTCATATAGTGAAAAAGAAACATAGACAGTTAATTTGGGAGGTGGCTTGTAAGAGAACAACAAAGAGTGAGACTGAATGTTTTGCTTTATATTTATAATTATTGTACCAATTTTGAAGAAGATGACCTTATAAGTTACTCTTTTTTGGAGATGAATGCTTTTCAAAATCATCACAGTCAATGAACCAGAATCTTACCCTCACCTAATGTCTATGCCACCCTCCAAACAGAACTATTGATAATTGAAACAGTTGATGATTAATTTCACGGATAGACCATCTTAATGCACACACCATTTTTTTTGGTTGTTTTTCTGGATTTTTTAATGTATTTATATATTTCCTCACATTGTTTGCTTTTGTTTTTCTGGATTTCTTTGCCAGATTTATTCGTTTCCTCTTTAATGGGCTCTATAATCTTTGTATATAGCAATTTAAGGTCTTATTCTTATATTTCAACTATGTTGGAAAATTTAGGACCTCCTATGGTAGGGTTGCTGGTCATTAATAGAGACATTTTACCTGTGCTGGTTTTATTTTATTTTATTTTATTTTATTTTATTTTATTTATTTTATTTTATTTTATTTTATATTATTGTGTTTATAGGCTGGCGTCTAGGTATCTGGCATTGGGATAAGTTAAAATTGAGGCTCTCTGTTTCTGGCTTTGTCTTTGAAATTACAGGTATTGTTCTACTATATAGCTGGGGATGAGAATAAGAGCACTAGGCCTGAGTGAACCGAGGATGATGAGGCTCTGTAGTCAGCCTGATTCTCTTACAGGATTGGTCATTGCATTGACAGGAGATATCTGTTTGAGTTGGGGCTACTATTACTTTTAAACACATGAAGCAGCCACATTTATGAAATTTTAATGCTGAGAATATCCATAATTGCTAGGTGTTGGTAGTATAAGCCTTTAGTTTCAAAATTCAGTAGGCAGATGCAGAAGCAGGTGAATCTATGAGTTCAATGCTAGCCATGGTTATACACAGAAACCTCTCACTGGTATACATGTCAGGTACCAACTACGGTTCTACATCCTCCTTTACTTTGGGGTGTCAAGATGCCAATGCACACTAGACTGGAAAGATGAAGTAGAGCCCAGAATGGATGGAGTCTGCAGTGTCCCAGTCCAGTTGGGAATGAGTATGTGGGGGACAGGGAGGCCTTCTCTGAGGATTTGGTGTTACAGCTTTTGAAGGCAATACTCAGTGAACTATCTCTCAGTCAATCTTCAGTGAAGCATCTAGTACACATGCATATTACTTGGGGTGAACAAAGGTTATAGAATAATCTTGAGAATGGGAAAGATTATTGAGGGTAACTAAATCATTGGCTAAAATTCAAAGTACTGTGAATGCTTCATTTTTATAGAGAGGCATTTTAGGAATCCCAGTTAATTGGTGAATATTTCTATCACTATATCTTATAAAGAAAATGTACAGCTTATTAGTTTTTTATGGACAATAAAACAGCTCTATGGGCAAACTGTTTTTTTTTCTACATTCTTTCTTTACATTCCAAATGTTTTCCCCTTTCCTGGGTTCCCCCTCCCCATAAGTCCCATAAGCCCTCTTCCCCCCACCTATTCCCCAATTACCCCATTACCATTTCTCTGTCCTATAATGCCTATAATGTCCTATAATCCCCTATAATGCTGGATCAAGCCTTTTCAGGACCAGGGCCCTCTCCTTCCTTCCTTATGGGAATCATTTGATATGTTAATTGTGTCTTAGGTATTCAGAGCTCCTGGGCTAATATCAGCTTATGAGTGACTGCATTCCATGTGTGTTCTTTTGTGAATGTGTTACCTCACTTAGGATGATATTTTCCAATTCTAACCATTTGCCTAAAAATTTCATGAATTCACTGTTTTGAATTGCTGAGTAGTATTCCATTGTGTAAATATACCACATTTCCTGTATCCATTCCTCCAGTGAGGGACATCTGGGTTTTTTCCAGCTTCTGGATATTATAAATAAGGCTTCTATGAACATAGTGGAGCATGTGTCCTTATTGCATGCTGAGAATCCTCTGGGTAAATGTTCAGGAGTGGTATAATAGGGTCTTCCAGAAGTGTCACGCCCAGTTTTCTAAGGAACCACCAGACAGATTTCCAGAGTGGTTTTACCAGCTTGCAATCCTACCAGCAGTGGAGGAGTGTTCCTCTTTCTCCACATCCTCACCAACACCTGGTATCTCCTGAGATTTTACTCTTAACCATTCTGACTTGTGTGAGGTGAAATTTCAGGGTTGTTTTGATTTGCATTTCCCTAATGACTAATGTTGTTGAACATTTCTTTTTTTTTTTGTCTTGTTTTTATTTTTATTCGATATATTTTTATTTACATTTCAAATGATTTCCCCTTTTCTAGCCCCCCACTCCCCGAAAGTCCCATAAGCCCCCTTTTCTCCCCCTGGCCTCCCACCCACCCCTTCCCACTTCCCCATTCTGGTTTTGCCGAATACTGCTTCACTGAGTCTTTCCAGAACAAGGGGCCACTCCTCCATTCTTCTTGTACCTCATTTGATGTGTGGATTATATTTTGGGTATTCCAGTTTTCTAGGTTAATATCCACTTATTAGTGAGTGCATACCATGATTCACCTTTTGAGTCTGGGTTACCTCACTTAGTATGATGTTCTCTAGCTCCATCCATTTGCTTAAGAATTTCATGAATTCATTGTTTCTAATGGCTGAATAGTACTCCATTGTGTAGATATACCACATTTTTTGCATCCACTCTTCTGTTGAGGGATACCTGGGTTCTTTCCAGCATCTGGCAATTATAAATAGGGCTGCTATGAACATAGTAGAGCATGTATCCTTATTACATGGTGGGGAATCCTCTGGGTATATGCCCAGGAGTAGTATAGTAGGATCTTCTGGAAGTGAGGTGCCCAGTTTTCGGAGGAACCGCCAGACTGATTTCCAGAGTGGTTGTACCAATTTGCAACCCCACCAGCAGTGAAGGAGTGTTCAATATTCTTTAGGTGAAAATTCTTTGTTTAGCTCTGTACCCCATTTTTAATAGTATTATTTGGCTCTTTGAAGTCTATCTTCTTGAGTTTTTTGTCATATCTTGAGTTCTTAGCCCTCTGTCAGATGTAGGGTTGGTGAAGAGCTTTTCCCAATTTGTTGGTTGCCATTTTGTCCTTTTGACAGTGGCCTTTGTCTTATAGAATCTTTGTAATTTTATGAGGTCCCATTTGTCAATTCGTGATCATAAAGCATAAGCTGTTGGTGTTCTGTTCAGGACCTTTTCCCCTGTGTGCATGTGCTCAATGTTCTTCCCCAGTTTCTTCGCTATTAGTTTCAGTGGGTCTGGTTTTATGTGGAGGTCCTTGATCCACTTGGAGTTGAGCTTAGTACAAGGAGATAAGAATGGAATCCTTCTGTAGGCTGACCTCCATTTGAACCAGCACTGGTTGTTGAAAAGGCTATCTTTTTTCCACTGGATGAAAGTGGCCAAAGGTGTGTGGGTTCATTTCTGGGTCTTCAATTCTATTCCATTGATCTACCTGCCTGTCACTGTGCAAATACAATGCAGTTTTTAACACTATTGCTCTGTAGTACAGTTTGAGGCACGGGATACTGATTCCACAAGAAGTTCTTTTACTATTGAGAATAGTTTTAGCTATCCTGGGATTTCTGTTATTCCAGATGAATTTGAGAATTGCTCTATCTAACTCTATAAAGAACTGAGTTGGGATTTTGATAGGGATTGCATTGAATCTGTATATTGCTTTTGGCAAGATGGTCATTTTTACTATATTAATCCTGCCAATCCACGAGCATGGAAGATTTTTCCATTTTCTGAGGTCTTCTTCAATTTCCTTCTTCAGAGACCTGAAGTTTGTGTCATACAGATCTTTCATTTGTTTAGTTAGAGTCACACCAAGGTACTTTATATTGTATCTGGCTATTGTGAAGGGTGTCATTTCCCTAATTTCTTTCTCAGCCTGCTTATCCTTTGAGTATAGGAAGGCTACAGATTTGCTTGAGATGATTTGATAACCAGCCATTTTGCTGAAGTTGTTTTTCAGCTGTAAGAATTCTCTGGTGGAGTTTTTTGGGTCACTTAATTATACTATCATATCAACTACAAATAGTGATAGCTTGACTTCTTCCTTTCCAATTTGTATCCCTTTGACCTCCTTATGTTGTCTAATTGCTCTAGCTAGTACTTCAAGTACTATATTGAAAGATGTGGAGAGAAGGGGAAGCCTTGTCTAGTCCCTGATTTTAGTGGAATTACTTCAAGTTTCTCTTCATTTAGTTTGATGTTGGCTACAGGTTTGCTGTATATTGCTTTCACTATGTTTAGGTATGGGCCTTGACTTTCTGTTCTTTCTAAGACTTTTAGCATGAAAGGATGCTGAATTTTGTCAAATGATTTTTCAGCATCTAGTGTAATAACCATGTGTTTTTTTCTTTGAGTTTGTTTAGGTAGTTGATAGCATTGATGGATTGCCATATCTTGAACCATCCCTGCATCCATGGGATGAAGCCTACTTGATCATGGTGGATGATCGTTTTGATGTGTTCTTGGATTTGGTGGGCAAAAATTTTATTGAGTATTTTTGCATCGAAATTCATAAGGGAAATTGGCCTAAAGTTCTTTTTCTTTGTTGGACCTTTGTGTGGTTTTGGTATCAGCGTAATTGTGGTTTAAGAGAATGAGCTCGGTAGTATTCCTTTTGTTTCTATTTTGTGGAATAGTTTGAAGAGTATTGGTGTTAGGTCTTCTTTGAAGGTCTGTTAGAATTGTGCACTAAAACCATCTGGTCCTGTGCTTTATTTGGCTGGCAGACTTTCAATGGCCCCTTCTATTTCTTTATGGGTTATGGAACTGTTTAGATGATCTAGGGTAAACTATTTCTAAAGGAAAATATTTTAATTTAGTTTTGTGTAAGACAGAAATGATGAAAGTTAATGGATTCTAACATTCAAAGCAAATGTCAATAAGCTAGACAAAGACACTTCTGTTGCAATAATAAAACAAAGGGTGGATTACAGGTCTCCTCAACATGAGGGTAAACAGAGGTGGGATCTGTTACAGGTTACAGATTACTATAAGATTTTCTAGAACTTTGAAATAAATTGTAAGCTTTACTCACCTGAATTTAATGATGTGCAATTGCAAAAACACAAATTCTTAGAAACAAGAATAAAGTAAACATTCTTTGATTTAAAAAGTTAACTGTAATTTAGATGACATTTAAAAATTCTGACCTGAACAAAATAGCTCAGAAAGTTAGATTACAATTAGCATTAAAAGGTTGAAATATCTTACTGTTTATTTACCCAGTTTAAACCAAATAACTAAGACAACATCTTAAAATCTGTTCTTATATGTAGACAAATATACTGATCACATTTAAAACATAATTTAAAATGTTGCTTCTGACTTTCAATTTGAAATATATAAAATAAAATCCTGAAGTGAAGATGTTGTATTAGTAAACTCAAAATATTCAGATATCACAAATATGAAACAGAAGCATTAAAAGCTCCATATACTACAGAGTCATTTAGATTTACTTGCATTATTATTATTATTATTATTATTATTTGCTTAATAGTGAATTTAAAATGAATGCACTTAGGTACTCCACAAATAGCTCCTTTTATGTATGGAATAATGGATGAAAAGATGCTATGGCTCAGAAAACTATAATCAATTTTTTAGAAAAATATCAAACTAAATGAGATAGTTGTATTTTAAATTGCTTTGTATTGCAGGATTTTCCATGTCCAATCACATTAGGGAATTGAAAGACCTGTGATTGGTGAGGAAAAGGGAGGCAGAGCTAGGAGTTGGGGAGCCACAGAAGGCACAGGAGGAAAAAAAGGAGGAATGTAGATGACTTCAGATATGGACCTGTGCGGCATTTACCCCACAAATAGCTAAGTTTTTACAAGGTTAGAAATATTGGGATAAAGCTGTTATCTTTTTCCACTGGCTCTGAAATTGCTGTATTAGCATCTTGTAAATTGTAATATTATTTATACATAAATCTGATTCTATCAGGTAATTAGGTGGTGAAGTGACACATAGTGGGATGTGTGGGGTGTTGCATAGTAGTTAGAGTAACTCGGGGGTCCCCTGCTGGAGAGATAGCTATCAGAGGGACCACCAAGGGAGATGGCCCAGTGCAGGCCCTATGGCCCTGCAGGGCTAGAGAGTTTGCAATCTTAGAGGCCAGCAGTGCCAGAGAGCTGCCAGCAGCAGGAGCACGGGAACATGGTCAGAACCTGTGGAGAGTTGGTGGGATCTTTTTAATACATCCCACAACAGATATGATTTCCAAATAACATGGCTGGAATCTCAACACATATGCAGTAATGTAACTGTAAAAATTGATGACAATTTCATTACATATTTTAATTTATTGTTAGTTGTCTTATAAGTAAATTCTATGCTTTCATTATTTTTTAATTTTTTTACACAGTCACTAAGCCTTTTATTTCCTAATTTTCCTTAATGCTATATAATTCTAAATATGTTGAATGTTAAATGGGTCCATTAATCAGTAACAGGATTAGCCATCTCACAAATCTGTGGGTATAAAAATAAACTATTATTGGATTAGCTGAGAGTAACAGCAAATGTATAACAACCCTAAAAGTTATGTTTGCCTTGACACATACAAATCCAGCTTCCTAAGCAATCAAGACTGAACTTTTTGTCAAAAAATAAAACAAAACAAAACCCACCTCTTGTGATACTGGAGGATCTCTTTCAAATTCTCCTAAAATGTGATGTTATAGGTCTACACCATGTCCAGGACCCTGGGTCTGGTTCGAAGACACATCCGTAACAATTTTTTCCCTAGAGCTCCAACTCTTTGTTTTTTATCATCATCAGGTTAAAAAAAAAGCTATTTTCTTCCTGTGATTTTGGGAGATACCTTCTTCCCTAGATCAGAAAAAATACACCAGAAGAAGAGATTGTTCACCCTCGGCCACTGTTTTTTTCTCCTCCTGTTCGAGTATAGAAGTTTTGCTCTTTTCCACATATGCAAGAAGTGAGAGAAGTGCTCCTAAGCACTGCTATCCTAACAGCTCTGGTTTTTTCCCAACTTTTATAGAAATTAGACATATTTCCTTACAGAATTTATCTTATGACTTCCTCCCCATCTACTCCTGCCAGTTCCTCCCCACTTTCATTCCTCTGCAGATTCAAATACTTTCTGTCACTTATTAGAAAAAAAATGCTACTATATTATAATAAAATAAAACAAAATATAATATAGCAAGATAAAACAAAAACTATCACATTGGCTATATGCATAAAACAAGCAGAGGAAATAAGCCAGACAAAAGACACAAGAATCTGTGACCTATATGTTTATACATCAGGAGTTCAATAAAAATATTAAAATCGAAAGATAATGACATTAAGCCCTGTGAAGGCCGCCTTAGTCTCAGTAAGTCCATATGAGCTTTGAACACGTTGATTTAGTGGGTCTTGCTTAATTTCTGTGCCACAACTCTTCTAGCTCTTACACATTTTCTGCCCCCTCACAGGTTTTTCTGAGCCCTCAGCAAAGGGATTTGATAGAGACATTCTAATCAGGCTGAGTGGTCCATGGAATCTCACTTAGCATAATGTCTGACTGTGAGTTTCTTTGTTCCCATCTGCTGCAGGAGCAAGCTCTGATAAGGGCTGAATAAGTATCTCAGACTGTCATTAGGAGTCATTTTATTGCAGTATGTTTATTTATTTATTTAGTTTGTTTTTTATCAATTTTTTGTTTTGTTTTGATTTTAATTTTTTAGAGTACTAAATTCTATTTAGTTTCTAGTCTCAGGGTCTTGTTCAACCAAACTGTCTTGGATTTGGGTTCCAGATCATATTGTAAGTCTTACAGTAAATTAGGTATTGGCTGGTTAGTGCCAAGCTTTGTACCATAATTACTTTGACATATCTTGTTGTCAACATCATTGTACATCAGAGGGTTTGTGGCTGATTGTTTTTTTGTTTCCCTTTTGAGGACTTGTCATGAACTTTCAATGAGCAAAGGTCTAGAAGGTAGGTATTACAGTTCTCAGTAGGTATAAACTAGAATTCTGTGTTCAGTAAATTATGTAGGTATTGTCTTCAATAATGGGGACTTGCTGTCAGTTTGTAGACAGCAACCTTTAGTCTTGGCAACAGTCTAGGTTCTTTTTGGGAGTCTCAAAGGTCACAGATTCTTATGTCTTTTATTTGGCTTATTTCCTTTTGACCAATAATCTGTAAACCAATTCTGATACTAGAACTTTTATTTGGTAACAAAAGATGATCAATTGCGATTGATCCTATAGACAACTGAAGAGGATCAATGGACAACAAATAGGAAATGAAAGAATAAAAGTATATTTATTTGCAAATGATATTACTGTATGTACAAATGAGATTAAAACTTCTAAAAATTCTGTAGCTCATAACCACTTTGAACAAAATTGCAGGAGTCAAAATTGACACTCAGAATAAATAGTCTTCTTACATACATGTGACAAAGGGTCTGAGAAACATACTAGGGAAACAATAACATTCACAATAGCCACAAAAGAATATATTTGAGGTAAATCTAACCAAGCAGGTGAAAATCTTGCTTAACATAAACCTTAAAGCATTGAAGAAAGAATTTGAATAAGACATCAGAGGATGGAAAAATCATCCATGCTAAAGGATTGCTAGGATTAATATACTGAAAATGATAATCCTACTAAAAGCATTCTGCAGATTCAAAATAATCCCTATTAAAATTTCAACACAATTCTTTATATGAATTGAAAGAACAATTTCAGGCACATATGGAAGAAGAAGAAAACAGAATAACCAAAACAGTACTGAATAAAAAAAAGAACCTTTGAAAGTATCATCATTTCCAATATCAAGTGGTAATACAGAGTTATCATAACAAAACCACAGGGTATTGGTATAAAAATTAAAATCTTGATCAATGGAATCAAAATGAAGACACACACATAAGTCCACACACTTATGAACACCTGATTTTTTGATAAATAAGCCTGAAATACATACTAGAAAATGTCAACAAATGGTGCTGGTCATACTGGATGGCTGTATTTAGAAAATGGAAACAGATCCATATCCATCACCTTGCATAAAACCCAACTCCAAATGGGTCAAACACCTCAACAAAAAGTCAGACACACTGAACATGATAGAAGAAAGTGTTGAATAGTATTTAGTTGACTGGCATAGGAAAAAATTTTCTTTTTTTTTTCTTCATTTTTTTCATTGAGTATCTTCTTCATTTACATTACCAATGGTAAAACCTTTCCCAATTTACTCCCTCCCAAAAGCTCCCCTCCACAATGATTCCTTACCCCTCCTCCCACCCCCTGCCTCCATGTATATGGCCTCTACCCGACACAGTCCCACCTCCCCCCAAATTCCTCCCCCCCCATCTGTTTCCCTTTGTTGTGGCCTCTATTGAGCCTTTACCTGACCAAAGACCACTCTTCCCACTGATGCCCAACAAGGCCTTCCTCTGCCACATTTTTGTCTGGAACCATGTATACCCCTTAATTGATGGTTCAGTCCATGGGCGTCTTGGGGGGTCTGGGTGTCCAAAGTCATTGTTCTTTCCATGGGGCTATATACCCCTTTAGCACCTCTGGACCACCCTCTAGATCCTCCGTTGGGGACCCCAAGGTCAGTCCCATAGTTGGTTGCTAGTTTCTGCCTCTGAATTTGTAAGGCTCTGGCCAGGCCCCTCTAGAAACAGCCATGGCACGCTCCTTTTGGTACACTCTTCTCGTTGTAGTGTCGGGGTTTGCTGACAATTTATAGGATGAATCCCCAGGTAGGGCACTCACTGGGTGGCATTTACTTCAGACTCTGCTCTACACATAGCCTCCCTTGTTTCTCCAGTGAGCATTTTGTTCCCTTTCTCAGAGGAACCATAGTACCCTCACTCAAGTCCTCATTCTTCTTGATTTTCCTGTGCTGGGTGAATTGTAACTTGTTTATTTTGAGCTTTTAAACTAGCATCCACTTATTAGTGAGTGCATACCATGTGTGTTATTTTGTGACTGGTTTATCTCACTCATGATGACACTTTCTAGTTCCAACCATTTGCCTAAGAATTTCATGAGTTCATTGTTTTTAATAGTTGAATAATATTCCATTGTGTATATATACACAACAGTTTCTGTATCCATTCCTCTGCTGAGGGACATCTGGGTTCTTACCAGATTCTGGCTATTATAAATAAGGCAGCTATGAACATAGTGGATCATGTGTCCTTATTACATGTTGGAGCACCTTCTGGGTATACGCCCAGGAGTGATATAGCTGGGTCCACAAGTAGTACTATGTCTAATTTTCTGAGTAATTGCCAAACTGATTTCCAGAGTGATTTATCAGCTTGCAATTTCACCAACAATGAAGAAGTGTTCCTTTTTCTCCACATCCTCTCCAGCATCTGCTGTCCCCTGAGTTTTTCATCTTAGTCATTCTGACTGGTGTAAGGTGGAATCTCAGTGTTGTTTTGATGTGTATTTCCCTGATAACTAAGGATGCTGAACATTTCTATAGGTGCTTTACAGCCGTTTGAGTTTCTTCAGTTGAGAATTCCATTTAGCTCTGTACCCAATTTTTAAATAGGGTTATTTAATTCTCTGGAGACTAACTTCTTGAGTTCTTTGTATACATTGGATATTAGCCCTCTATCAGATGTAGGGTTAGTAAAGATCTTTTCCCAATTTGTTGGTTGCCGTTTTGTCCTATTGACTATATCCTTTGCCTTACAGAAGCTTTGCAGTTTTATGAGATCCAATTTGTCAATTCTTGTTCTTAGAGCATAAGCCATTGGTATTCTGAGGAAACAATTTTCTAAACAGACTATTGATGCCCTGGGCACTAAATACAACATTTAATAAGTGGGCAACATAAAACTGAAAAGATATTGCAACTGTAAGAACACCAGTATTCAAAGTGGCAGCTTATGAAATGGAGAAAGATTTGTAACTACACATACAGTAGAGGACTATTACCCAAAATATATGTTAAAGAACATCAAGAAAACTCCTAATCCAATAAAATTGTGTACAAATCTAAGCACAAAGGTATTTTGAGAATTGTCATCAGGGAGAGGAACATGGTGATTGAGACTGCTCCCCTCTGTATTTGTCATGCACTAGCAGAGCCTCCCAGGCAACATCTATATCTGTTTCCAGTCACCAAGTACTTGTGGGCATCTATAATAGTGTCTGGGTTTTGTAACTGTGTATGGGATGGATCACTAGGTGGGTTAGTCTCTGGATGGTCTTTCTCTCCAACTCTGCTCCATACTTTGCCTCTGTATCTCCTTCTGTGGGTATTTTGTTCCCCCTTCTAAGAAGGACCAGAGTATACATACTTTTTCACCACATTTTCTTCTTGGGCATCATTTGGTATGTGAATTGTGTCTTGGGTATTACAAGCTTCTGGGCTAATATCCACTTATCAGTGAGTGAATACCATGTGTGTTCTTTTGGGATTGGTTTACCTTACTTAGAATGATATTTCCAGTTCCACCCACTTGCCAAAAATGTCATGAATATATTGTTCAAATCCATTACCACATTTTCTGTATCCATTCCTCAGTTGAGGCCATTTTGAATCAGTTCTTTTTGTAAACCTTTTATCTTTTTCAGCACAGGTCTAGGCTCTGACATTACATTTCCTGGTACTCTTTTCCTCTTCAGTATGTACATTTTTATTCCCTTTTGCAACCCACTTGCTCCTTTTAAATATTGATCTGTGTACAAATGTCTACAAATAATCATATGACTTAGTCAATATTAGGCTGTCTTAAAATCTTTGGTACCATAGACATTAATCCAAAATTCTTCAATTTAGACTAAGCAGATTTCTAGGACAAAGACACAAAATAGCCATATTCTCCAACAAATATCACAATCATATTCTCTAGGCCAGCTTCCAATATTTTTGCCCTCTGAAACCTCTTGAGCTGGGCCTACATAATACACTTTGCCCTTGAAATTGGTTACTTCTTTGTTCTCACTAGGACGGTTCACTAAGCCTTGATTAAACTGTTAAACTGATTTACTAGTCCAAAATCCCAGGGTATTCCATATTCTTCAAAACAACATCATGACAGAGCTATCACAGCAATACCCTAGCCCATGATACCAACTTATGTCTTACTACTCTATTACTTTGAACAGATATGCCATGACCCAGGAAACATTTAATTGGAAACTTGTTTATATCTTCAGAGGGCTAGTCAACAATTATCATAAAGGGATGCACGGTAGCAGGCAGTTAGTAATGGTGCTACAGAAGTAGCTGAGATATGCAAGCATGAGGCAGAGAGAAGGAGAGAGAGAGAGAGAGAGAGAGAGAGAGAGAGAGAGAGAGAGAGAGAGAGAGAGAGAGAGAACTATATTCAAACTGGGAACCAAGCAGTAAAACTTGAGTCTATTGGGCTGTTCTCATTCAAACCACCAAACCAGGAAGAAATAAAAATCATAAAGATGTATATACCACACATCAGTAATCCTAAATATAGAAAACAAATATTAATAGCTTTAAATGAGAAGGTAGAAACATTTTCTTGTAGGAGATCCTTATACTGTTGTAGGGCTCCCACAAGAGAAGGCCTCTCAAACACTGTCTGAGAACTAATTGAAAGTCTTTATTCCAGCCAGCTGGTTGACTACACCTGGATATTCAGGATCCAAGTGCAGCCCTGAGCCACTCTCAGGATTTAAGCAAGAAAACCATATCCTGGCTAGAATATCCCAGAAGTCCCTTCCCCAGCTCTACAAGCAGATAGTTTCAAAACCCCAAAAAAGGAAGACCCCATGGTTCCCCTCCCATAGCTGTGAGCTAAGCAGATACTTATGAAAGCCAAAATATGCAATTGGCAACAATGCCACATCATAACTTTCCAAAGAGCCCAAGTCCTTAAGGTTTGTTTTCTTCTTGTTGTTCCTCTTGTTCTTCTTGTTTCTCTTGTTCTTCTTGTTTTCCTTGTTCTTCTTGTTCTTGTTTTTGTTCTTGTCCTCCTCCTCCTCTTCCTCCTGCTCTTCCTCCTCCTCCTTCTCCTCCTTCTCTCCCTCCTCCTCCTCCTTTTCTTCTTGGAATTGTTTTTCTTCAATTCTCTCTTATAATTTCTGGCACTATACCTGGAAAGACAAAATTCATCCAAGATGCCAAAACAGAATTGCCATAGTGAACTTACAGCTCTTATCACAATACTACTTTTAATAATGGACATATCACTAGATGGAAGTTAAATAAATAAGGATCACGAACACACAAAATAAAGAAACAAAATGGGCAGTGTAGCAAACAATTCACACAGCAACAGCAAGGAGTACACTCTTCTAAAGTGTACTAAAACATCTTTAGGGTTGAGTATTTCAGGAAACAAAGTCTTAGCCACTTGAAAAGGTTGCAATTGCATGAAGTATCTTTTCTAATTAGCTTAGAAGGAAAACAGAAATCAATAAGAATAGCAGGAGTGAAAAATAGAAAATCTGCAAATATTTAGAATTTTTCTTATTAAATCATCAAGGAGATCAAGAGGTAATTGAGAACAGAAAATACTGAATAATTGAAAATCAAAATGCAATATATCACAAGGTATGACTGGAAACAAAATCAATGAATAGAAAGAAGTTGATTAGCAAAAAGCCACTAAGAAGAAGAAAGATCTTGGGCCCATCAATAAAATAGATGAAGAATTATGTTGGCTTATGGAGTTTACATAAGGAGACACAGGTAGATATACTTCTCTAGATAACCGAGCATGTATGAACACCATACTTTTGCATACATACATACATATGTACATATATCCATGCATACTTACACAGAGAGATAGAAATAAAACAAATTATAATCCCTATAACTGAATAAAATAGAAAGCAAAGATAACTGAAATGCAAATTGCCTTTGAGATTTCACCTCACACCAGTCAGAATTACTAAGATTAAAAACTCAGGAGACAACAGGTGTTGGTGAGGATGTGGAGAAAGAGGAACACTCCTCCACTGCTGGTGGAACTGCAAGATGGCACAACCACTCTGAAAATAAATCTGGTGGTTCCTCAGAAAACTGAGCACAACACTTCTGGAGGACCCTGCTATACCACTCCTGGGCATATACCCAAAGGATTACTCAGCATGCAATAAGGAAGGACACATGCTCCACTATGTTCATAGAGCTCTTATTTATAATAGCCAGAAGCTGGAAAGAACCCAGATGTCCTTCAGTGGAGAAATGGATACAGAAAATGTGGTATATTTACACAATGGAATACTACTCAGCAATTAAAAACAATGAATTCATGAAATTCTTAAGCAAATGGTTAGAATTGGAAAATATCATACTAAGTGAGGTAACTCATTCACAAAAGAACACACATGGAATGTTGTCACTGATAAGTGAATATTAGCCTACAAACTCAGAATACCTAAAACACAAACCACATATCAAATCACTCCCAAGAAGAAGAAAGGAGAGGGCCCCTGATCTTGGAAAGGCGTGTTGCAGCATTGTAGGGGATTGCTAGGACAGAGGAGGGGGAGGTGGTTGATTGGGGAACTGGCAGAGGGAAGAGGGCTTATGGGACTTAGGGGGAGGGGAGAACCTGGAAATGGAAAATCATTTGGAATATAAACAAAGAATATGGAAAATAATAATTAAAAATAAAGGTAGCCCACAATATTTTATACAAAAAATGAAATACAAACTGCAAAAATTCAACAAAATTGAAAATAGTTTTTATAAAAACATTAAAACATACCATTATGTAGATAAAGAAAAAAAGACTTCCCCAAAGTTACAATTGGATATAATAACATTTTAACTAGAATTAATGGAAATATAATTATTAACAAATACAATTGATCTGGAGAGATGGCTTAATGGTGAAGAGCAATTATTTACTCTTGCAGAAGAGTTACATATGGGTCCCAGCACCTACATGATGTTTCTCAGACATCTAGACTTCCATTCCCAGAGTATACAATGTCCCCTTCTGAATTCTTTGAGCACATATGCAGGAAAAAACATTCATACACATAATTTTTAAAGATACACAATAAATTTTTTTGGCAATTTTTTTTGGCTTTTTCAAGACAGGGTTTCTCTGTATAGCCATGGCTGTCCTGGAACTCACTTTGTACACCAGGCTGGCCTCAAACTCAGAAATCCACTTGCCTCTGCCTCCCAGAAGGCTGGGATTACAGGTGTGCGCCACTACCACCCAGCTACACAATAAATTTTTAAGAGGAGAATACTATTAACACTTCTATGTCAAAATATTGGATAACCTAAAAGAAAGAGATGCATTTATAGAAAAGCCTATCTCAGAATGATAGATTCATTAAAAAAAGGAAACTCTGATAAGAGTTACAGTTAGTAGATACAATACGTATTCAAAACCCTGTAAATTATCATACACTTAGGAACTGTTAGCCTCACTGGTGATTTCAATTTTTTTTTATTTTATATTGTCTTTATTTACATTTCAAATGTTATCCCTTTACCCTGTTTCCCCACCGAAAACCCCTGTTCCATTTCCCCTCCCCCTACTCACCAACTAACTCACTCTCCCATTCTAGTTTCCCTGTCTGGCATTTCCCTACACTGGGGCATCAAGCCTACAGAACCAAGGGCCTCTCCTCTCATTGATTTCCAACAAGACTATCCTCTGCTACATATATGACTCAGGCCATGGGTACTCCTTGGTTGTTGGTTTAGCCCCTGGGCTCTCTCTGGGGTCTGGTTGGTTAATATTGTTGCTCTTCCTGTGGTGTTGAAAACCTCTTGCTCCTTCAATTTTTTCCCAACTGTTTTATTGGGGACTCCTTGCTCAAGCCAATGGTTTTCTGTGAGCATCTGCCTCTGTATTTGTCAGGATCTGGCAGAGCCTCTCAGGAGACAGCTATATCAGGACCCTGTCAGCATGCACTTCTTTACTTCTACCTGTGAATCACTTGTGATTTCTACCACTGAGAGGAAATTAGCTTCAATGCTTCTCAGATTCTTTTAAAACAGTGAGGGAGACAAACATATCAAGTTTTTTCTTATATCAACATTGTCGCATTATAACAATACCAAATTCCAACAGAGACAGTACAGAAGACCAGTATGACCTGAGAACAATCTCTCTCTCTCTCTCTCTCTCTCTCTCTCTCTCTCTCTCTCTCTCTCTCTTTCTCTCTCTTTCTCTCTCCCTCCTTTTATCCCTCCCTCCCTCTTTCCCTCTCATTCACACACACACAAACACACACAAACACACACAAACACACACATACACACACACATACACACACACACACACATATATAGATATCTCTCTCTCTCTCTCTCTCTAGAGAAATGAAGTGAATCCTCATGAAAAGCAGTAGCACAAGTGACCTAGCATTCAATAGATCATTTGACCAGCTTTATAATGAAAAAAATTGAATTCATCATCAGATGAAACTTCAGTATTAGTTGAATTTGCTAAAGAATTCTTTCAAAATTGCTTTAAAAGTTGAAATGAATCATGGCATTTACAAACTAATTACTAAGTTTATGCATTACCTTGATTATAAAAACAGCATCAAAAGATAGAAAAAAACTCCCCATCAATATGGACATAGACTTCAAAGTTGTTATGAAAACACTTCCCTGATAATTAATCTTGGTTGTTAATTGGGCTGGATCAGGAAACAAGAGAGTTAATGTCCAGAGCACACATTTAATCTTGCATATTAAATTTACCTTCTGAGAATATCAGTAAAACATTTTTCTTGATTGGGTTATGTGAAGAGGGAAGACCCTCCATAATTGTGGGTTGTATATTCTGGTTGCAGCCCTGAACAAAGTGGTCCTAGCGAAAGGTTTGATTTTTTGACTATTTGCCTTTCGGCCGTCATTATTGCTTTATCTAACTTGTTTGTGAATTCTTCATCCTTGTTGTATGATCTTTGGTGCTGTTTCATTACTTCAGTTCAGAACCCATTCTTCAGAATCCCAAAGTTTAATGAAAAGTGTTTGAAGATAACTAGACCTTCTAGAGTTCTCCTGACCTTTGGTGGAAAAATGATAAAAGACCAACTTCAAAATTCTTCCTCTTCCTTATAAGGTCTCAGTTTCTCCTCCAATCTAGAAATCATTCATTTAATTCCCCTCTATTATTAGTGTCTTTCACAGGGACTAGATCTGTGTCTTGCTCATCAGGAAGCACCACAATGATATCTTTTATTTCCCAGGTATTTCTTCATGGAAAACATGCCATTCTAATCTTGTCATCTGGTTTTCAAGGCAACTAAATCAATGTAATCTTCTTTATCACCACAATCCATTCATATAATATGTGAATGAAATTTCTCAAAAGAAGCTATGTCTGTCTGTGAACCAAAACATTCCTGTAGGGTTCTGCCTTCAGAGATTGATGACTGACTGAAATTTCAATATTGTGGAAAGATTGGAAATTTGTATGTTGAGAGACTAATTACTTTGTCTTGAGTTAGTTCTAGCCTTCTGAAACAATCGTTCCTTGCCCCACTCTCTCAACTAACATTTGGCCTCATGATAATGAAAGCCTCTTAAAAGCTATTAACTTAGAAGGATACTAGCTTCCACATCAGCTAAGAATGCCATCTCATGGCATCTTTGGCTTATAGAATAAATGTCTCCATCTCTTTGTGCCCACCTTTCTGATGTAGCCACCAATGTCATTTACATTTGACTTGATTTATGACTTCTTTGTTCTTTAAACCTATGAAAATCCTGTAAAACTGCTTCTACATGCAAAGACAATTTTGGGTAACTTCAATCTGTGTTCCTAAGCCACTGGTCACTTATAATATATCTAGAATAAATACCTCTTATTCATTTTAAGATGAGAGCTGCAGTTTTTTATATCAATATTCTGTTATATGATACAGAAATAATATACTTCAGTCACTAGAGGCAAACAACAGGAAAAATAACACCAAAAAGCATTATCTGAGGAGAAAAAAAGCTGAGGAACTATGGGGGTCAGGAGAAGGGGAGCAACAACTGGAATGTAAATAAATGAAATAATTTTTAAAAAGCTGGGCATATATCCAAATACAATTCTGGAAGATATGAGAATATTTTAAAAACTTAGGTTTTTAATTTAAGAAAAGTAAGCAAGTAGATATTACCTGCTCAATGGTGACTCTTTAGATGTAAGTTAATATCCAAAACAATAGACTGTAGATCTAGTATAAGTATTATTCGGAAAGGCTATGGCAAGCAAGTTAGATTAATAGAGATAGTTCACCATTTCGCTGTGATGGATGAGTTCAAAAAGACAGTGCCCAGAGATTTTTAACACAGGATTGCTTTTCCTGCCAATAGTACATAGGTTTATGATTTTCTGAGTATATAACTACTTTGTTGGGGAGTTTTCTTGCAAAATCAATATAAAAAATACTTTCATTTAGTATTAATGTGTAAATGACTTGATGGTTTCATAATTGCTGATAATGATTTTATAGACCTTCTATTGACACAAGTGATCTCAAACCCCTTATAAAATAAAAGTTGCAAATAGAGTTCTATAAAACTTGATGCGTCACAGGCCAATTACACTACAAAATCAAATTTACAATCAAGGAAAACATTTTTTCTAGGTTAGGAATGAGGTCACTATATGATAACTAAATATCATAAACTGCTAATGGGCAAATTATTGTAGATTCATGGACAAAAAATAAATAAGACTTCAAAATAATAATATACAAGGCAGATAATATGTCTCTTGACAATACTGTTCTAAAGTATGACATAAAAAATCTATTTTTTTAATCTTATAATGAACTTGTGGAGTCAGAAAACACTAATGATATTAAGTCATGTATTAGTTTTAATGGAAAGACACGTAAGCAATTCTGCTGCAACTCCTTAATCCTTATTGATCAATGGCATTAACTATTGCTTTTAACTTACTATGAAGTTATGGAATGTAAAAGGGCTTAGAAAACCATTCAATCCACTGTTCTTGAAAGGGTATAAAAACTAAGAACCACAATACAGTGCAATATACCCCTTTTCTGTTTATCTAGTATTCATGTGTTTGTTTGTGCCTGGATTTCTTTCTGCTTTTCATTTCTTTTCTTTCTGTTTCTCTTTTCTTTACTTTTCTCTCTGGCTTACAAAGAGTTAATTGGCTTCAAGATTCCTGCTTGGCCAGCAAGAGGTCTATGAGTCAATGAGAAAAGAACCCAAATAATCAAGTTGTATTTCTTAATTCCCTGATGCTATCAGCAGGAGTTAATTGCTAGAAACCATTGGCCCTTGGCCCCTACATAGCAAGAGAAAGTTAAATTGCCAGAAGTAATCAGCTTTTAGCCCCATGTCAATGCCACATTTGCTATCTTCTTTGGGTACCTAAATGTCAGGGCGGGATCCTGGCATGTAAGACTTAGGATAAAGAAAGAAAATTTCTTTTTCACAAAAGAAAATTTGAAATGATGACCAATATAGACGTGATTTATTACAGAGATGAGCAGATAGAAGCACGAGATAAATGAAGAAAATCATGAGTTCATTTTATGCCCCCAAAGGGATATACAACTTACAATTCATTAAGTTTTTCTTTTATTTTAGAGTACTTTTAATTTATTCTCTGACAATTTCAAGTCTGTACACAGTATATAGTTATCAAGCCCGCCCTAATCCTAATTACCTTCTAACTATTGCTAGGAATCCCCCAACATGCAATTCTTATCTTCTTTCCTCCCTTTTAAAATGGCTACTCCTTTGAGTTAATGGTGCCTGCTGGAATGTTGACTGGCTTTGTTGACTTTTTGAAAGTCTTGTTCACATTAGTCACAGAAGTTGTGAATTAGTGAGTGCAAAATCATGTTTTATCCAAAAGATAGCATGTCACAGCACTCACTCTTTCCTTGTGCCCTGGAGGAGGGTGACAAATCAATAGTCACTTACGTTTAGCACATAAATTATATACCTCTGCATCGACTGCTTCCCACTGCAAATGAGGCTTCTATGGCCAAAACACTAACCTATGGGGATAAACCTGAATATGGAGAAGTCAGTTAGATGACATTTCTACTTAGAAAAATAATAATAATTTTAGTTTTCTCCCTAAGGCCTTCCTAGCTTTTGGCTTTTAACCAGTTTTACAGTACTAGTCATGGGTTTCCTCTTGTGGTGAAGACATCAGACTCAATTAGAAAGCAATTTGGTAAACCCCATTATATTCATTCCACTAAAGGCCCAGTAGGTATATCGTGCCTTGTAAGTAAATATTGCAGCATTCAAATGCCAGCAATGATATAGAGTACTGATGTCTTTTTTTTTTTTTTCATGCCAGTGGCTTACATGGAACGTTGAGGGATCTTTTGATCCAAAGAGGGAAGGCCAGCAGTTATTTTACAGCTGTCCTTTTGATGAGACAATCTATTCAGCAACTCAGAAGAAATTACTGAGGGACAAATTTTGACTCACTGAGTCTGTAAATCTCTCTCAGTCCTCATAATCCTATCATAGGATGTCAGCCGTTAAAGAAGCATCTAAACCATGCAACACAAAACATTTTACCACTAACAAAACCAGCATATTAAGTTGCTCCCAGGAGGACTGAAAGTATTAAGGTTCTGATACCCATTGACTTGGAAAGAAATGGCCTCTGGTCCTTTTTACATTCTATTTTTTTTGTAAAGTATAATTTTCGTTTCTATTATTGGATATTTTCTTTATTTATATTTCATATGCTATCCCCTTTCCTGGTTTTATTACCTGGAAATGTCCTATCACATCCCCCCTCTTCCAGCTTCTTTAAGGGTGTTTCCCCACTCCCACCTCCCTTCCCAGGTATTCCCCTACACTGGGGCATCGAACCTTCACAGGACCAAGGGCCTTTCCTCCCACTGATTCCTGACAAGGCCATCCTCTACTACATATGCAGCTGGAACCATGGGTCCCTCCATGTGAACTCCTTGATTGGTGGTTTAGTCTCTGAGAGTTCTGGTGGTTCTGGTTGGTTGTTTTGTTGTTCTTCCTGTGGGGTTGCAAATCCCTTCAGTTCCTTCAGTCCTTTCTCTAACTCCTGCATTGGAGAAACTGTGCTCATTCAATGGTTGTCTGCGAGCATCTGACAGCTCTATCAGCCTCCTGTCAGCAAGCATTTCTTGACATCCACAATAGTGTCTGGGTTTGGATCTGTGAGGCAGTCTCTGGATGGCTTTTCGTTCAGTCTCTACTCCACACTTTGTCTCCATATTTCCTTCCATGTGTATTTTGTTCCCCTTCTGAAAAGGACAAAAGCATCCACACTTAGATTTTCCTTCTTCATGGGCATCACAGGATCTGTGAATTATATTTTGGGTATTCCAAGATTTTGGGCTAATATCCATTTATCAGGGAGTACATACCATGTATGCTCCTTAGTGACTGGGTTACCTTACTCAATGTGATCTTTTCTAGTTCCATCTATTTGCCTAGGAATGTCATGATGTCATTGTTTTTAATAGCTGAGTAGTACTGCATTGTGTACATGCCCCACATTTTCTGTAACCATTCTTCTGTTGAGGGAAATTTGGGTTCTTTCCAGTTTCCAGCTATTATAAATAAAGCTGTTATGAATATAGTGGATCATGTGTCCATTTTATATGTTGGAGCATCTTTTGGGTATATGTCCAGTAGTGGTATATCTCAGTCCTCATGTAATACTATGTCCAATTTTCTAAAGAAACACCAGACTGATTTCCAGAGTGGTTGTACCAGGTTGTAATATCACCAACGATGGAGGATTGTTTCTTTTTCTCCACATCCTAATCAACATCTGCTGTCACCTTAACCATTCTGACTGGCATGAGGTAGAATCTCAAGGTTGTTTTGATTTCTATTTCCCTGATAACTAAGAATATTGAACATTTCTTAAGGTGCTTCTCAGCTATTAAGTATTCCTCATTTGAGAATTCTTAGGTAGGCTTTGTACCACATTTTTAATATGACTATTTGGATCTCTAAATAACTTCTTGAGTTCTGTGTATTTATTGGATATTAGCCCTCTGTCACATTGGACATAGGGTTGGAAAAGATCTTTTCCAAATCTGTTAGTTAGCATTTTATCCTGTTCAATGTGTGCTTTGCCTTGAAGAAACTTTGCAATTTTATATGGTCCCATTTATCTATTTCTGATCTCAGAGCATAAGCCATTGGTGTTCTGTTCAGAAAAATCTCCCCTATGCCCATGTGTTTAGGGCTCTTCCCACTTTCTCTTCTAATAGTTTCAGTGTATCTGGCTTAATGTGGAGGTCCATGATACACTTGGACTTGAGCTTTGTACAAGAGGATAAGAATGTATTGATGTTCATTCTTCTACATGATGACCTCCAGTTAAACCAGCACCATTTGTTCAAAATGATGTCTTTTATTAATGGATGGTTTTATCTCCTTTGTCAAAGATCCAGTGATCATAGGCATATGGGTTCATTGCCTGTCTCTGTACCAATACTATACATTTTTTGTCCATATTTCCGTGACACAGATTAAGGTGTGGGATGGTGAATGCCATAGAAGTTCTTTTATTGTTGAGAATAGTTTCTGCTACCCTGGGTATTTTATTGTTCCAAATGAATTTGCAAATTGTTCTAACTTTATGAAGAATTGAGTTGGAATTTTGATAGGGATTACATTGAATTTGTAGATTGCTTTTTGCACGATGGCCATTGTGCTCTATTATTTCTGCCAATCCATGAGCATGGGAGACCTTTCCATCTTCTGCGTTCTTCTTCAGTTTCTTTCTTAAGAGACTTGATGTTTTTATCATACAGATCTTTCACTTGTTTGGTTACAATCACAAGGTATTTTATATTATTTGTGACTATTGTTAAGGATGTTATTTCCCTAATTTCTTTCTCAGCCTGTTTATCCTTTGAGTAGAGGAAGGCTACTGATTTGTTTGAGTAAATGTTATATCCAGCCACTTTGCTGAAGTTATTTATCAGCTTTAGGAATTCTCTAGTGGTCACTTAAATATACTATCATAATATCTGCAAATAGTGATGTTTTGGCTTCCTCCATTCAAGTTTGTATCCCCTTGAGCTCCTTTTATTACCTAATTGTTCTAGCTAGAATGTCAAGAGCTATATTGAATAGACAGGGAGAAAGTGGGCAGCCTTGTCTAGTCCCTGATTTTAGTGGGATTGCTTCATGTTTCCCTCCATTTAGTTTGATGTTGGCTACTAATTTGCTGTATATTGCTTTTAGTATGTTTAGGTATGGCACTTGAATTCCTGATCTTTCAAAGACTTTCACCAAGAAGGGGGTATTACATTTTGTGAAATGCTTTCTCAGGATTTAATGAGATGATAATGCGTTTTTTCTTTGAGTTTATTTATATAGTGGATTATGTTGATGAATTTCTGTATATTGAACCATCACTACATTCCTGGGATGAAGCCTACTTGATCATGATGGATGATTGTTTTGATGTGTTCTTAGATTCAGTTTGCTAGAATTTTATTGAGTATTTTTGTATTGATATTCATAAGGGAAAATTCTTTTTCCTTTTTGGGTCTTTATGTGGTTTATGTAAAAGCATAATTGTGGTTTTATAGAACAAATTTTATTGGTGTTTCTTCTGTTTCTATTTTGTGGAATAATTTGAAGAGTATTTGTATTAGGTCAGCTTTGAAGGTGGGATAGAATTATGCACTAAACCCATATGGTCCTGAGCTTTTTATTATTGGGAGACTTAATGACTGCTGATATTTCTTTAGGGACTATGGGATTGTTTAGATGGTTTATCTGATCCTGATTTAACTTTGTTACCTGGTGTCTGTCCATTTCATCCCGATTTTCCAATTGTGTTGAGTATAGACTTTTGAGGCAGGATCTGATGATTTATGTATTTCTTCAGTTTCTGTTGTTATGTCTCCGTTTTCATTTTTTATTTTGTTAATTTGGATACTGTTTCTATGCCCTCTGGCTAGTCTGGCTAAGGGTTTATCTATTTTGTTGATTTCTCTCAAAGAACTAGTTCCTGGATTTGTTGATTCTTTGTATAGTTTTTGTTGTTTCTACTTGGTTGATTTCAGCCCTGAGTTTGATTACCTGCCATCTACTCAGTCTTTTGACATTCTTTATGTGCAGTTCCTTCCCTTTACTTGTCAGACACTTCACTGGACATGTGGGTTAGGTATTAAGAAGGAATTGATATATGGAATTCATAATGTTAGAGCCCAGTGGAATGTATCCAAAGTAAATGCTAAAATTTATGCAGTAACCAAATCACTTCTAATGGGACCATTGTGAGGCACATAAGCGTTGAGCATATTTCCCTCACTTATTTTTAAATTAATGGTATAAAATGTGTAACATATTAGTAGCTTTTTGTTTAGCTCCCTGAAATGATGACTTTTATTAGCTTTGATTATGAGCTGCTTTAAATATGAGTTAAAGGGCTGTCCTAGTCAATCATAGTCTTGTCAGTTCATTGTACTCTGACTCCAAATGCTGGCATCCAACCTTTGTTAGAAAGAGATAAACTTTTAGGTGCCTGCAGTGCTTGACTTTCTGACCTGGTTCACAAAGCAAAACGCCAGATACATGGTTTTATTAGACATCACCTATTATGAACTTCCACTCATATAAACAAACATAAATACTCAGTAAATATTCAGTCTCTAAGCACAGAACCTCATTCTTATAGAAAATTGTATCATGCCAGGTTCAAGGTATTATCCAAGGACAACTTTGAATTTGAGTCATCATGTCCTTATGAATCATTGTAGGAATGTATAGCCTGTTATTGTTGTTGTTGTTTGGAAACGAGCTAAGATACACAGAATTGACATTCAGTGGCCTAATTTCTGCTGTTTTAGTGAAGCAGGTAGAAAAGAAAACAATTTGCTCTTTCCAACAGAGTATCAATTGATGTGATAATCATTGTTCCCCAAGACACCAAGACTCTCTCTGTCTCTGTGTCTGTGTCTGTCTCTGTCTCTCTCTCTCTCTCTCTCTCTCTCTCTCTCTCTCTCTCTCTCTCACACACACACACACACACACACACACACACACACACAGATCAGTTCTTAAATAAGCAAGGCTAATAAAATTCAATAGTCCTTCTTGTGTGTATCTCCCACTTGAGGTTTAACCTCTGAGGAGCTCCAGCCTTGGTGGCAATAGTTTAAAAGCCTGCAACCTTCGTGCCATTGTTTCCTTTACTCACTGCAAATACTCATTTGGAGGGTCACTAGCAATGGGCTAACTACCTGCACATGCATTTTACAATCTGCATCATAAATCATCTAACCTTAGAACTCTAGAAAGACTTAAAGTAATAGTATAAAAGACTGTTGCATTATAAAATATTCTCAGTATTCTTTTATTAAGTCTAAATTCTTTGGATAGAAAATGTAAGATATGCCACAGACTTCAGTCTAATCTTTTAAGTTTGATGAGTGAGGAGAGCCTTTTCCTATAGCACTGTAAAACTAGTTTTGTTCAGGAGACAGAAAATAGCAAGTACTGTAGTAGAAAACCATGTAATTTCCTATCAAGCCTTTCAAAGCTTCATATCACATTTCATTTTTGAATTGTTTGGTATGTCTTCCAGAGAATGTTGTATGCTGACTCTAGAAAAAATCATGGAGAGGGTATAATTTGAAAAGAAATTTAAACTTTTTTCCCATAGAACATGATTCTTAGAAAAACTTAATTCCAAACTATTTGATCTATTAAAGTAATTGAACTTTTCATTTTTCATTTCATTTAAAACCATGAATTTTCTTTTATGTTACTGTACATCAGCTTGTCAAAAAAGTGGAAACCTGGAGGTTCAATGAGAGATCTTGTCTCACTGGGTAGAGTATGATAAGGGACACCTGCCATCCTTCTCTTGTCTCTACAGATATGTACAATAAGCACCCACATATGCATGTGTAATATCATGTACAAAACACACACATATGTTCCCTCTTTCCCTCTCTTTCTCTACCAATCTCTCTCTCATTAACACTCTCATATACAGATGAAAATTGAAATAGTTGAAAAGTGAATGTAACACAAACAAAACTGACTTTTTAAGAGAAAGAGTGGAAGGTTCTAAGATTTTTGTCCAGTTTAAATCAGCAGAGGAGTTTTCAAAATGAATGCAAGAGCTTGGATTATCATTTCCATTCCACATCAGTGTAAATTAATAAAGATGATGTTACTTTGATGCATGCAATACTGAACAGTTAACGAAATATATTAGAGATGATGTGAACCAGTTTTTCACTGTTGGAATACAAATTTACCCATAAGATAGCAGGAAAAACAAGGATCATGGATATGATAATAATTGAGAGTTTGTGCTGTCAGAGTGAATTCATCTTTGCTGCAATGCCGTTACTGCCAATGCTTATCTGTAGGATGCATATACTGTGCAGGTTGTGTGTACAGTGTATTATTTCACTCTGGTAGATGAGAGAGATCTTCAAAACCATTTACAATTCAGCAATCAGCATGACTTCTCTACACATCTTTGTTTCTTAACACCATGAAACAAGATCATATCAAATAAATTAAGAATTGAGATTCAATAGGAAAAAATACAATCTATTTTCACCCAGCAAGAAGACATACATGATCTTCACAGCTCTAATGAAGAAATTAGAAACTACATTGTTATAACTACCTCAGCGCAGTCAGAAAATCAATCAGGATTGATGTATACAGAGTTTTAAAATCTCTATGTCTACCTAGAATGATTGAACAACATTAAATATTGTGATATTCTATGGATTTTAATAAATATATAATGTTGAAATTATTAAATTAGTGTACATACAAATGCCTAAGTAATATTCTGTTGAGCATGATTTTTCTATAATTAAAGTATGAAATAAATTATGTAGTATGAAAATTAAACAATGACACACAGGTATGATACTTAATATAATGCTTAATTAAAAATGGAAATGGTAAACCATGAAATAAATAAAAATAGTAACACAATTTTCTATTGGCTTTGGTATTCATGGTTTATAGCACCATTGAGGTTCATCAATTTAATTCTTGGAAATGGTAAGACGGGAATAAAAATTAACTGTAATTAAGATGTGGTGAAAGGTGTAGGCAAGCTGACATGGATATGGACTGCTTCTGAGAACAGTTTTCAGATGAGCATGTGGGCAATCTCATTTCATTCAAGATTTATTTTTATAATTGTTATTTTATCATTCAAAATATGAACCTCTGTGTGCTTACCTATAGAAAATACAATGACAAATAGACTCCAAAAGATACACAAATGAATGGTAGACAGAGATGACTTGTAAGTATAGACATAGGGGAAAAATAGAAGAAACAGAGACAGATAGATTGTAAGCAGATATGTAGATGATAAATATTTCTTTCTTATTAGATGTTTGCTTTCTTTACATTTCAAATGGTATTCCCTTTCTGTATTACCCCTCTGAAAATCCCCTATGCCATACACCCTCAATCCGTTGATCCCCCCACCCCTGCAATTTCCTGACTTGTATTCCCCTATTCTAGGGAATTGAGCCTTCACAACACCAATGGTCTGTCTTCTCAGTGATGTCTGAAAAGGTCATCTTCTGCTACATATGTAGCTGGAGCCATGGGTCCCTCCATATGTACTCTTTGGTTGGTGATTTATTCCCTGGGAGCTCTGAGGGAAATGGATGGTACATACAATTTTCCTCCTGCAGGGCTGAAAAATTTGGATGCTTTCTCTAGCTGTTCCATTGGGGACCCTTCGTCCATATTCACTCTATTGGTTGGCTATGAGCCATGGGTATTTTGATCCATACCTTTTCAATAAGGACCAAAGTATCCACATTTTGGCCCTCCTTCTTGTTGAGCTTCATGTTGTCTGTGAGTTGTTTCTTAGGTATTCCGAGCTTTTGGGTTAATATCCACTTATCAGCAAGTGCATACCATATGTGTGTTCTTTTGTGATTATCTTACTCAAGAAGATATTTTCTACCTCCATCCATTTGCCTAAGAATTTCATGAATTCATTGTTTTTAATAGCAAAGTAGTACTCCATTGTGTAAATGTACCACATTTTCTGTAGCCATTCCTTTGTTGAGGGACATTTGGGTTCTTTCCAGCTTCTAGCTATCATAAATAAGGTTGCTATGAACACAGTAGAGCATGTGTTCTCCTTACATGTTAGAGTATCTTTTGGATATATGCCCAGGAGTAGTATAGCTGGGTACTCAGGTAGTGCTATGTCAAATTTTCTGAGGAATCAATACACTGATTTACAGAGTGGTTTTATCAGCTTGCATCATACCAGCAATGAAGGACTGTTCCTCTTTCTCCACATTCACACCAACATATGTTGTCCCCTGAGTGTTTGATCTTAACCATTCTGATTGGAGTGGGGTAGAATCTCAGGGTTGTTTTGATTTGCATTTCCCTGAGGATTAAGGATATTGAACATTTCTTCAGGTGTTTCTCAGCCATCTGGTATTCCTCAGTCAAGAATTCTTTGTTTAGCTCTGTAAGAATGGGTTTTTAATAGGGTTATTTGGTTTTCTGTAGTCTACTTCTTGCATTTTTGTATTGATTGGATATTAGCCCTCTATTGGATGTAGGATTGGTAAAGATCTTTTTCCAATCTATTGGTTGCCATTTTGTTCTGTTGATGGTGTCCTTTGCCTTACAGAAGCTTTCAATTTAATGAGGTCCCATTTGTCAATTCTTGATCTTAGAGCATAAGCTATTGGTGTTTGGTTCAGGAAATTTTCCCCTGTGCCCATTTGCTCCAGGTTCTTCCCCACTTTCTCTTCTATTAGATAGACTGCATCTGGTATTATGTGGAGGTTCTTTATCCACTTGGACCTGAGCTTTTTACAGGGAGATAAGAATGGATCAATTTGAATCCTTCTACATGTTGACTGCCAATTGACAGGCACCATTTGTTGAAAATGCTCTTTTTTTCCCATTGGATGATTTTAACTCCTTTGTCAAAGATCAAGTGACCATATGAGTGTGGGTTCATTTCTGGATCTTCAGTTCTATTCCACTGATCTTCTTGCCTATCTCTGTACCAGTACCATACAGTTTTTATCACTATTGCTCTGTAGTATAGCTTGAGGTCAGGGAGGGTGATTCTGCCAGAAGTTATTTTATTGTTGAGAATAGCTTTTTTTTTTTTCTCTCCTGGGATTTTTGTTATTCCAGATAAAATTGGAAATTGCTCTTTCTAACTCTATGAAGAATCGAAGAATCTATGAATTTTGATAGGGTTTGCATTGAATCTGTAGATTACTTTAGGCAAGATGGCCATTTTTACTATATTAACCCTGCCAATCCATGAGCATGGGAGATCTTTCCATCTTCTGAGATTTTCTTCAATTTCTTTCTTCAGAGACTTAAAGTTCTTGTTATACAGATCTTTCACTTGCTTGCTTAGAGTCACACCCAGATATTTTATATTATTTATGACTATTATGAAGGGTGCCAGTTCCCTAAATTCTTTCTCAGCCTCTTTATCCTTTGGGTATAGGAAGGCTACTGCTTTGTTTTAATTCATTTTATATCCAGCCACTTTGCTGTTGTTTATCAGGTTTAGGAGTTCTCTGGTAGATTTTTGGGGGTCAGTTAAGTATAGTATCCGATCATCTGCAAATAGTGATACTTTGACTTCTTCCTTTCCAATATCAATCACTTTGACCTCCTTTTGTTGTCTAATTGATATGACTAGGACTTCGAGTATTATATTCAACAGATAGGGAGAGAGAGAGTGGACAGACTTATATAGTCCCTGATTTCAGTGGGATTGCTTTAAGTTTCTCTACATTTAGTTTGATGTTGGCTATTGGTTTGCTGTATATTACTTTTACTATGTTTAGGTATGGGCCATGAATTCCTGATCTTTCCAAGACTTTTATAATGAAGAAGTATTGGATTTTGTCAAATTCTTTCTCAGCATCTAATGAAATGATCATGTAGATTTTTTTCGTTGAGTTTTTTTATATAGTGGATTACATTGATGGATTTCCATATATTGAACCAACTCCTGGCATCCCTGGGATGAAGCCTACTTGATCGTGGTGAATATTTTGATGCATTATTAGATTCGGCTGGCAAGAATTTTATTGAGTATTTTTGCATTGATATTCATAAGGAAAATTGGTCTAAAGTTCTCTTGCTTTGTCCTGTCTTTGTGTGGTTTAGGTATCAGTGTAATTGTGGCTTCATAGACCGAGTTAGGTAGTGTTCCTTCTGTTTCTATTTTGTGGAATAGTTTGAAGAGTATTGGGGTTAGGTCCTCTTTGAAGATATGATTGAATAATGCACTAAAACCATCTGGTCCTGTACGTTTTTTGGTTAGGAGACTTTCAATTACTGCTTCTATTTCTTTTGGGGTTATGGGACTGTTTAGATGGTCTATCTGATCCTGATATAACATTAGTATTTAGAATCTGTCTAGGAAATTTTCTCTTTCATCCAGATTTTCCAGTTTTGTTGAGTATAGGCTGTTGTAGTAGGATCTGATTGTTTTTTTTTTAATTTTCTCAGTTTCTGTTGTTATATCTCCCTTTTCATTTCTGATTTTCTTAATCTGTATACTGTCTCTGTGCACTTTGGTTAGTCTGGATAAGGGTTTAAGTATTTTGTTGATTTTTCTCGATAAACCACCTCCTGGTTTTGTTGATTCTTTGTATGGTTCTTTTTGTTTCTACTTGGTTGATTCCAGCCCTAACTTTGATTATTTCCTGCCTTCTACTCCTCTTGGGTGTATTAACTTCTTTTTGTTCTAGAGATTTTAGGTATGCTGTTAAACTACTAGTATATGCTTTCTCCAGCTTCTTTTTGGAGGCACTCAGAGCTATGAGTTTTCCTCTTAGCACTACTTTGATTGTGTTCCATAAATTTGAGTATGTTGTGCCTTCATTTTCATTAAATTCTAAAATGTCTTTGATTTTTGTCCTTATTTCTTCCTTGACCAAATTATCATTGAGTACAGCATCATTCACCTTCCATGTGTATGTAGGATTTCTGTCATTTTTGCTGCTATTTAAAACTATCATTACTTCATAGTCATCTGATAGGAGGTATGGGATTAGTTCTATCTTCTTATATCTGTTGAGGTCTGTTTTGTAACCAATTATTCATCAGTTTTGGAGAAGGTACCATGAGGTGCTGAGAAGAAGTTATACTCATTTGATTTAGGATGAAATGTTCTATAGATATCTGTTAAATCTATTTAGTCCAAAACTTCTGTTAGTTTTGCTGTGTCTCTGTTTAACTTGTGTATCCCTGATTAGTCCATTGAGAAGAATAGGGTATTGAAGTCACCCACATTTACTGTGTGAGGCACAATCTGTGCTTTGAGCCTTAGTAAAGTTTCTTTTATGAATGTGGGTTTAGTGGCCCTTAGATTTAGAGCATAGATGTTCAGAATTGAAAGTTCTTGGTAGATTTTTGCCTTTGATGAGTATGAATTGTCCTTCCATGTCTTTTTTGATGACTTTTGGTTGAAAAGCAGTTTTATTCAATATTAGAAAGGCTATTCCAGCTTATTTGCTGGGAACGTTTGCTTGGAAAATTGTTTTCCAGCCTTTTAGTCTAAGTTAGTGTTTGTCTTTGACACTGAGGTGTGTTTCCTGTATGCAGTAAAATGATGGACCCTGTTTACATATCCAGTCTGTCAGTCTATGTCTTTTTATTGGGGAATTAAGTCCATTGATATTAAGAGATATTAAGGAATAGTGATTGGTGCTTCCTGTTATTTTTGATGTTATTTTTATATTTGTGTTGTTATCTTCTTATGGGTTTGTTGTAAGAAGATTACTATCTTGCTTTTTCTAGGGTGTAGTTGCAATCCTTATATTGTCACTTTCTATTATCCTTTATAGGGCTGGATTGGTAAAGATAATGTGTAGATTTGGTTTTATCTTGGTTTCTCCATCTATGGTGATTGAGAGTTTTACTGGGTATAGTAGTCTGTACTGGCATTTGTGTTCTCTTAGGGTCTATATGAGTTCTGCTCAGGATCTTCTTGCTTTCATGGTCTCTTGTGAGAAGTCTGATGTAATTCTGACAGGTTTTCCTTTATAAGTTACTTGGCCATTTTCTCTTACTGCTTTTAATATTCTTTCTTTGTTCTGTACAATTGGTGTTTTGATTATTATGTTACTAGAGGAATTTCTGTTCTGGTCCAGTCTATTTGGAGTTCTGTAGGCTTCTTGTATGTTCATGAGCTTCTGTCTTGTTAAATTTAGAGAAGTTTTCTTCCATACTTTTGTTGAAGATATTTACTGGCCCTTTAAATTGTAAATCTTTGCTCTCTTCTATACCAATAATCCTTAGGTTTGGTCTTCTTATTGTGTCCTATATTTCCTGGATGTTTAGGGTTATAAGCTTTTTGCATTTTTCATTTTCTTTGACTGTTGAGTCAATGCTTTCTATGGTATCTTCAGTACCTGATATTCTTTCTTCAATCTTCTTGTATTTTGTTGTTGATGTTTGTATCTATGACTCTTGATTTCTTTCCAAGGTTTTCCATCTCCAGAATTGTCTCCCTTTGTGATTTCATAGTTGGTACTACTTTCATTTTTAGATCCTGGATGGCAGTTTCCACTTGTTGTGTTTTCCTCTAATTCTTTAAGGGAATTTTGTGTTTCCTTTTTAACAGCTTCTGCCTGTTTATCCATGTTCTCCTGTCTTTCTTTCTTTTTTTATTCGATATATTTTTTTATTTACATTTCAAATGATTGCCCCTTTTCTGCTTCCCCACTCCTGGAAAGTACCATAAGCCCCCTCCCCCCCCCCCAGGTTCTCTTAGGATACCTGGGTTCTTTCCAGCTTCTGGCAATTATAAATAGGGCTGCTATGAACATAGTGGAACATGTATCCTTATTACCTGCTGGGGAATCCTCTGGGTATATGCCCAAGAGTGGTATAGCAGGGTCCTCTGGAAGTGATGTGCCCAGTTTTCTGAGGAACCGCCAGACTGATTTCCAGAGTGGTTGCACCAATTTGCATGCCCACCAGCAGTGGAGGAGTGTTCCTCCTTCTTCACATCCTCGCCAACACCTCCAGTCTCCTGACTTTTTAATCTTAGCCATTCTGACTGTTGTATTTCTTTAAGTGATTTTTGTGTTTCCCCTTCATGGGATTCTACCTGTTGACCCATGTTCTCTTGTATTTCTTTAAGGGATTTTTGTGTTTGCTTTTTAAGTTCTTCTACCTGTTAACTTATGTTCTTCTGTACATCCTTAAGGGAGTTATTTAAGTCCTTCTTGAAATCCTCTATCAGCATCATGAGATGTGATTTTGAATCCAATTCTTGCTTTTTTCATGTTTTGGGTGTATCCAGGATTTGCTGTTGTGGGAGAACTTGGTTCAGATGATGCCATGTTGCCTTGGTTTCTGTTGGTAATATGCTTGCATTTGTCTTTTGCCTTTTGATTATCTCTGGTGTTAGCTGGTGTTGCTGTCTCTGACTGTGGCTTATCTGTCATGCAAGCCTCTGTATCTGTAATACTGGGAGACCCTTTCTCTCTGTGTACACCAGTATATAGGAACTCCTGGGAGACCCACTCTCTTGTGGTTGTATTTTGGTATATAGTTCTGTGGTCCTAATCAGCTCTGAGTGAGGACAGAAATCAGAGGACTACTGTCCCAGGCTGCTCCTACGCTCTTCTGTTCTCAAGGTTTCAGGCTGTTTCCTCTGACTAGCAGGCTTGGTCCTACCTGTGCTGTCTGGCCTCTCTGCACTCCCGAATGGTTAGCTACCTTGGTGGGTTACTTGGATACAGTGTGTGGTGGCAGATGGTGGTCCCAAGCCAGAGACAGAAGCTGGAGGGCTTCTGCTAGAGGGTTCCAGACATGATCCTTTGAGCAGCAGGGATGGTTCTACCTGGGCTGTCAGGCCTCTCTTCACTACTGATGCTATACATGTTTCATTCTAGTACTTGAAGACAAGGCAGAAGTTTGAGTTTAGCCTAGGTAACAGCATAACATCTTGTCTAAATAAATAAATAAGCTTCAATTGGTAAAATATCAATTGGTAAAATACAATTGGTATTTTAACATAAAATTTCTATTTCCCAAATCCTAAACCTTAGCATGCTTGACCTATTTTCAAACTCTAGTTGTTAATAGTAAGTTTCCACAAATACATCCAGTTAATTTATATATTTGTATTGAATATGCTTGAATTGATATTTTATATACCTTCCGAATTTTTCTGGCAATCTGTTCTCCTCCTTGCCCAGGTGACAACTGCTACTTTTAGCTTTGCTTTCTGAGCTGTGGATTAGATTTTTTCTTAATAGTGGGTGAGGGAGACATTTGCATTACAATTAAAATTAAAAAGAACTATAGCTAAAATCTATTTTTACCTTGTCACCTGCCCACATCCTACACAGCCAGTCAGTACCATAACAAATATGGCCTTCAGTGATTTTGAGGCCTCACCTATCACTTGTAATACACCTTTCTGGAGTTGACTACATTGCATCCCACAGGGCGAGAGATTTATTCTTTTAGTTCTCCATGGGAAACAGTTGCAATTGTCCTTTTTATTTTCAGCTTGCCTTCAAGGTTTAAATGACAACTACTTGATTGTCTTCCCAGGGTTCTATTAACACAATTGACTTTTAAGACTTTTTAGGGAACAGCTATTTTATCATTCCATTCACACATGTCCTGTGCCAAACTGTATGTAGTTTTACAGTTTGTCGACCTGCTTCTTCTGCCCACAGCAACACCATCTTAAAGACATAGATACCACAAATTGGAACATGAGGGAGCTTGAGTCAGGCAAGTTGAATTCAAAATAAATTTCTCTTATTTAAACAAGTTGATTTGAATTATTTTATTCCTTCATTATTCACAAATATTTGTCAATTGAAAGAGGAAAGAGAGAAAGATGAGTAGCAAGGTAGCAAAGAAATAAAGGGAATGAAAAGATTTGGAAAATAAAAGTTACTCCTGTATTTTTAATGAATAATAAAAAATTATTTCAAAGGCAGTCTGATTGTAGTTTAGTATTTCATATTATTAACCTTGATTTATTTGACTCATTTAAAAATGATAAATTTTTACTGTACTGTACTGACATTCAAAAATCTATTTATCAGTACTTATTAACCCTGAGAAACACTTAACTAACATAAAAGAGAAAATAGCAGTAGAAAATCAAACAAAAAGTTAGTAGGTAAGTAAATATTTATCCCATTACTGTAAATTTAAAAATCTGTGAAAATGAAATTCTTTAGTGTCAGTAATTGAATGTAATTTTTATATCAATAATTGTTAATGGAGGTAGATATGTACCGTTGATTGCTGTGGAGATAATTAAGACCATTGCTTACCCTGGGACTATATATTATTTCAAGAATAAGACTTTCTAAAACTTTTAGAATGCACTTTGCCTCACAATGAAAACATTTTAAAGCATATTGTTCTTGATAGAGAATATGTAATAATTGAAATATATAGTGTTAACTTTTGAAAAGTTTTATTAATATTTTAATGAATTAGCTGGGCCACCTACATTCTTTTGACTTACCACTTGTCTGATATGTTGAACTCTGTGTATGGAGGCAACAAATGCTAGTGATTATAAACTAACTACAGAGCATGTTTAGAAGCACAAAACAGATCTTTATAAAATATTATTTTATCATGTGATTTCATCTCCTAGGCACACCCTTTAATTCAATATTCTCCTTAAAATATCAGCTTCCATGTGTTCCAAGCTTTATAGTCTCAAAAGCTGGGGAATGAAAAGTTGAAGCCAGACTGACTCATATATAATCATTCTGTTTCAAATAAATGAATTAATGGAGAAAAATCAACCATGCTGCAGTAATTTGAAAATGCTTGACTCGGGGAGTGGCACTACTTGGAGGTATGGTCTTATTTAAGTAGGTGTGACTTTGTGGGAGAAAGTATGTCACTACAGGGATGGGCATGAGTCATCTCCTAGTTGCCTTTAGATGACTAAGAGGTAGAACTCTCAGCTCCTCCCCTATCACACCTGCCAGACACTGCCATGCTACTGCTTTGGTGATATTGACTGAACCTCTGTACCTGTAAGCCAGCCACAAGTAAATGTTGTTCTTATAAGAGTTGCCTTGTTCATGATGTCTATTCACAGCAATAAAATCCTAAGACACATGCTATCTTTAATATATAAAAATATAATTTCACAAATTTTAGTCAAAATATATTCATCCATAAAAATTATATATCATACATACTATATTTGGAGGTGTCATTAAGATATTATGTATGTATATACATATATATGTATGTATGTATGTATGTATTTATGTATGTATTGGTTTTTCAAGGCAGGTGTTTTTGTATAGCCTTGGCTGTCCTGGAATTTACTCTTTAAACCAGGCTGGCCTTGAACTCAGAAATATCCATGCCTCTCCCTCCCAAGTGCTGGGATTAAAGGCATGTACCACCAATGCCTGGATTGAAATTATTTATTAAGACAAAAGTGAGATATCTAATGAAGAAAGATAGTAAGTTTTGTTACTGAAAAAATAATTATTTGATTAAATGATTTGATAAAGCAACTCTGGTTTGAGTTATTTTACAAGCTAACTCAGGATAACACAATAAAAAGCATGCAACATAGTTATTACAACTTTCCATTTGAGGACATGACCTTACTCATGGAAGAGTAGGCATCTATAGTGTTCATTTGGGGACATGGATTTGTTCATAGAAGAGTAAACATGTGTTTTTCATGCTAGTACTTCTTTCGGCTTTAGGAATCCTAATGTGTGTCCAGATTTGTACACACGGAGGAAGTAAACAAAGGTGAAGAGAGAGAACTCTTACCGCAGAACCTGTCCAGAATGGTCAAATCCTACTATCATGGTCACTGGTTTAAAATATGTGACAATGCACACAATACCTGAATAGGTTAATGGGGAAGGCCAAGAGGATGAATTGTGAACATTTTGAACTAGGGCCCAAGAGAAGGTAGCTCTAGTGAACAACTGTACTTTTTTGTTGTTGCTGTTGGTGGTGGTGGGTTTTTTTGGTTCATTTACACAAGATGCTGTTTTACTGTCCTTCATAAAGAGAAAAGATAATATTATTTCTCTTCATTGTTGTTTTTGTTATCACAGCCTCAAGGAAAGTAGGATCATCGTTACATGACTCTTTGTCAGGAACTGAGGACAAGAATCCAAAGAGCAGGGTCACTATCACCAGGCTTGGGAGATGGCATTACCTGTTCATTATTCTCTCCCATTTTGGGTTTCTGCAATCTCATTTTCACCTTCAAGGAGACATCTTCCTTATAATCAGGAGAGTTATAAATAAAAGCTTGGTTATAATTAGTTCTTTTATTGTTGTCATTCTCTGCAATCATCTCAATTTCTTTTGCCACAGAAAAAATAGTCTACTAGTTTCCTGCAAATTTAGCCAATCTTGTACTTTAAGTTTCATTCTTTGAACAGTTAATATAAAATTTACTAGTAATCTTTCACACAAATGACCCACCAAGTTCTTGACAAGAAATGACAATGCATTATTTTTTTCTCAGCTTTGGTGATCTACGTTCTAGCCTTTGACCTTGCCCCACAACTGGTTCACTAAACATTGACTTTATTTTATTTTATTTATTTATTATTGTCTCATACAATATATGCCAACTGTAACCTCTCCTATTTCCACCAAACCCCTACTACCTTCCATTTCTCCCTGTTCAATTGTTCTTTTGTTTCATTTTAGAAAAGAAGTGGTTTCCTGGTGATATCAAGCAAATCCCCAAGCTAAAGAAGAACAGCATGTATGCAAAATGCTTGGTGCAGACACATGCGGGCTCCATGGTTGTGGCAGTTGATTGTATAGATTGTGTTCTCCTAGGTTCATGAACTCTCAAGCTTCCTCCCCTTAAGTAGAGTTTGTTCAGCTCTGCTTAATGTCTTTCTGTAGGTCTCTGTATCTGTTTCCCTCAGCTTCTGGAGGAAGCCTTTCTGCTGATGATTGGAGTAGGCACAGATCTTGCTAGTATAGCAGAATATCATTAGAAATATTTCACTGACTTTTTTCCATCGTGTTTTGTTCTACCCAATGTTTCTGAGTCATCTGGCTTCTGGATTCTGGCCATCTAGGAAATGTTGAGAATGCAGTCCCTTATATATAGTTTGGGCCTCAGGCTAGACCAGTCATTTGTTGGGCATTCCTATAAGCTCTGAGCCACCACTATTCAAGTTATTGAAAGTAAGGCAGGGTCATAGATTTTGTGGCTTGGTTGGTTTCTCAGTCCCACCACTGGGAACCTAGACTGGTTGCAGAAAATAAGTGTTCCAGGCTCCATATTATCTATTACTAGGAGCCCAAGCAAACAGCTATTGACCTCAGAAAGAGGGAGAAAGCAAGCTAGAATTTTATATTAAAACACAATTCACAGTGAAAATTGTCAATTGCCTCAATTTGTCTTCTGGTGGCAAAAGGAGACAACAAATGTGTTATGTCAAAAGATTTTTTATTTTTAATTTTTCTTACTATTTCTTTACATTCCAAATGATGTTACCCTTCATAGAGTCCTTCCCCCACCCCTACTCCCATCTCTTCTGAGAAAGTCTGCCCACCCTCACAGGTATACTCTACTCTTGCCCATCTCTAATCTCTGCCAGATTAGGCGTGCCCTCTCCAACTGAAACCAGGCAAAGCAGCCATGAGGACAGAGCTCAACTTCTTGTACATATATTCCTGGGCTGTCATTCCAGACTACATATGTTCTTTGGTTAGTTGGTGGCTCAAACTCTGAGAGCTCCCATTGGTCTAGGTTAATTTACTCTGCTGGTGTTCCTGTGGAATTCCCATCCCTTTTAGGGTCTTCAACCCTTCCCCCAATTCTTCTGTAAGATTCTCTGACCACTGTCCAGTGATTGGCTGTGGGTATTTGCATCTGTTTCATTCAGCTCCTGGGTAGAGCTTCTCAGAGGACAATTATTCTAAGCACAATACAGTATCATTAATACTGTCAGGGATTGGTGCTTGCCCATGGGATGGGTTTCAAGTTGGAGCAGTTATTGATTAGCCATTGCTTTAGTCTCTGCTTCATCTTGTACTGTGCTTCTTTTAGACTGGACAAATTTTGGATTGAAAGTTTTATGGAGAGGTTGATGTCCTTATCCCTTCACAGGGGGTCTTGCCTAGATATAGGAGGTGTGACAAATTTTAACAAAGATAATCAAGGGAGGTTTAAAGTCTAAACATGCTGAAATCTGCACTGGAATCTATGTAGTTGCCTGTATGCTCTAAGATGAACTTTAGAAGCAGTGCTAAGAGGGCTTATGGGACTTGCGGGGAGTGGGGACTCAGAAAAGGGGAAATCATTTGAAATGTAAATTAAAAATATATAAATAAAAATAATTTGGATATAATGTGTTAAATAAAATATCTTACTAAAATTAAATTTCAAAAAAAAGACAGACTTTAACATAGATGAAGGCAGAAAACACCCTCCACAGGTCACAGAGCCCAAAATTACTATCTTACCTCCATTATATGACACCACTGAACAGACTGGCCTTTTAGAAGCCACCTGGGGTCACAAAGTTACATGTTCTTTACCCATCATGTTTTGGCCTCTATAGAACATTTTTTGGAGGATTTCTCCACATTCTAATGTGACTACTAAACCGCAACATTGGTACTTTCTCTGATCTCACTGTCCACAGGTTCAGTTACACCTAGCCTGCAGACAAGACTTCTGAAGCATGTAAGCAGTACACAGAAAGTACTGTTACCCATGTAGGCAGCCTCACTCTACACACTGATAAATTTCATTTGATGGAAAGTTCATATTAGTAGCTGATGTGATCTTATATGTATTATCTAGAACCTCCAAAGTTTCTTGCCAGTTCCCTAGACACAAAAGGGCTTATATAGGCTTATTATAAATTACTGCAACATTACTACAGTGATTTGTAATGCAGCACATGGTAAGTCAAAATTATTAAGGCAGGAAAACCACCACATTCCAACCAATACCAACAGGTGTTAAAGTATACATTTTCTTGGATTTGGTTAAAAGTACTAGATATTTTAATTTTATATATATATAAAAATAATTAAGCTGCTCTCTTACTTGATGTACAAGTTGACAATAATGGCTGCTATATCATTTTTCAGATACGTACTATTATACCAAATATAGGCCCAAAATGACTTGCGAAGTGAAAGGCATTGGTAGGTAACGATGAGCTCCTTCTCTTTGTTTTAGATATAACATATTTCATGTGTGCCAGTAAAGTCATCTAACTACCAATTCATAAATATGTATGAACATAATTTGCAAGACAAATTTGAAGAAACTTTCCAGTGAAGGTGTGTATAAAATCAGAGAGCAAATAGCCAGAGTACGATATCTTTTCTGCACATTTTGTGGGATATTAGTGTGATTGCCTTAGAGGAACAAATAGTCTCATGATCTGATTTTATCTGACAAGGTAAATGCAGGAAAAAATAGAATTGTCATGGGATCACTGTCAAATACAAAGGCATTTTCTTTGGAGGGAGTGTTAAACCAGCTGGGAATGAGTGTGCTGCTGTGATTATAGTTACACTCTACCAGTTTTCTGGAATCAAATATAGATTAATTGTATGATTTCACCACAGTAGTGTGCAATAAGAAAGTTTAGCAGTCAGGAATATCATGTTTAGGTAATCTGGTGTTTGTTTTTCACCTCTCTGGGAGTAGTTATATTCAAGCAACATAGTTTCTAAGGAGCAGCAAAAGCTAAGTTAATTCTACTGAAAAGGGAATATTTTCATTAGCAGTAATAATTCTGAGACCTTCACTTCACTGTTTTCTGGAAATCAGTAAATCTGAATCATAGAGACCATTACAACAGGTACCCATACTGAAGCCAACAACTGCATTATAACTTCCTGCTTCTAGCAGGTTCCTCTGTTTTAATATTGTTAGATAGATTAATTAGATTTATACACTGGTCTGTTTTCCCAGGTTCAGTTTTTTATGTGACAGATTTTATAGACTATCCGATTATCTGTGTTCCAGATATAAAGCTTTAAAGTAAATATATTAATCCCTAGCTCCTTCCCCTTTGTGAAGGGAGACAGACACATAAAACAAGTGAGTTTTTATTAGTGAGCAGTAGAGTTTAAGACAGATATATCTATTAGGTTCAAGAAGAGAACAAATGAGTATGTTTTCAAATGTATATTTCCATATATCAAACTGTGAATTGGTGTATTTAAGAAAAACAGGGAATATTTCAGAACCAAAGCTCTAATGAAACAGCCATATGTCAGTAGCATACTTGTTACTTTAAGGATATTTGCAGGAGCAGTTGATTTTAAAAAGATTTCAGGTAGCAAATGGAGCTCAGTAGGACAAAAACTTTGTTTGCTTGGGATACAAATAACCAACCAGGCAGTCCAGGTAGTTGAGGAAGATCCAATGGCAGAGAACAGAAACCAAGACAGCCCCTGCTCTACTTGTTAGGAGACCCACAGGAAGACCAGCTGCACATTTGCAACAAATATGTAGGGAATCTATGTTTAGCCCCTGCATGATTTTGATTGGTATTCCAGTTTCTGTCAGCCCCCATGGGTCTACATTAGTTGACTCTGTAGGTCTTCTTACAGTGTCCTTGATGTATCCAACTTGATTAATTCTATTCCCTGCTCTTCCACAAGACTCCACAAGCTCTGCCTGATGTTGGTCGTGGGTCTCTGCATATGCCTCTATCCATAACTGGATAAAACCTCTCAGGAGATAGGTTTCTGTTTGGAAGCAAAGCAGAGCATCATTAGTGATGTCAGGGATTGGCTCTCCTACATGGGATGGGTCTCAAGTTGGAGTCATCATTGGTTGGCTGTTCTCTCTGTCTCTGCTTTGTTTTTGTTCCAGCATATCTCATAGGCAAGACAAATTTTGGGTTGAAAATTTTGTGGGTCAATTCAAGTCATGCTCCCTCTCCTGGTAGTTCTGTCTGGCTATAGCAGGTGGCCATTTCAGTTTCTATATACCTCTCTGGTAAGAATCTAATCTAGGGTCACCCCCATAGACTAACCATATCCTATCCAGTTCCAGCTAGTCCCAAGATTCCCCTAAATGATTTCGATTCTCACTCTTAGTCCTCTCTTGCCCCACTTCTCCCCACACCCAATCATCCTCATTATCCTCCTTGTCCCCTATCCTAGCCACTTTCCTTTCACAGTCTACTTCCAATGACTACTTAGTTTCACCTTCTGAGTATGATTCTCCTATCCTTCCTTAGGACCACCTTATTACCCCCTTTCTTAGGCACATGGATTTTAACATGCTTGTCCTATACATTATGGATAAGTGAGTATATAACTCATTTCCTTCTGGCTCTAGTTTAACCTCACTCAGGATGATATTCTCGTGTTCCATCCATTTGACTGAAAAATTCATTTTTAATAGCTGAAATAGTATTCCATTGTGTAGATGTACCAAATTTTCTTTATCCATTTGACTTGAGGGACATTTAGGTTAATTCTAGTTTCTGGATATTACAATAAAGCTGTTATGAACATAGTTGAAAGTAAGTGTCCTGGTGGTATAGTGGGACAGCTTTTGAGTATGTGCCCTGGAGTGGTATAATGAAGAAGTGTTACGCATGCTCCACATCATTGATAGCATATGATGTCACTTGAGTTTTTGATCTTAGCCATTCTGACTGGTGTAAGAAGGAGCCTCAGAGTTGTTTTGATTTGCATTTCCCTGATTACTAATTAATTTGAACATTTATTTAAGTGTTTCTCAGCAATTTGAAATTCATCTGGTGAGAATTCTCTGTTTAGCTCTGTAACACATTTTTAAGCTGGTTTAAATTTTTTGTTTTGTTTTTTTACCGGCATCTCATTTCTTGAGGTCTTTATATATTTTGGATAGTAGCTCTCTGTCAGATGTAGAGATACTTGGTAAAGATACTTTCCCAATCTGTAGGATGCTCTATTCTCCTAATGACAGTTTCCTTTGCCTTACAGATCTTTTCAGTTGTAGGAGGACCCATTTATCAATTGTTGATCTAAGAGCCTTAGCCTTGGGTTTTTCTGTTCATGAAGTTGTCTCCTGTACCGATGTGTTCAAGGCTATTCCCCACTTTCTTTTCTAATAGATTTAGTGTATCTGGATTTATGTTGGGATCTTCAATCCACTTGAAATTGAGTTTTATGCAGAGTGATAAATATGGATCTATTTCTATTCTTTCACATACAGACATGCAGTTAGATCAGCGTCATTTATTAAAAATGCTTTCTTTTTTCATTTGTGTGGTTTTTCCTTATTTGTCAAAACTCAAGTGTCTATAGGTGTGTGGATTTATTTATATGTCTTCAATTAGGTTTTATTGCCTAACTTGTTTGTTGCTATACCAACACAATGGACTTTTATTACTATTGTTCTGTAATACAGTTTGAGATCTGATAAGCCTTTAAGTTGCCAGTATTTTTTTTATTAAGGTTTTTTAGTTCTATGTACTTTACCCTTACAACTTATTTCATTGTGTCCTATAACTTTATTTGTGACATGCCTTCATTTTCATTGAATTCTAGAAAGTCTTTGATTTCTTTTTTGTTTCTTCTTTGAAACAAATGTCATGGAGTAGAGAGTTGTTTGATTTCCATGAGTTTGGAGGTTTTCTGTTGTCTCTATTGTTGAAGTGAAGTTTTAATATATGGTTATCTGAAAAAAAATGAAAGGGGTTTATTCGGTGTTCTTCTATCTGTTGAGGCTTGCTCTGTGACCAAATATCTGGTTAATTTTGAAGAAGGTTTCATGAGGTGCTAGAAGAAAGAACATCCTTTGGTGTTTGGTTGAAATGTCCTATAGATATTTCTTAGGTCCTTTTCATTCATTATATCTGTTAGTTTCATTACTTCTCTCTTTAGTTTCTGTTTTTATGATTTGTCCATTGGTGAGAGTAGAGTGTTTAAGTCTGCCACTATTAATGTCTGGATTTAGATGTGTGCTTATGCTTCAGTAAATGTGTTTTGAAGGAATGTTAGTATTCTTGCATTTGAGACATGGATTCTCAGAATTGAAAAGTCATAGTGGTTGATTTTTACTTTGGTCTGTGTGAAGTGTCCTTTCCCATCTCTTTTGATTGCTTTTGATTGAAAAATCTACTTTATTCAATATTAGAAAGGCTACGCCAATTTATTTTATGGGCCCATTTGTATGGAAAGCCTTTCTCCAAACCTCTTTCTCTGAGGTAATGTCTATCTTTGTTGCTGATGCATGTTTCTTATATCCTGCAATGCTTCTACACAGTCAACCTGTGTTTTGTTATTAGTGAGTCGAATCCATTGATTATGAGAGAAATTAATGAACAATGATTTAATTCCTGTTATTTTGTTGTTGTTGTTGTTGTTGTTGGTGGTGGTGGTGGTGGTGGTGGTGGTGGTTGTGGCAGCAGCGTATGTGAATATCTTGGTTTCTCCATCTATGATGATTCAGACTTTTGCTGGATAAAGCAATCTTGGCTGGTATCTGTGGTCTCTTATGGTCTACAAGACCATAAGAAGTTCAGGAACTTCGTCCTTTAGAGTCTCTGTTGAGAAATTCTGTGTAATTCTGATATGCCCATGTATGTTACTTGGACCTTTTCCCTTGACACTTTTTAATATTCTTTCCTCACTATATTATGGGATGTGGTGGTTTTCTTTTCTGCTCTAATCTATTTGGTGTTCTGTAAGCTTTTTCTACATTTATAGCCATCTCTTTCCTTGGTTAAGGAAATTATCTTCTATAATTTTGTTGGCAATATTTTCTGGGTATTTGACCTGGGAATCTCCTCCTTCTTTTATTCCTATAAATCTGAGGTTTGGACTTTTGTAGTATCCCAGATTTTCTATATGTACTGTATCAGGAACTTTTTAGATTTGATGATGCATGAATTTCTTCTATCGTATCTTCTTTCCCTGAGATTCTCTCTTTCATCTCTTGTATTCTCTTGGTGATGCCTGTGTCAGTAGTTCCTGTTCCCTTTCCTAGATGTTCTAACCTCATGGTTCCCTCAGTTTGTATTTCCTTCATTGTTTCTATTTCTGTTTTCAGGTCTTGAATGGTTTTATTATTTTCCTTAATTTGTCTTATTGTATTTTCCTATATTTTGTTAAGGGAATTATTTATTTCCTCTTCAAAAGCCTCTATAATTTTCATAAAATTGTATTTAAAATTATTTTTTTGCTCTTCAGGTATGTTAGGGTATAGGCTTCCTATAGTAAGATAGGTGGATTGTGGTGTCGACAATTTGTCCTGGCTTTTGTTGATTGTATTCTTATGCTAGCCTTTAACCATCTTATTGTCTTTGATGTTAGCTGGCCTGGAAATTTTTGGTGGATCCTGGCCACTGTGGCTGTAAATACAACTGATAGTCACTGAGGGCAGCAGGTCTCTGGCTGTACTGGGTGGCAGCAGGATTCCAGGGAAGGAAACAGAACTGGTTGTCCCACGTGGAAGAAGGTTTCCAAGGATGTAAGCAGAGCTATAGACCTGGGAATGGAGTGCATAGTTGAGGTTGCAGGTAGAGTTGTAAAGTAGAAGAGAGCATTCAAAGGGGACTGGATAGATTTCATAGCTGCTGGATTTGACAGGAGGCCCAGCAGGCAGACGATTGAGAAAGTGTGTGTTTTACCTGGTTGTCTCTGATTGCTACAGGCCTATGAGGGTACATGCAGAGCTATGGCCCAGGAAATGGGGTGCCTCTACCAGACTTCTAAAGTAGAGCTAATACCAATATTCCTCAAACTATTCCACAAAGTTGAAGGAAAATTGTCAAACTCATTCTACTCACCCTGAAACCTAAACTACATAAAGACTTAACAAAGATAAAGAACCTCATACCATTTCTCTTAAGAATATTGATGCAAAAGTGCCCAAAAATTATTAAAAAACTGGAAGCAAAAACAGAACAAAAACATCATCTACCATGATCAAATAGGGTTCCTCTCAGAAATACAGGGTGGCTAAATATATGAAATTCTATCAATGTAAACTACTATTATAAACAACGTGAAAGAAAAAAAAACTTACATGATTGTCCCATTAGATGATCTTTAACAAAATCCAACACCCCTTCATGTTAGCAACTTAGGAGAGATCATGGATACAGGGCACATACCTAATCATAATAAAAGTAATGTATAGCAATGTAATAGCCAACATCAAACTAAATGATGAGAAATTTAAAGTTATCACTTTAAAATCAGGGACAAGACAAGACTCACTCTCTCCTCATCTTTTCAATATAGGACTTGAAGCTCTAAGTTTAGCAATAAGACAACAAAAGGTCATCAAGGCAATACAAATTTGAAAAAAAGTAAAAATAGAGCTATTCACAAATGATATGACAGTATGTATAAGTGACCCCAAAAATTCTACAAGAGAACTCCTAGAGCACATAAACACCTTCAGCAAAGTGGATAGATACAAAATTAACTAAAAAATTAGTAGCCCCCTTTATAAAAATGATAACCCAGCTCAGAAAGAAATCATAAAAACGTTGTTTATAATAGCCACAAATAATAAAAGATATCTGGGTCTAACACTAAGCAAACAAACTAAAGACCTGTAGCATAAGAACTTCAAGTCTCTGAAGAAAGAAACTGAGGATGATGTCAGAAGATAGAAAAGTCTCCCATGTTAATGCATTCATTAGATTAAGGTAGTAAAAATGGTCATCTTATCAAAAGAAATCTACAGATTCAATGTATTCCCATCACAATCCTAACAAACTCCTTTAGAAAACTTGAATGAATAACTCTTAATTATATATGGAAAAATAAGGAAACAAAAAACCCCCCAAAACAACAGCAAAAAGAAAAAACAGTAGCTAAAACAACTCTGTACAATTATAAAAAAAAAAAAAAAAAAAAAAAAAAAAAAAAAAACCTTCTGGAGGTATCACAATTCCTGTTCTCAAGCTGTACTGCAGAGAAATAGTAATAAAATAAAAACTGCATGGTATTAATAAAGAAACAGCCAGGTTGACCAATGGAATAAAATGGAAAGACCCAGGAATAAATCGACACACATATGGACCTGTGATTTTTGAGAAAAAAAGCCAAAATCATACAATGGAAAAAAGACTGTATCTTCAACAAATTCTGTTGGTGTAATTGGATGGCTGCAAAAGGCCCATGTCTGTCATCCTGCACAAAGTTCAAGTCTAAGTAGAGAAAGGACATCAACATAAAACACAATATACTAAATCTAATACAAAGAGGGTGGAGAACAGATTGTTACTGGAGACAAATTCCTTAACAGAAGATATATCATTTTAAATCTACTTGCTAACAACAACTTTCATGAGTAACATTAAGCTTAGTGTGGTAATATATTTTATTTGTCCCCAGTATATAATTTTGCTATTTTGCAAATAAAAACCCCACAAAGATCTGTTAAAAGCATTTTATATTCTTTGTTTTGCCTTGAATGTTTAAATGTTATTTTATCTTTTGCTTCAGCCTCTCTCTCTCTCTCTCTCTCTCTCTCTCTCTCTCTCTCTCTCTCTCTCTCTCTCTCTCTCTCTTAAATTTAAAGAAATAGGAATTATTAGATAGAGGAGGCAATTGCCTGCTTTATCATGTTATGTTTTCTTTCTTTTTAATTTGTTCAGGCAATTCGTACTCTTTTATTACATTTTTTATTTTTTATTTTATAAGATATTTGCTTTATTAACATTTCAAAGGGTATCCCCTTTCCTTGTTACTCCTCTATAACCCCCCATCCCATTCCTCCTCCTCATGCTCACCAACACACCCACTTCCACTTTATTCCCCTGTACTGAGGAACTGAGCCTTCAAAGGAGCAAGGGCCTCTCCTCTCATTGATGTCTGAAAAGTCCATCCTCTGCTACATGGGTCCCTCCAGGTGTATTCTTTGGATGGTGGTTTAGTCCCTGGAAGCTCTGGGGGTATTAGTTGGTTCATATTGTTGTTCTTCATATGGGGCTGCAAACCCCTTCAGCTCCTTGGGTCCTTTCTCTAGCTCCTCCATTGGGGACCCTATGCTCAGTCCATTTGTTGGCTGTGAGCATCAACTTCTGTATTTGTCAGGCACTGGTGGCACCTCTCAGGAGACTGCTATATCAGGCTCCTGTCAGCTAGCATTTGTTGGCATCCACAATAGTGTTTTGTTTTGGTAGCTGTATACAGTGGGGATCATCCAGTGAGACAGTCTCTAAATGACCTTTCCTTCCATCTCTGCTCCACATTTTGTCTCTAAATCTTCTCCCATGGGTATTTTGAACCCCATATTTTATGAGTTTCTTAGCCATACAGTATTCCTCAGTTGTGAAGTCTTTGTTCAGCTCTGTGCCCCATTTTTAATAGGGTTCTTGAGTTCTTTGTATATATTGGATATTAGCCCTCTATCAGATGTAGGATTGGTAAAGGTCTTTTCCCAATATGTTGGTTGCTGTTTTGTCCTATTGACAGTGTCCTTTGCCTTACAAAAGTTGGGCAGTTTTATGAGGTCCCATTTGTCAATTCTTGATCTTAGAGCCTATTTTATTGGGGTTCTGTTCAGGAAATTTTCCCCTGTGCCCATGTGCTACAGGCTCTTCCCCACTTTCTCGTCTATTAGACTCAGTATATCTGGTTTTATGTGGAAGTCTTTGAAGAAAAATATTGAAGATCTGAGAAGACGGAAAGACCTCCCATGCTCATGGATTGGCAGAGTCAATATAGTAAAAATTGCCATCTTGCCTAAAGCAATCTATACATTCAATGCAATCGCCATTAAAAATTCCAACTCAATTCTTCATAGAGTTAGAAAGAGCAATTTCCAAATTCATTTGGAATAACAAAAAACCCAGGATAGCGAAAACTATTCCTAACAATAAAAGAACTTCTTGCGGAATGAGCATCCCTGACCTCAAGTTATAATACAGAGCAATCGTGATTAAAAAAAAAAAAAAAAAAAAAAAAAAAAACCTTCATGTTATTAGTACAGTGTCAGTCAGGTAGATCAATGGAATATAACTTAAGACTCAGAAATGAACCCAAACACCTATGGTCACTTGATCCTTGACAAAGGAGCTAAAACCATGCAGTGGAAAAAAATTCAACATTTTCAACAAATGGTGCTGTTTCAACTGGCAGCCAACATGTAGAAGAATGCAAATGGATGTAATCTTATCTCCTTGTATAAAGCTCAAGTCCAAGTGGATTAAGGACCTCCACATAAAACCAGATGTGCTCTATCATTTTTACAGCAGGTGAAGAAATCTGACAAATATCAAGGCTGGTTCTATAAAGATGAACATAGCTTACTGGAGGTATTTTATGATGTGCCTTTCTCATCCAAATTAAGTGAAAGTTGATTTCACTGTAGAAGAACAATCACAAAGTAAGCATCAGAAGTTGTCTCTGTCCACACTATTTTTAGGTAAGATTGTCACTGTAGATATACAAAGGTATTTTCTTGTTTTAGGCAACATTGTCAGATTCAAAGTGATAAGGATTGCCTTGAGTTTTAAGTAACCAGCATCTCTACAAAGACTATCTAAAATATATCTTTAATTTAAATACAGAATGTGAATAGGTTCTAACTGTTTCTTTTCTATGATGGCATACAGGCTTCTTAACACCATTTGTTTGAAAGGCTATTTTTCCACCTTATATGGTCTTGACAGGAAAAAAAATACAAAGAGGACAGTGATTGATTCACTGAGAGACCAGAAAAAAAATATATATATATTGATAGTCAGTTGAGTTTTATGAGTACCAAGACTATTAAAAGTATCCTGTACACAAACTTCACTGTTTGAATAATAATCATCTTTCATTTTAAAACATAAGAAAATGTTAATCTTTCCTATATCTTCAATAAAACTGCTAATTAAATGGTTCACTCCTCATGTGCTGCTTTTATCAGGGATAAGCTTTCTAAGGTAGACTACAAAGGAATTAATAAACACTTGGGAAAATATAATGTTTCCATTTCAATTTTTTGGATATAGCTATCCAAATACGCATGTTTTTGGAACTGCGAAAACTGATGCTATCTAGTGAATTTCTAACAGAATCACTCAAAGAGAATGAAAATATGTGTGGATTATTAAAAGAAGTGACAGGCAAAGCAATTTGAGTAGGGAATTAGTACAGAGACTTTAATAGAAATAATAACATGCAGACTAGAATTTAATTATTTTGATAATGCTTATATTTTCAGAAAGCATTTTAAAAGCTAGTAATCCAACACCCTATAATACCAAACAGCCTCCTGGTCCAGTCACAGCCAAGAGGTGAATGGAAAGGTTCATATGACTGTTTAAAAGAAGTTAAAGACATGGGAGGAATAATAATGGTAATAGGTTATGTTCAAGACTAGTTGTCTGATAGTGATTCTATATCTGTAAGAAAAGGTCTTTGAAGGAGCTAGCTTTAATGTGCTCTATTTGTCCCCAGCCTATCAAGTTCAACCTGGGAATAACTTTTCTTGAGTCAAAATAATTACGGTAAATGCTATGCTTACACACCAGAGCCTCGCATAACTCTCTTCTGAGATGCTTCATCTAGCAACTGATGAAAACAGATGCATAGACCCAGAGCCAAACACTAGTCAGAGCTTGAGTAGTCCAGGGGAAGAATGAGAATCCAGTGGGGTCAAGGATACCACAAAAAGCACTGCAAACTCCAAGCCTCCTAACCTGTGCCCATGGGAGTTCACAGACACTGAATCACCAACCAATGAGTAACCTTGGGCTAGACCTAGGAACCCTACACATATAGCAGATGTGCAGCTTGGTATTCATGTGAGTCCCCTAACAACTGGATCAAAGGCTGTTTCAGACTCTGTTGTCAGCCTTTGGATCCCCTTCCCCTGGGCTGCCTTGTCTGGTCTCAGTCAGAGAGGATACATTTTATTCTTAAAGAGATTTGATGTGCCAGGGAGAATTGGAGGTGGGAGTACTCCATTTCTCTGAAAGGAAAGCGACGGAGGAACAACAGAGTGGTTTGTGAGAGTCAAGGTTCAGATAGGAGCAGAGGAGAGAGTGGCCACTGCAATAAGGATATAAACTGAATAAAACTTTAAAAAATGAAAAAGAAAACCTTCTTTCATCATGGGAGTCATTTGTTATGCTAATTGTGTCTTGGGCATTCAGAGCTTCTGGGCTAATTAATATCCACTTATCAGAGATTGCATTCCATGTGTATTCTTTTGTGATTGGGTTACCTCACTTAACTTTTAAAAATTAATTTATCTTTTACCTTCATGGATCCTGTTCTTATTGCATCTTAATTTAAATTCAATGTACAAAGGATCTGAGTAAATATTTCTTGAAGATGCACAAATGGCCAACGTCAATGAGCACCAATGATTGTTAATGTCATCAAACCACAGAGAAATGCGAACCAAACCACAAGACTAGTTTATACCTCTTGGACTACTAGAGAAAAATGTAGGGAGTGCTCCAAGTCAAGGCAAGCTTTGGATCTTCTGGTGAGGAAGATTATAACGTAAAAACATATTAGCTTATTAAAACTACTTAGCTAATACTAAAACATTTAAATATAGCATTGCCATATTATTTTATAATTTCATATTCATAATCATAGAAGAGTTACTGACAACAGAAAGAATGTAGAATGGGCCAAAATGCCCATCAATATATGAATGGGTAATGAAAATACTGTCTAGAGTTACAATGGCATAAGAGTTAGAAATGTAAAAATACATAAGTAACAATTAAGAATATTGATTAAAAACCCCTCACTATTTTCTTATTCCATTTCCAAGGAAAAACAGAGTATTGAAAGCCTCAGGAAATAAAAACTGGCAGTTTGTTGCTAGGAGTTGCTAAGTTCCAGCCTCAGATTGAAAGAATAGCCTGAAGAAGGAGTGAAAGATGTCTGTGGAAGAAAGTCTGTCACTGATGACAGTTCTCTGAACTTCTCAAGATAGCTCTCCCTTGCATATCAAAACAGTCTGTTATTTACTACTAATGCATAAGATACTTCCTTGGAAATTCCTTATTAGTTTAATCATTTACTGCAGGTTCCCCTTTAATCACTCCACAAATCAGCATCTTATAACCTTAGCACCTTTACTCTTAGAAATAGAAACTGCCATACAGAGCAGTTTAGAGTCAAATGAATCAGACAAGTTGGTTGCTCTTTTTATTTAGCAGGTCTATGCAGTTTGTTGTGCACAGCACTTGTGGGTGCCAAATCTAGACATAGATGTTATTTTTATATGAGAAAGTTAGCTTTAAGTATAATACTTTTTATAATTTATTTTTTAATTTAGTGACCTCATTTTAATTTGTTTATGCCCATGTAAGCAGAATTGAAGCAATTTTTAATAATTCTTAGCTACCACAATATATTCTTTTAATCTTTGGGTTTTTCTTTTTTATTTTAGCAACTCCAAAGTTCATTGTTAGAAAATACTAAGAAATCCCAGAAACATCATTAAGCCATCATTTTTCTTCTTGATTCCAGACTTTTCTCTGTCCCAACTTCTATGTAAATCAAATACAAAACTACCTTCTTTATGGAGTAGTATGCCTGGACCAAATTTATGTGTTGATGACTTCCATGAAGGAGACCGCTGTTTTACCCCTAATATTATATAACCGATGATCTGAGTCTTTCTCTTTTGTGACCCTGGATATTTTTTCTCTATTGGCCAAATCATGTCTCCTTCCTTAATCTCTTTCTGACTAACCTGACTCATGATGAAACTTTCAGGTCTGTCAAGCCCCTAGTACAATTCCTAATGCATCATCATATTTTGCAGAGTTGAGGAGTACTATAATAACAGCCCTTACACTGACTTATCTATTCTTGAACTCATGTTTTCAGAGTTCTCTCTGAAAGCTTTAAGGGCTGCCCTGAAGGTCACAGCATAGCCATTTTGCTGGGGATCACCAGACAAATTCTTGCTTCCCAGAGTCATGATGTTTCTGATATTCATGGAGTCATTAATGTTGTCAGGGAGAACATTCCCCAAAGAAGGAACATGAAGTAAAATATGTGCATTATTATACAAACAAGCTGAATCCTATGACAACTACTAGCACTTGAAAGACCCTTATCCAGCTGCCTCAGCTCCAGAGGCAGGTACCATGTCACACCATCCCGTCTTTGATCATGTTGGACCTAGCAAGGAGTCAGTGGATTATAGCAGATGTAGTGGGTCATTACTTTTAGATGCTGAGATGTAAAATTAGATGGAAATGATATCACATTTATGTAAATTACTGCTTGTCACTGGATTTTTGAAATTCAATTATTTACAAATAAATAATTTAAAATTACATAAAATAAATAAACAGTGTAGAATTCTGTAGCTTGGTAAGCACTAGGAATATGAAGAATAGTAATGAAAACCAGACATATCTCTATCAGGAAATCATTTATGCCCAGTCAGTCCATTGAGAACTTCAGACATACATGATCATTAGCCATGCTCCTGAGAAGATGACAGTTGCTGACACCTGTAAATAATAGCAACACCTGAGCTGCAAATTAGAACCAACTGCAGAACGTCAACCTCTTGGCCTCCTTTGAAATATATTCTTCTGTGAGGTTTAACTCTAAAATATGAATTCAGATAAACCCAATGAAGAAAGTGTCTTTAATCATTCAAAGACAAATAGGGCTAAAATAGTATGATCATATCATATAATGAAAAAGGAACTATTTCAAATGAAAACTCTGTTAGCATAAACACACAATTCATATATTTTAAAACTGTCATTAAAATCATCTAATGTGGATAATATTTGAAGCTTCTTTTAAAACCCATAGAAGCAGCTATAAATGAAAAATTAAGTTGAGAAGCTGGTTGAACATTTTGTCCCCACAGATAAAGTAATAAGCCCATGTTATTTCACAAAACATATATTGCCTCCTGGTAAAGAAAAGACATCATTACTTCAGGGCATAAAAGCATTTTCCAGTTTCATGGTTTGAAGTAAAAATATTATTTGATACTGTAGAACAGATTGCCAGAAGTTCTTTTACTGTTGAGAATAGTTTTAGCTATCCTGGGTTTTTTGTTATTCCAGATGAATTTGAGCATTGCTCTTTCTAACTCTATGAAGAACTGGGTTGGGATTGCACTGAATCTGTAGATTGCCTTTGGCAATATGGCCATTTTAACTATATTAATCCTGCCAATTCGAGAGCATGGAAGATTTTTCCATTTTCTGAGATCTTCTTTGATTTCCTTCTTCAGAGATCTGAAGTTCTTGTCATATAGGTCTTTCACTTGTTTGGTTAGAGTCACCCCAAGATACTTTATGCTGTTTGTGGCTATTGTGAAAGTTGTCATTTCCCTAATTTCTTTCTCAGTCTGCTTATCCTTTGAGTATATAAAGGCTACTGATTTGCTTGAGTTGATTTTGTAGCCAGCCACTTTTCTGAAATTGTTTATCAGTTGTAGGAGTTCTCTAGTAGAGTTTTTTTTTAATCACTTAAGTATACTATCATATAATCTACAAATAGTGATAGTTTGACTTCTTCCTTTCCAATTTGTATCCCTTTGACCTCCTTATGTTGTCTAATTGCTCTAGCTAGGACTTCAAGAACTATATTAAAAAGATATGGAGAGAGGGGGCAGCCTTGTCTAGTCCCTGATTTTAGTGGGATTGCTTCAAGTTTCTCTCCATTTAGTTTGATGTTGGCTACTGGTTTGCTCTATATTGCTTTTACTATGTTTAGATACGGGCCTTGAATTCCTGTCCTTTCCAAGACTTTTAGCATGAAAGGATGCTGAATTTTGTCAATTGCCTTTTCAGAATCTAATAAAATGATCATGTGGTTTTTTTTTTCTTTGAGTTTGTTAATGTAGTGGATTGCATTGATGGATTTCCTTACATTGAACCATCCCTGCATCCCAGGGATGAAGCCTACTTGTTCATGGTGGATGATCTTTTTGATGTGTTCTTGGATTCGGTGGGCAAGAATTTTATTGAGTAATTTTGCATCGATAGTCATAAGGGAAATTGGCTTGAAATTCTCTTTCTTTGTGGATCTTTGTTTGGTTTTGGTATCAGCGTAATTGTGGCTTCGTAGAAGGAGTGGGTAGTGTTCCTATTTTGTGGAATAGTTTGAAGAGTATTGGTGTTAAGTCTTCTTTGAAGGTTTGATAGAATTCTGCACTGAAACTATCTGGTCCTATGTTTTTTTTTTGGTCAGAAGGCTATGACCCCTTCTATTTCTTTAGGGGTTATGGGTCTGTTTAAATGATCTATTTGATCCTGGTTTAATTTTGGTATTCGGTATCGGTCTAAGAAATTGTCCATTTCCTCCAGATTCTCCAGTTCTGTTGAGTACAGGCTTTTGTAGTAGGAACTGATGATTTTTTGAATTTCCTCAGTTTCTGTTGTAATATCTCCATTTTCATTTCTAATTTTGTTAATTTGGATACTTTCTCTGTGCCCTTTGGTTAGTCTGGCTAAGGGTTTATCTCTCTTGTTGATTTTTTCAAAGAACCAGCTCCTGGTTTTGTTGATTCTTTGTATGGTTCTCTTGGTTTCTACTTGATTGATTTCAGCTCTAAGTTTGATGATTTCCTTTCTTCTCCTCCTCCTGGGTGAATTAGCTTCTTTTTCTTCCAGGGCTTTCAGTTGTTCCGTTAATCTTCTAGTGTATGCTCTCTCGAATTTCTTTTTGAAGGCACTCAAAGCTATGAATTTTCCTCTTAGCACTGCTTTCATTGTGTTCCATAGATTTGTGTATGTTGTGCCTTCAATTTCGTTAAATTCTAAAAAAATCTTTGATATCCTTCTTTATTTCTTCTTTTACCAAGGTATCATTGTGTAGAGTATTGTTCAGTTTCCATGTATATGTGGGCTTTCTCTTGTTTTTTGTTATTAAATACCACTTTTACTCCATAGTGATATGATAGGAGGCATGGGATTATTTCAATCTTCTTATATTTGTTGAGGTGTGTCTTGTGACCAATTATATGATCAATTTTGGAGAAGGTAACATGAGGTGCTGAGAAAAAGATATAATCTTTTGCTTTGGGATGAAAAGTTATATATATATATGTTAAATCCAATTGGTCCAAAGCTTCAATTAGTTTCACTGTCTCCTTGCTTAGTTTCTGTTTTCCTGATTGGTCCATTGATGAGAGTGGAGTGTTGATGTCACCCACAATTATTGTGTTAGGTGCAATGTGTGCTCTGAGCTTTAGTAAAGTTTCTTTTATGAATGAGGGCACCCTTGTATTTGGAGCATAGATGTTCAGGATTGAGAGTTCTTCTTGTTGAATTTTTCCTTTGACCAGCAAGAAGTGACCTTCCATGTCTCTTTTGATGAAATTTGGTTGAGCATCAATTTTATCTGATATTAGAATGGCAACTCTGGCTTGTTTCCTGAGACCATTTGCTTGTAGAATTGTCTTCTAGCCTTTTCCTCTAAGGTAGGTTTTTTTTTTTTCTTTGACACTGGGGTGTGTTTCCTGTATGCAGCAAAAATGTATGGTCCTGTTTATGTAACCAGTCTGTTAGTCTATGTCTTTTTATTGGGGAATTGAGTCCATTGATGTTAAGAGATACTAAGGAATAGTGGTTATTGCTTCCCATCATTTTTGATGTTAATTTTATACTAGTGTGGTTATCTTCTTTTGGGTTTGATGAAAGAAGCTTAATATCCTGCTTTTTCCAGGGTATAGTTTCCCTCGTTGTAATGGTGTTTTCCCCCTATTATCCTTTGTAGGTCTGGGTTTGTGGAAAGATATTGTGTAAATTTGGTTTTGTCATGGAATATCTTGTTTTCTCCATCTATAGTGATTGAGAGTTTCACTGGGTATAGTCATCTTGGCTGGCATTTGTGTTCTATTAGAATCTGCATAAGCTCTGCCCAGGATCTTCTAGTTTTCATGGTCTCTGGTGAGAAGTCTGGTATAATTCTGATAGGTCTTCCTTTATATGTTACTTGCCCTTTTTCTCTTACTGCCCTAAGTATTCTCTCTTTGTTTAGTACATTTGGGGTTTTGATTATTATGTGACGAGAGGTAGTTCTTTTCTGGTCCAGTCTGTTTGGAGTTTTGTAGGCTTCTTGTATATTCATGGGCATCTCTCTCTTTAGGTTAGTGAAGTTTTCTTCCATAATTTTTGTTGAAGATATTTGCTGGCCCTATAAGTTGTAAATCTTCACTCTCATCAATGCCTATAATCCTTAGATTTGGCTTTCTCATTGTGTTCTGGATTTCCTGGATGTTTTGGGTTACAAGCTTTTTGCATTTTGCATTTTCTTTGACTGTTGAGTCCATGGTCTCTATGGTATCTTTGGCATCTGAGATTCTTTCTTCTATCTCTTGTATTCTGTTGTTGATATTTGCATCTATGGTCCCTCATTTCTTCTCAAGGTTTTCTATCTCCAAAGATGTCTCCCTTTGTGCTTTCTTAGTTGTTTCTACTTTTGTTTTCAGATCCTGGAAGTTTTTGCTCAGTTCTGTCATTTGCTTGTTTGTGTTTTCCTCTAATACTTTGAAAGATTTTTGTGTTTCCTCTTTCATGACTTAGGCCTGTTGATCAAACTTCTCCTGTATTTTTTTAAGTGAATTTTGCATTTCCTCCTTATTGGCTACAAATTTCTGACCCATATTGTCCTGAATTTCTTTAAGTGATTTTTGTGTTTCCCTTGTAAGGGCTTCTAGCTTTTGATCATTTTTCTCCTGAATTTCTTTAAGAGATTTATTTATGTCCTTCGTGTGTTCCTCTAACAGCATCCTTACCAGTGCTTTTAAATCCAGCTCTTGTTTTTCTGGTGTGTTGGGCTATCCAGGACTTGCTATTGTTGGAGAATTGGGTTCAGAAGGTGCCATAATGCCTTGGTTTCTGTTAGCAACATTCCTACACTTGTCTTTAGCCATCTAGTTCTCACTGGTGTTAGATGGTCTTATTGTCACTGGCTGGTGCCACAACTTATTGTGGACCTTTAAGGCTATTTCTGAGACACTGGATGACTGGGTTTCCTCTGGCACAGGTTACTGATATGCTGCCTTCCTCTTTTGTGCCTTTGGAGCCCTTCTCAGTCTTGCCTCAGGAAATGTTATAAGGCCCCACAACCAACCAGCTGGGAGATGAACCACCTGTGTGTTCAGGTCCTGGGCACAGGCAGACCTCTGGCTCTTTGCACCCCCAGAGATATAAAGCTTGGGGTGATACAGTACCTAGTAATGCTCTTCTGCTCCAGCAGGCAGAGAATATGGCCGCAGGGATTCTCTCCCTCTGCTGGCCTCCAGGCAGGACACAGGCCCCATGCCAGGCGGACTGGCAGATGAACCACCTATGTGCTCAGTTCCTGAGTGTAGGCAGACCCCTGGTGGCTTGCACCCCCAGAGATCTAAAGCTCACGGTGATACAGTACCTAATGAAGCTCTTCTTCTCTGGCAGGCAGCGAATCACTGTTTACTCTTTTGAACGTATTAAATAAGCTACACAAAGGAACAATAGGAAAGTAATGGAGGTTCACTGGTGTTAAAGGGACTACAAAAGAGTGAGAGAGAGACCCCTATGAGAAACAAAACTAATATAATAGTCTCGTGATGGGGTGTTGTTCCTTAATGGGTATTCTAATGAGACAATGGTATGGAATGGGTACAAATGTTATGTGGGGAAGGAATTCTCCTTCAGGAACAATATGAAAAAGTTCAGAACAAAAGTTGAAAGCCATTGCATCCTACAAAGTATTTAAAATTGGGTTTTATCTGATTAAAAGTGGAGAGAGATGAGAGTGAGCCAGACTGATTTCTTACAATCTCCAAGTACCAACTAGAGTAAACGTTATGAGCTCTATTTTAGAGGGAGCTGAGTGATATGAATTTTAAAAAATGAAATCAGATATCAATTGTCTGGTTTGTAGCAAAGTGCCCCAAACAAGTAATTTAAAAATAGGAAAGAATTCAGTATGTTTTCAAATGTTTCAAATGTTGCTCTATTGTTTTTGCATTTGTTATAGGTAATAGCATCAGTACAAAGCTACTCATGCTGGGATACTCAGGAAGTTTATAAACATTCAGCACCATATTCATGTTCAAAAAGTGGAATGGTGGGACCAGGATTGACCAGCATCCAAATATCATATCAATGGCATGCCACCTCCAAATAGTACCACAAGTTGAGGGCTAAACCCATTGGCTTTGGGGAAGTGTAGGCCACAAATGACAACACTCTTTTTCATCATTGTTGAGATAGCTCCATCATAGCAAATGTCATTCCTAGGAAAATAAAACATCTAGGACAGCAAACCCTATGGGGAAGATATATTTTAGGTTGTTTGGGGGCCAATAAGGTAGGTGAGCTGTCATTGAGTCACAGCTATATGTCAACTTCCCTGAATGGTGCAATGTCTTACTTGATGATTTACTCTCTGTAGCAAACTCTCTTGTTTGGCATGAAGGTCTTATCTTGGTCACTATGAGTCACCTCTAAGAGGGAGGCCTGGAAAGGCAGGCTGTTCTTAGGCAGGAGACAACACCTCCAATGTGGGTGGTAATCACAAAAGCTTTCAGGAAACTCAGTTCTCATGGTTGTTTGGGACATTCCAAGAAACCTGATTTCACTGCTAACATGGAGTTCTATACATCTGTTTAACTAGAAAGAACACATTTACTTGAAAGACAAAAACAATAAACTACTCTCCAGCAGGATCATAAAAATATAAAACACATTAAATCTTTGATTCCAATTTATTATTAAAATCAACATAAAAATATACACTAATCCACTCCTAATATTTCATATTACCCAAGGGGATGCAATTTATACTGATAGCATTTTGCTATAAAGGAATAGCTTGTTTTAATATTTTTACATAAACATTTAAAATGTGTAGAATACAGAGAGAAAAATAAAACATTATTATAGATTTTGATGTAATTTTAAAAGTAAACATCCCAGTATGTTATCACACTACTAACCCAGACAGAGCAAAGATTGGAGGCACTCTTCCTTTGCCTAGTCACAGAACTACTGTCACTAAGACTTTTTATCCCATATATGCTTTTGATTTACTTATAATTTACTGACTTATCTATAATTTGCTTTTATTTTACTTTAAATGTTTACTTTTAGTTTAAAGATTTGTTTTTTTTTAATTACTTGTATGTATGTTATGTGAAGAACCTTTAAGTGCCCTTGAGTAGAGTGCACAAAGGAGCCAGAAGAGCACATCAGATCCAGTGTAGCTAGAGTTATAGATGGCCTTGAGTTTCTCTATGTGTATGCTGGAAAATCAACTACAACACTTTCCAAGGGCAGTAAATGCCATTAAACACTGAGAAGCCTCTTCTGCCTCAATTTGTTTTGTTTTTTTCAATTTGTATACTAAGCTATGCATTTTCAATTTGATTTTTTTCTTGATACTTCACAAGAGATTCTCTGAAGCATTTCACACCTACCACTTTAGTGACTGTCCCACACACCTCATGGCTCTCGGCTCATAGCATCTCAGCATGTTTTTAATATTTCTAGGCACACCAATTGGGCTCCTAATTCACAGCATTATTGCATCTTTTCACTGTGCTTTTGCTTTCCTGAAACTTTCCTCATTTTCTTCTTTGAAATGTAATTCACATATGCCTGTTCTGATGTGGGCCCATATACCTGTTGAGAGAGACCCACTTTGGTCCTTTCTGTCGGCTGGGAACGAACGCTGAAAGGCCTGTTCCATTGCTCCAACACGGTGGGTTTAGATAAGGAGAGACAGGCCATTGTAGAGAAATAAAATCAGAGAGTGGAGATAGAGAGGCAAAAACCTGCCATGACCACGTGGAAAGAGGGAAAAGAGGGAAAAAAAGAAAGATAAGAGAAAGGGAGAGAGAGGAGAGAAGAGAAGAGAAGAGAAAAGAAGAGAAGAGAAGACAAGAGAAGAGAAGACAAGAGAAGAGGGCAAGAAAGAAGGACAAGAGAGAGGGCAAGAGAGCAGGGAGGGGCCAAGCATTCCCTTTTATAGTGGGCCAGGCTACCTGGCTATTACTAGGTAACTGTGGGGCGGGGCAAACCCAGCTTGAGCTAGGTAACTGTGGGGGTGGAGTTCAACCAGAATGCCAAGGGCTTTGGGAATAGCCCTACATGACTGATGGCCACAGAATTGAGAGTTGAGGGCCTCATGTTATCAGCCTGGTGTCAGGGAGCATGAGCAAATAGCCTACTGTCCCTTGTGGATTAAATCCACTGGATCACCAAGGTTGAAACCTAGCTCAACCAGAATATACATTGTCTTTCACGGTCCAACATTATATTATACACTTTTCTACAGTAGTCCTCTTTCCCATTAGAATGGGTTTAGTCAAGACTATCAATAGCCCACAGAACACCACTTAGCCTTTATACTTGTCTTCCACATTTCCTGCACCTGTCTCCTTCACTCATGTTTTCAATGAAACTTGAAAAGTAGGTACATTTGCAAGTTTGTCTGATGCACTGATTCACCTGTGTGTGACATGTAGGCTGAGGATTATATATGTGCACCTTAACCTGGTGCACTTAAGCTCCTCGCATACTAATGTTAATCAGTGAACTTTCTGCAAGACAAATATTTTTATAACACTTCCAAATTTTTCATTTTTTTAAACTTTCTTATTTTTTTGGTCTTTATAAGATTAAACATGCCTCCAGGATTATTGTATAAATTGAATACTATCCAATTATATTTCTTTGGAATTCAGCATTTCTTTGGAATAATCTTCTTTCTTGTATTATAACTCATGATGTGTACATGAAGTGCCTAACAATCCAAGTATGACATATCACCTCTCTTTTTCTGATCACTCATAGGTCTAGTATTATAGTATGCCTGAAAATTGGTGTTCTTTTAGACACAGCAAGCAAATATTTAATTATTTCTCACAGCAATGACATCAGTCCCTATGTCTATCTCTACTTTGAGGACTTGATACTGACTTTATACTTCATAGTTGTTTGTAAAACCTGTAATTCTGAAGAAGTATGCAATTTGTCTTTTAATTCATAAATGTAACTGATTATTATTATTTTTTTAAATTTTATTTGATATATTTTTTATTTATATTTCAAATGATTTCCCCTTTTCTGGTTCCCCACTCCCTGAAAGTCACATAAGCCCCCTTCCTTCCCTCTGTTCTCCTACCCATCCCTTCCCACTTCCCTGTTCTGGTTTTGTCTTATACTGCTACACTGGGTCTTTCAAGAACTAGGGGCCACTCCTCCGTTCTTCTTGTACCTCATTTGAAGTGTGGATTATGTTTTGCATATTCCAGTTTTTCAAGCTAATATCCACTTATTAGTGAGTGCATACCATGTTTGATCTTTTGAGACTGGGTTACCTCACTTAGTATGATGTTCTCCAGCTCCATCCATTTGTCTAAGAACCAAATAACCCTATTAAAAATGGGGTGCAGAGTTAAACAAAGAATTCTCACCTGAAGAAGTTCGGATGGCAGAGAAACATCTTAAAAAAATGCTCAACTTCACTAGTCATCAGGGAAATGCAAATCAAAACAACCCTGAGATTTCATCTTACACCAGTCAGAATGGCTAAGATTAAAAACTCAGGAGACAGCAGATGTTGGCGAGGATGTGGAAAAAGAGGAACACTCCTCCACTGCTGGTGGGGTTGCAAATTAGTACAACCACTCTGGAAATCAGTCTGGCAGTCCCTCAGAAAACTGGGCATGTCACTTCTGAGAGATCCTGCTGTACCACTCCTGGGCATATACCCAGAGGATTCCCCAGCATGTAATAAGGATACATATTCCACTATGTTCATAGCAGCCCTATTTATAATAGCCAGAAGCTGGAAAGAACACAGGTATCCCTCAACAGATGAATGGATGCAAAAAATGTGGTATATCTACACAATGGAGTACTATTCAGCCATTGGTAACTGATTATTATTAATTTTCCAAATTTTATATAAAATATGCATTCATAAATATTAGGTAACATATGCAATTAATATATTTTATTTGTTGAAAAAATTGCTGAAAATTTCTGTGAAAAGAATAATGAAAATTAACACTAGAGCTGGTTATTGTCAATACAAGAAACACAGCAATAACTTCAAATGACATCATTTATGGAGTACCTAAGCATGCCTTGCACTGTGATTAATCTCCCATACTTGTTTCATTTTAAAATTTAGAAGTGTTTTATATTAAACATTGAAGTGTTTTATATAGCAGTCTCAGTTCATGTAAGTTTAGTACAGCACAAAAAAAAAAAAAAAAAAAAAAAAAAAAAAAAGCCCTAGTTCATCCAGCTTGGAAGTTTTAAATTAAGATATGCTAGTCACAAAATCTGTGCTAGTCACTCAAAAGTTGATGTTTCAGTAGATCTGTGATTTGGCATCTGTTATTATTTTGACCAATGAGAAAACAGGCTTTAATTTTGGATGTGTGCATGTTCCACTAGGAATCAAACATAGACACTTGACTATCCTGGGCTACCAGGATCACATAAATCCTCATACAAAGATTCTGCTTTTCTAATGAACTTCCAAGTGTTCCAAGCCAAAACCATGCTTTAGGTTTCCTTAAATGGGAATTTAAGTAGGTGACTGTTTTGAGTAGGTTGTTGTATTTATGAGCTGAGCTTAATAGTGTGCTTTAAACAGGTACTCACCCACAGCAAAATATGCCTTTTTAAAATTATTTATTCGATATATTTTTATTTACATTTTAGATGATTTCCCCTTTTCTGGCTCCCCACTCCCCAAAAGTCCCATAAGCCCTCTTCCCTCCCCCTGTTCCCCCATCCACCGCCTTCCCACTTCCCTGTTCTGGTATTCTCCTATACTGCTGCACTGAGTCTTTCCTGAACCAGTGACCACTCCTCCGTTCTTCTTGGGCATCATTTGATATGTGGATTATGTCTTGGGTATTACCAGTTTCTAGGCTAATATCTACTTATTAGTGAGCGCATACCATTGTTGATCTTTTGAGACTGGGTTGCCTCACTTAGTATGATGTTGTCCAGCTCCATCCATTTGTCTAAGAATTTCATGAATTTGTTGTTTCTAATGACTCCATTGTGTAAATAGACCACATTTTTTGTATCCATTCCTCCTTTGAGGGACACCTATGTTCTTTCCAGCTTCTGGCTATTACAAATAGGGCTGCTATGAACATAGTGGAACATGTGTCCTTATTGCATGCCAGGGAATCCTCTGGGTATATGCCCAGGAGTGGTATAGCAGGATCCTCTGGAAGTGTCATGCCCAGATTTCTGAGAAACCACCAAACTGATTTCCAAAGTGGTTGTACCATCTTGCAATCCCACCAGCAGTGGAGGAGTTTTCCTCTTTCTCCACATGCTGGCCAACACCTGCTATCTCCTGAGTTTTTAACTTTAGCCATTCTGACTGCTGTGAGGTGAAATCTCAGGGTTGTTTTGATTTGCATTTCCCTAATGACTAATGATGTTGAACATTTCTTAAGGTGCTTCTCAGCCATTCGAATTTCTTAATGTGAAAATTCTTTGTTTAGCTATGTACCCCACTTTTTAATATGGTTATTTGGTGCTCTGGGGTCTACCTTCTTGAGTTCTTTGTATATATTAGATATTAGCCCTCTGTCAGATTTAGGATTGTTGAAGATCCTTTCCCAATCTGTTGGTTGATGTTTTTTCCTTTGACTTACAGAAACTTTGTAATTTTATGAGGTCCCATTTGTCAATTCTTGCTCTTAGAGCATATGCTATTGCTGTTCTGTTCAGGAACTTTTTCCCTGTTCCCATGTCCTCAAGGGTCTTCCCTAGTTCCTTTTCTATTAGTTTCAGTGTCAGGTTTTATGTGGAGGTTCTTGATCCACTTGGAGCTGAGCTTAGTACAAGGAGATAAGAATGGATCAATTCACATTCATCTGCATGCTGACTGCCAATTGAACCAGCACCATTTATTGAAATGGCTATCTTTTTCACACTGGATGTTTTCAGCTCCTTTGTCGAAATCAAGTGACCATAGGTGTGTGTGTTCGTTTCTGGGTATTCAATCCTATTCCACTGACCCACTTTCCTGACATTATACCAATACCTTGCAGTTTTTATCACTGTTGCTCTGTACTAATGTTTGAGGTCTGGGATACTGATTCCCCCAAGAAGTTCTTTTCCCATAACCCCTAAAGAAATAGAGGGGTTCATAGAAAGTCTTCCAACCAAAAAAAGCACAGAATCAGATGGTTTTAGTGCAGAATTCTATCACACTTTCAAAGAAGACTTAACACCAATACTCTTCAAACTATTCCACCAAGTAGAAACAGAAGGAACACTACCCAATTCCTTCTACAAAGCCACAATTACACTGATAACAAAACCACACAAAGATCCAACAAAGAAAGAGAATTTCAGGCCAATATCCCTTATGAATATCAATGCAAAATTACTCAATAAAATTCTTGCCCACTGAATCCAAGAACACATCAAAAAGATCATCCACCATGAACAAGTAGGCTTCATCCCCAGGATGCAGGGATGGTTCAGTATAAGGAAATCCATCAATGCAATCCACTACATTAACAAACTCAAAGAAAAAAGACCACATGATCATTTTATTAGATGCTGAAAAGGCAATTGACAAAATTCAGCATCCTTTCATGCTAAAAGTTTTAGATAGAACAGGAATTCAAGGCCCATATCTAAACATCGTTAAAGCAATATACAGCAAACCGGTAGCCAGCATCAAACTAAATGGAGAGAAACTTGAAGCAATTCCTCTAAAATCAGGGACTAAACAGGGCCGCCCCCTTTCTCCTTATCTTTTCAATATTGTACTTGAGGTACTAGCTTGGGCAATTTGACAACATAAGGGGGTCAAAGGGATACAAATTGGAAAGGAAGAAGTCAAACTATCACAATTTGCAGATGATATGATAGTATACATAAGTGACCCAAAAAAACTCTACTAGAGAACTCCTACAGCTGATAAACAACTTCAGCAAAGTGGCTGGTTAAAAAATCAACTCAAGCAAATCAGTAGCCTTTTTATACTCAAAGGATAAGCAGACTGAGAAAGAAATTAGGGAAATGACAGCCTTCACAATGGCCACACACAGCATAAAGTATCTTGGGGTGACTCTAACCAAACAAGTGAAAGGCCTATACATACAACAAGAACTTCAGATCTCAGAAGAAGGAAACCAATCGAAGAAGATCTCAGAAAATGGAAAAATCTTCCATGCTCATGGATTAGCAGGATGAATATAGTCAAAATGTATAGCCCTGTAATGTGAGATCCTGTTATCTCTGATATGCTGGAAGTACAGGACTGTGCCCATGGTATGAGCAGAATACTACAAATGGTTCACTGTTGTTCTTAAAATAATATTAATAAAGAAAATGTGTTAATTATTCAAAAGAAAATCAGTTTTTATTCTTTTATAGTATAATTCATATTTTCTTGAAACACTATTATTTCTTTGTTTATTTTTAACTCCCTTATATATTTACAGAACTTGCAAGATTGTACAGATCTCAAGAATGGCTTTGTAAGCTGGGTGCTGACTGTGTTCAGCATTGCCTAAGGTTTTTTTTTTATGAAAATATACTCATTTCTGGTTCTCTTCCCACGTTCAAACAATCACTATTTAATGTACAGGCATTCATGAAGAACAAGAGGAATTATGAACAACAGGTAATTTTCTTAGATATCCTTGTCAAGGACCTAGTGAATTATATTATTGGCTTGATTGCAAAGTATTTGATGTTCCATCAAAGACTCCAGAGATCCTGTGTCTGGCTATGAGTTTTTCAATTATGAACTTTTTTCTATACGTTTTTGAAAATTTTTATTGTAATTTATTGACAATGTATTTCTCCCTTACCTTGTTTCCCTCAAAACCTCACACTCCATCATACCCAGGGCCTCTTTTTCTCCCCTAGATTGTTATTACATGCAAATACATATTTGTTTATCCATATATATTCATAAATTATGTGTTGAGTCTATATAATTACTTGTATGTATGTTATCAATACTAATGTTTTCATACTGAACAACCAGTTTGTATAGTTTTCCCTATGGAAAAGAATCACAACTTCTCTCAGTTTTACTCCATTTCCTGTAGTTCTTTATGTAGGCATGGGGCCTTGTTGTCATTTCCCCTTTCAGTTAGGTGTCATCCTTATTTTGCTCCTATATAAGAGATCATGTTGGTAAAATTTTACAGGTGCAGCTTCTGATGTTACTAGAAGACATAAGACTCTTACAATCTTTCTTCCACTTCTTCCTCAATATATGACATTTGTCTTTTGGATATGGATTAACTTGCTCAATATAATCTTTTCTTTTTTCATACATTTATCAGCAAATTTTGTGATGACTTTTTTTTACAGCTGATTAGTATTTCACAGTGCAGAAATGCTGCATTTTTATTATCCATTCATCACTTACAGGATATTTAGGTTGTTCCTATTATCTATCTATAGTAACTACAGCAGGAAGTAAAATGGCTAATCAAGTGTCTTTGGAATAAAATGTTGTTGAATCCCTTGAGTATATGGCATGGATGCTATAATTGGGTCACTTGTTAAATTTAGTTTTAGTTTTCTTTTGAGAATTCTCCACACGGCATCAGCTCATAATTCCACCCACAAAGAATGAGAGTTTTCCTTTCCCCTGCATCCCTTCCACACTTGTAGTCTGTTGTTCCATTTATCTTTTCTATTCTTATTGGATAAGATAAAATCTCAAAGTTGTTTTGATTTGGACATTCCAAATTGCTAGGAAAAATGAATATTTTTTGGATGTTTCTTAACCATTTCTTTCCTTCTTTTGAAAAAATTATATTCTGGACTAAGGATCAATTTTTGAATGGGTCATTTTTGTTTGTGTGCTTCTTTAGTTTTGACTATTTACATATTTAGTTTCCTGTATATTCTGAAGATTAGACCCTTATAATATGTATAAGTAACAAAATTCTCTCCCATCCTGTGGGATTCCCTTCACCCAGGTTGTTGCTTCTTTGGCTATGCAGAAGCTTTTTAGATTCATGAAGTACTTGTTTTTAGTCACTTTTTCATTGCCATCATGACCATTTTATAACTTTTATAAAAGAAAGCATTTAATTCAGAGGATCTGGCCATTATCCCATCAGGGAGCATGGTGGGGGAGGGGAGCATGGTGGAGGAGGGGAGCATGGTGGAGGAGGGGAGCATGGTGGAGGAGGGGAGCATGGTGGAGGAGGGGAGCATGGTGGAGGAGGGGAGCATGGTGGGGGAGGGGAGCATGGTGGAGGAGGGGAGCATGGTGGAGGAGGGGAACATGGTGGAGGAGGGGAGCATGGTGGGGGAGGGGAGCATGGTGGGGGAGGGGAGCATGGTGGAGGAGGGGAGCATGGTGGAGGAGGGGGCCTGGCAGACAAGCTGAAGAAGTAGAAGCTATATTCTAATCTGTAGACAAGGCAAGAGAGAGAAAGAGAGGGGGAGGAGGGAGACAGAGAGACAGTCAGAAAGAGAAATGGAGAGAGAGAGAGAGAGAGAGAGAGAGAGAGAGAGAGAGAGAGAGAGAGAGAGACTGGGCCTGGCATAGGCTCTTGAAATCTCAATAACCATACACTTTTTTCCAACAAGGCCACTCCTACCTCAACAAAGCCACAAGTCTTAATCCTTCCTAGAGAAGTCATCAATTGGGGAATAAGGATGAAAATATATGAGTTTATGGGGCCATTCTCATTTAAACTACCAGGGTCCCACTTGTCAATTGTTGGCCTTAATTCTTGAGCCAATGGAGTCTTTTGCACTCAGTTCTCCCTTATACCTAAATTATGCATGATCCTGACTATATTCTTTTCCTAGAAGTTTCACAATTTTAGGTCTTTTATCAATTTGAAAGTTTTGTGCAAGGTGATAAATACACATCCAATTTTACTCTTCTAGATGTAGACAGCGTATTTTCCAAACAATAATTATTGAAGAAGCTTTCCTTTTTCCAGTGTATGTTTTTGTCATTTTTGTCAAATTAAATTACTAAAGTTACATGTGCTCATGATGTGCTTAGATTCTCTTTCCATTGGTCTATGTGTTTTGTTTCAATAGCATATTGTATTTATTACTATGGCTGTCTGATATATCTTAAGATCTGAAGTTGTAATCTTTCTAGCATTATTCTTTCTGTGTGTGTCTGTCTCTGCCTCTCCTCTTTGTCTTTCTCTGTCTTTCTGTCACTGTCTCTGTCTCTGTCTCTCTGTATGTGTATCTGTCTCTCTTTCTCTTTTCTCTCTCTGTGTGTGTCTGTCTCTCTTCTTTCTGTCTCTCTTTGTCTCTGTCGCTGTTGCTGTCTCTGTCTCTGTGTGTGTGCATGTGTGTGTCTGTCTGTCTGTCTGTCTGTCTGCCGCTGCCTCTCTCTCATTTCCTCTCAGTATTGTTTTTTCTCTCAGGAATCTTTTGTCATTCCAAAAGTAATGTCTTCTTGATTATTTTCTTGATTAAAATGAATTTTCCTCATTATCTCTTCTGATTACACTTAGTTTGAAGTCTATTTTATATACTATTAGAATAGTGATGTCTCCTTTCTTTCTGGTTCTATTTGATTGTGGTATTTTGCCTAGCCATGTACTCTAAGGAAGTCCTTAACTTTAAAACTAAGATTTGTTTCTTGGAAACAAGAGTTAGATGGATTCTATTACTTGATCCATTTATTCATCCTGTATCTTATGATTGAATTATGATCACCATGCTATTGAGTTTTGGTGTTATTTGTATTCTCGGTGGTATTTTGTGTTTTAATACTTTGTACTTTTTCCATGGTCCATCTGTTATTCTCTCTTCAGGCCAAAATAATGTGTTCTGTATTTTCCTTCAGTTCAGTTTAGATATAAGTTTTTAAAAGCTGCTTATGTCATAAAATATTTTTTCCTTTTTCTTCAATTGTAGTTGTTAGGTCTGTTGATTGTATTAGGTTATGATGTCTGGATATATTGTTACAACTTGAGGTAAATTGCTTCAGGCTCTTCTGGATTTAGAAGTTTCAATTAAGAAATCACCTATTATTCTAATGACTTTTCTTTTATATGTTACTAGAATTTTTCTATCTTGCATATTTCAATATATTTCATTTGTCATTATACTTAGTACTTTAACTATGATAGTCCATGAAAATCTTTTTCTCTGGTCTGGTATATTTGTTGTTCTGTGTATTGTGTTTTTATGAATGTATGTTTCCTTAGCTTTAGTATATTTTTTCCTGTGATCTTATTGAAGATTTGAATTATGCCATGTATTTGAGATTTTTCTCCCTCATCTATACTTGTAATTTTAAACTTTGTGTTTTTCATAGTGTCCCACATTTTCCATGTGTTTGTTCTCTGTGTTTTAAATGTTGTCATTATTGTTGTTTTAAATTTTTCTTGCTTATTTTGTCTAGTTTCTCTATTTTATCTTTAAGGCCCACTATTCTGATATTCTGTCTTCTGTCAGATTCATTCTACTTGAAAGGCTTTCTGTTGATATTTCTAGCTGTTTGGCTTTTCAGTTTTATCTTCATTTCAGCTTAACTCTTCTTGACTGTTTCTATTTCCTGATTAAAGTTTTTTCTCAAGTCTTAGATTACCTTGGTCTTTTCTCTCACTCATATATTTCTGTTTTCTTGGGCCTCAGCCGTTTATTCTCATTAAGTTCTTTTTCCTTAGTTTCTGTGAGCTGCTTTCTGTTTGGTGGTAGTGGTGGTGGTGGTGGTGGTGGTGGTGGTGGTGGTGGTCATGGTGATTGTGGTGGTCGTGGTAGTGTTATGTATCTTCTTTAACTTGAATTCTTTGTGTAGATGTATGACTTTTTAAATTCTGTATCCTGGAGTTCATACAGGAAGTCTTCTTTGGCAGGCTTTTCTACAGGACTCACATGTTTTGAGAGATGATATTGGCTTTTTCTTTCATATTGTTGGTATTATTACAATGATATCTGTACATGTGGGCTTTATTTTTAGTTCTGAATGAGTTGTAGATAGTATGGGGGAGAAGAGAAGATATGAGAGAGTGATGGGTCTAGAGTTTAAAAATGATTTGAGTGGAAAGAAGTCAACTGAGCAGAGAAAACTAGGCTGGTATGCCTGATGATCAAAGAGTCAAGAGTACGGGTACAAATAGGTCCAAGTACAAATGTTGGATATGACATGGGAGAGTTCTATGTTTGATGGATAGGTAGGGAAGAAACTGATATAAGACTATATTTCCTCTGGGAAATACAAGACTGGGCTGGTTCATTGGTTGTGAAACACAGGCTGTCTGGTAGGTTGCAAAAAAGGCATGAATAAAGAAGTCATGAATACTCATGAGGCTAGACCCTGAAGGATTAGAAAGTCTGAGTAGAGCATAAGGGCATGAAACATGAGCAATGGTTCTTGCATGTGAGTGCTGCTAGGGAAGGCACTGTCTGTGGGACTTACACTACATATGGTAAAATAAGGAAAAACAACTATAGGAATAGAAAGTGGCAATTATAGGTATAGAATGGTGTGTAGAGGCAGCAGAGCTTACCACTTTTTGAATCATAAAAATACTTCTTTGATATTAATAGTGTTCATTATGTCTAGAGGATAAACAGTACAATGAACATTGAAGATAAGCATTTGCTATACTTCATATATAGTCATAAAGAAATATGATTTCATCAAAAAGGTGGAACTGTTAACACTCCATGAGAAATACATGAAATTATATAGACAAAATCAACTTTACTTCTATCTTTAACTTGCATATAGTTTAATTCTCCAACAACTCCTGACAACCTCTCACACTACTCTATAATTTATTTACTTACTTGTCACCTCATACCTTATTTTAAGTCTTATTAAAGTGTAATGAATGCAAGTTTCCAGAGATACTGAATTGTTTTAAGTATAGATGTTACACTTACAAGACTATTTGTTATATTCCAAGATACTAGGAACCAGCATTCAATAAATAGGTGTTGGATGAGTAAATAAATACAGAAAAATTAAGACAACAGGAATATTTTGTGGTAAATACAAAATATTCCTAATGGGAAAGACAGAAAAATAACCACCTGTGAATGCAGATTTTAAAGAAAGTTGAAGCACAAAATTTAGTTATCTGCATTTCTATCAATCTCATTGTGGTTTATATCAAAGTAGACATAGCCCTGTAGTAGCACTGGGTACATAGCAGAAAGAAATACTAATTTTCTTCAAAGAAATAGAATATTATCCTCAAAATATCAATATATCAATAATAATAATTTATATATCTTATATCACATATCACATACCATATACCAGGTATCACATATCATATTCCTTCATCATATATCATACTTATGATATATATATATGGAGGGTGAGGTACTGGGAATGGGAGAATGTAAAATAGAATAGGAGGTAAATTCTGGAGGAACAATTGATATTAGATTCACAGCTATTGCTCCTTTGAATACTAAGTACTGAAACATACCTGAAGATGAAATCAAAAGAGAATGATATAGAAATATAATATTACAAAAAACATACAAAATTTTCCTAAAAATAGGTCAAAAAATTCAAAAACATTCCTGCTCAATATGAGTGTTTAAGTTACATGTTCAGTAAAGTGTATTGAAAGTCAAATTGGCCTTTTGAAAATATGGCCCAGGACAGTTACTAAGTTTAAGACTAAAGAATGATTAAAGATACAGCATAGAGTAAATCATGCATGTAAAAAGTAACCAAATAATCTCATATTATATAGATACATGAATGTTAGAAAATAAGTAATCATTATTAAAGTTAAATGTGACCCATATAAAGAGATAAAAGGTAAATTAATAAATCTGACATGATAATATGACATTGGCATATATCTAATGGATAAAATGGCCTCAATACACTAAAGTTGCACATTATAGCATGATGCTCTGACCTATTCCAATGAAACTACAGCCATATAAGTGACTTGATTATATATTCCCAATTGCTGAGGGCACATTCTCAGTGAGATATGTGTGATGGTCAAGGTAAGGTTCTTCATAGTCAATTTAAGATTTTATCCTCAGATGTAGATATTGAAATTGTGTTTTCTTTATTTCCTAAACCATTGGGCCTGGCTTGATCTTTCTGAGCTTCAAATTTCTTATTCTTAATTGTGATTACAATACTACATACTGGGGATTGGGATCATTGTAAAGATTAGGAGAGTAAAAAAAAGGCAGAGTATATAATGTTCCCACTTAATTTTTGGGTCATTAAAGTTTATTGCAGTTTTTATCAAATCTTTACTAAATCTCTAAAAATCTAAGCATTTTATTTCATTTAGTTTTACTTTATTTTATTTTCTTCCTCTATTTTTCTCTTTTCCATGCTTCATCCTACCTTTCTTAGGTAAAAATTCCAGAGACTTTATAGGAGGTGTACATTGTCATTCATGTAGCAATTTCTATGAAAAATGTTATTTTCATTTCCAATATATGTGCTAAATATAATTAGAAGCTCTCTTGTAAATGAATTTTGAATTGGTGAAGACTGTGCACAGAAAAGGTTTTTGTTGGAAGCCATGGTTTAAATATAGGGAATTTTCAAATTTTCAGTGAGAAAAACAATTTTTATTAATGTAATTGTTGTTACCTGTTTCTGTATATGCATAAATATAGTCAATCTGTATGTTACTTTTTTCTATGTTCTCAGCAGTGACAATTTGTTATTAGATTACCAATTAGTGTGTTATTTCAACAGGAAGACTATTTCTCCTATTCTAGGTAATTCTTTATGTTAAGACTATTTCCATCTACTTTGGCATGTCTATGATCATCATTGTTTAACTCATGTTTATGCAGTCATAATGCTGGGATTTTATGATTGTAGCCTCTTGATTTACTATGAGACACAATATCACATATTCTCTGATTCTCTACCTCTTATAATCCTTCCACATCTCCTTCTTCAGTGTTCCCAGAACCCTACGTGGAGTAATGGTTTTGTAGATTTATCCCTTGGGACTTGTCTCCACAACTCTAAATTTTGATTGATTATGGTTTTCTGCCATGTTCTCAGTTCTTGCAAGGAGAAGCTCCCTTTAAGAAGGGTGAATAACACACTTATCTACTGGTGTAATACCAACTATTTAGAATGCATTTAGTGACTGGCTAGCTAATCACTAGCCAATTGCTAACTAATTACCTTGTTAAAGTGGTGGTGTAGGTTCTCCAACAATATCTATGAGTTCACAAGCCTTCAGTAGTTGGCTAGACTTCTAGTAACAGGCATGATTTCCCTCTTGTTCAGTGAATCCGATTAGAGATCTCTTGGTTACTTCCAAAATATGCATCGCACTACTGCACCCATACAATTGTTGTGGTTCATAAAGGTTATCGTTGGGTAGGATTGTTGATTATGTCCCTGTTTTGGAAGCATTGCTACTACCTTCTGGTACCATAAAACCTAGCCCTAAGAATGGTGTTCAAGGCAGATGCAGGACTTAGGCTGCGGGGCCCTATGTTGCAAGTGTATGGTCTCTTTAACAATGGAGATTGGCCTTCCATGGTAGGGTGAGAAAAGCAAACAAGGGCGATTGTAATAACTTGTAATGTTTGTGAGTCTCTTGGGTAACACTGATCAACAGCTCACATCAATGGAGACTCACTCACAATTACACAGAAACTGCAAATTGAATTTGATAAGTCATTAAATAAAAATAAAAAAAAAAGAACACAAGAAATTAGGGTAGGAAAATGGAAGCATATCTTGAGGGAGTTAAGGAGACAAGTTTAGGGTAAATGTGGGAAAAAATGCAGTATATTTTCATTACCAAAGTTTTATCAAATCATCAAAAATCTTCACTGAATTAATAAAACATTTTAAACACCACTATTTATACATGTTTTATAAAGACATTAGAGATTCTTGAGCATAAAAACAAAGAAAACTAAATTGCAAAGAAAAAATATTATTTTATACTGAGTGATAAAAATTAGTCATATTTTTTCATTGTTACTTACTTGTTGACTATAACAATATCAAATACATTTAGGGCTTAAAATAGACAAAAAGCTTGTATTCATGGAAGAAAATAATTTCTAATAGTAACCTTAAGGACCACGGTGACTAATGTGACTCTCAGATTCTTAGTTAAATAGCAAACTTTCAGCTTCTTATCAACTGCCCCAGTTTTCTTTTCTCCCATTTCTTTTGTGGGCTTTGAGGGTAAAAATGTGGCGAAAATTATTATAGCATTCTATTTGTAAGATGCAGCTATTTGGACCTTATCCATGACAAAAAAATAAACTAGTATGCAAGTGAATTTTTTATTAATATTTAAAGTAGTTAGAATACCAAACCCTACAATTGTTCAAAAGTTTACTATTATTCAACTAGTTTCTAGTTTAAACTTTGTGTTAACTTTGGTTTAAATTCCACAAGAGAAAGCTTTTACATGTAAATTTTACTAGCTCATTAACATGGTTATGATACAAATTTCTGACTAGATGCCAAATATTGGCCTGTTTTATTCAATGTGCCAATTAAATTGGGAAGTGCAGAATTTGGATGTGTAATTGAGTCATTTCAATTATAATGCCTTGCAAGTCTAATAAATACAAGCATGTGAAAACAAATTCATTTATACTGACTGTGTGTATGTGTATGCACACACATGAGCACACACATGCATGTCTACACAGTACATATATGCATATATTTACAGTTCAAATAAGTCAGGAGAAGAATTCCATGCAGAAATTCAATACATACAATGCAAAAATCTTAGAGCAAAAAGTGTCATGGACACCCTGGAAGGACACTGCTTGCTGGTTTCCTTCCTTCCTTCAGCTCCTTTTCAAGTACAGCACAGACATACCTGACCTGAGATGGCATCATGAACACTGCAATGTGTCTTCCTATATCAATTAGCAATCAAGAACATATCCCACAGATATGTTCTCAGGCCAATATAATGGATGAAATTTTTAGGTGAAGTTCTCTCTTTCTGTATCATGTCATATGATCAATGAATATTAGCCTTTTTATAGACAACTGGACAATATAAATCATCGCAGAAATCACAAGATAAAAGATTTGATGAACAGTGAATAGATCTTATTTATTTATTTTTTTTAGTTACATGGTATGACAATTTGGGTCTCATTGTTCCCCATGAGATGCAAACAGAGCTAATGCTAAGATTTGCAATCTGGACATTCAGCAGATGAAAGTGTGTGTCAAAATTCCAGGTTATCTTGTTGTCTCTGGTGCTGTTAAGTGACTTTTCAGGTAGTATGAAGATGTATGAGTGTGTATCTATTACATGTATTACTTCCTCTTTCACAGACATGAATTGATCTTTTAAAAACTGAGTTGGGTAAAGTTTCAAAGCATGTTAATTTTGCTAAGACAGAAAAACATATTTAATTTTGTATTCAAATTGCTTTCATTGATAAATCATATAAAGATAAAGAGTTTGTGGATAAAGCATCCACAAATAACATTCAAAAAACAGTGTTTCAATTCATTATAAAATACTACAATCAGTAGTATTTTATTCTTTTATCTTTAGTGGGGGCAGGGGAGTTAGGGTTTGTAGTGGCTCAGATTTTATTAACAACCTGATATGCCTGTGTTTGAAACTGTTCTAATAATAATCATGTTGTCCATATTGTTTCATCTTTGGCTTTAGTTGTTTATTAAACTATATTAAAGACATTACTTCTTTGTTCATGCAATGAGATTTACATGTATGAGTTTGTGTTTCTGTCCCAACAGTTAAGTATGAATATGGTCTATCAAGGTATGTTCTCCCTCGAGGGAAGACAAAATTACATATGAGAAATATCATCACCCTCTAAAATAAATTTTAAAAACTAGTGAAAGTTACACGTATTTTAATATAACATTTTATAGAATTTGACTCCATGGTGAGGAAAAAGCAAAAAATGGTTGCTCTGCTGACTTTTAGAGATTGTTTTTTTTAAGTTCCTGATTATGAGAAAATCGTATCTGCTTTAGAGCATGTATTGGGCTAAAGAGTTATGATCTTCATAGTATTCCAGCATAGCTCAGTCTAGACCTTGTATTAATAAGTACCTAATGATTAGCATGGAGAACTTGCTCTTAAATAATTTATTTTTCATTTAGTTAATTAATGAATTAATTTTTGCAGTTGAAATGATGGCAGTATAAACTAGCAGGAAACTGCTAGGAAAGATGGTGCAATTAGTTCACATGCCTTAGATGGTAATGTCTGATGAAAGCCCTATTTCTCTAGTCTGAGTCCTTTTCTACAGAAATAGGAGCATGTCTTCACATTGCACAAAGGATTCTTTGACGCACTTGATGAAATTCTTCATCTCAAGGCCATCTTGATTTGAAGGTAAACTCCTGCTGATTTAATGAGAATGTTTCAAAATAGTGGTCATATCTATCTACAATAAAAAGACCAAGCAGCCTGGTCAAAAATGAGAACCTATCTTATAAAAACATAGGTATAGCTCACTTACAAACTCATGTCCATCATGCGTGAGGTCTTAAGTTTGATCTCTAGCAAGAAAAAAAATTAGAATATAAATGGCAAATAAATGAATTGATTTATGTACCTTTTACCAACGGTATTTTATGAATCAAGTTGAGTGCATTTTATAAAGAGATATAGATATTTTATGGAGATAAGGTAAAGTAAAATTAGAAATTATTTGGGTCCAAAGAGAATAGAAAGCTAAATATAATCATGAATGACCATGAAAGTAGGTGAGGTAAAATCATGTTAAATCTTTCTTAAAACCTTTAACAAGGTGCCACGAAGATTCTAGACCCTTTGAGTCAATGGGCAGATATCTCATGAGAAAAGGTACTATCTATGCTACTTGGAAAAGATCCTGAGGACATCGAAGAAGGTGGAAATATTACAATTGTGGTTTTCTATTTCATCTTTATGAATTCTTACCAAAAGATCTTGGTAGGGAATTCAAAATTATGAAGGATCAGAAAGCTGTGTAAGATTTTTCCCAAGGTCCTCCAAAGCTGCTAATATCTATGTACTTAACATTAATATGTGGGCAAGACCACATATTAATTTATGGTATGAACATTGAATCAATATGACTGCTTCCAAGTGTCACTGGATAGATAGAGGTACATAAGGTCTCTATTCTTGGTGACTTTTAAGACATTTGAAGACAATCTTAAGGGCTCTGATAGATGTAATTAGATTGTGAAAGGATTATCTGAATGTGGATTAAATGTAAATGAAAGTAGAGAGTATATGAAGTTAAAACAACAATTGATTATATTTGGTTTTGATGCACCTTGCTACTAAGGCTGTAATCTACCATGTCCAGACAGATTTCTTGAGCTCAGTACAAAATGGATGACTCCCTTTTCTTTGTGGGGCATCCTCTTCTTTGAATGATCTAGAAATCCCAAAGCCCAATCTTAGATCTGAGGAATGCCACATAGTCCTTGGCAAAATTATAGGTTAATGCCCTCTCTCCAGATAAGAACCTGCTCAGCAAGCAATTGGGATTCCTGGAATGTCTCTCCATGCAAGTGAGAGGCATTAAAATTCCCAGATTTTTAAGCCTAAGCCAATGAAACTTCATCCTAAGAAGAATCCCTTTCCATTCTCTAAGGTTCATATTTATAACCATTGACTCAACCCAATAAGGTGGATGAGCACAGGCTGTTTTACTGAAAATATTCTAAGAGCAGTTTCATTGAGTGCCATTTAAGACAACTGTAACTCTAAAATCATCAAAGAAGCACCCCCCACATACATACATATACATAAATACATACATACATAAATACATACATACATACATACATACATACATACATACATACATATTCCCAGCCCAACAGGGATCCTGCAGACCTCACCCATTCTGGGCTCCACTTAATCCTTGAAGCCCAATGTGCAGCTGGGCACACTGAGTAAGAAGGCAGGATACAGAACCACAGGCCTAGAGATTAATAGTATTGTTATTAATTGCAACTGCCTGATTCCATTTTATGAGAAAGATGAGAGATTGAGTTTCAAGTTGTCAACTAATAAAATGTTTCTGTTTGGTATGGTCTTAGTGTGATTTTGTAGACCATGTAAAACAAAGGAGAAATGTGCAGAATTATTAGCAATATACAAACAACAATACGCTTATGGCTAAGAAGGGAATGAAGTACCTAGAATTTATTCCTGCTGGAGTGACTGTGAATATCTCACCATCTGTGGCAGCAAATCGTACAGAGATTTCTAAAGCCTGGCCATTATTTGCTTTTTGTAATATTTATCCGTTATTTTATTTTTGTTATACATTCACACTAGGGTTTTAATTACCAAGAAAGAGCTCCCTGATAAATTACATGATCACAAGAGATTAGCCCTAAACACAAACTTCTAAGCAACACCAAATAAATACTCTCAGCATGTTGTATTCACATATCCATATATATGTGCATATGTGTATACATATATATGTAACAATAATAATTATAGAAATCATTAATTTGAGTAGGGGTTTTAGAGTTACAAGAGCAGTTTTAAGGGGAAAGAGGGGTGAAAATACTGTAAATACAGTATTCATAAGTGAAAATTTTAAAAACTTAAAATGATATTTAATGATATAAAATATTAGATTAAAAATATTCACTAAGGAGTCCAGCAGGCCCCAGTGGGAGCCTTCGGGTGTCTGCCTCGGGATCTGAACAGCACTCGGTCTCCAGGAAGTGCAAGAGGCCTCGTGTGCACCCAGAGGTGAACTAAGCTTAGGTTCCAGTCCTGAGGCCTCTGGCGGGAGCCTTCAGATCTCCGCTTCAGGATCCAGAACAGCCTGGGCTGCAGCACCACATCTCCAGGTCCTGCAAGAGGCCAGAGGGGCACCCAGGATGCCGGATGGGAGGAGTTAGTGTGCTCTGGTGAGTCCAGCAGGCCCCTGCGGGAGCCTTCGGGTGTCTCCTTCAGGATCTGAGCAGCCTGGGCCACAGCACCCTGTCTCCAGGCAGTGCAGGAGGTCAGCTGTGCACCAGAGGCCACCTGGGAAGAGGCAGCTTGCACTGGTGAGTCCAGCATTGACAAGACCAACTAACACCAGTGAGAACTAGATGGCAAAAGGCAAACACAGGAAGGTCACTAACAGAAATCAAGGCAATATGGCAATATCTGAACCCAATTCTCCTTTATCAGCATGTCCTGGATACTGCTTAACACGAGATAAACAAGATATGGATTTAAAATCACTGGTCATGATGCTGGTAGAGGAACACATGAAGGACATACTTAAAGAAATTCAGGAGAAAATGGATCAAAAGTTAGAAGCCCTTACAAGGGAAACACAAAAATCATTGAAAGAAATTCAGGAAGATACAAAAACCAATAAGGAAGAAACGCAAAAATCACTTAAAGAAATACAGGAGAACTTTGGTCAACAGGCTGAGGTCATGAAAGAGGAAACACAAAAATCTCTTAAAGAATTACAGGAAAGCACAAACAAGCAAGTGAAGGAGCTAAGCAAAACCATCCAGGATCTAAAATCAGAAGTAGAAACAACTAAGACAACTCAAAGGGAGACAACTTTGGAGATAGAAAGCCTTGGGAAGAAATCAGGGGACAGAGATGCAAATATCAACAACAGAGTACAAGAAATAGAAGAATCTCAGATACTGAAGATACCATAGAAACCATGGACTCAACAGTTAAAGAAAATGCAAAGTGCAAAAAGCTTGTAACCCCAAACATCCAGGAAATCCAGGACACAATGAAAAGACCAAACCTAAGGATTGTAGGCATAGATGAAAGTGAAGATTTACAACTTAAAAGGCCAGTAAATATCTTCAATAAAATTATGGAAGAAAACTTCCCTAACCTAAAGAGAGAGATGCCCATGAATATACAAGAAGCCTACAGAACTCCAAACAGACTGGACCAGAACAGAAATACCTCCCATCACATAATAATCAAAACCCCAAATGTACTAAACAAAGAAAGAATATTAAAGGCAGTAAGAGAAAAAGGGCAAGTAACATATAAAGGAAGACCTATCAGAATCAAGTCTCCAAGCAGACTTCTCACCTGAGAAGCTGAGAAGCTCACTATGAAAGCTAGAAGATCCTGGGCAGATCTTATGCAGACGCTAAGAGAACAGAAATGCCAGTCAAAACTACTATACCCAGCAAAACTCAATCACCATAGATGGAGAAACTAAGATATTCCATGACAAAACCAAGTTTACCCAATATCTATCCACAAACCCAGCACTACAAAGGATAATAGGAGGAAAACAGCAATACAAGAAGGGAAACTTCACCCTGGAAAAAGCAAGATAGTAACCTTTCATCAAACCCAAAAGAAGTTAACCAAATAAACTTAAAAAATAACATCAAAAATGACAGGAAGTAATAATCACTATTCCTTAATATCTCTTAACATCAATGGACTCAATGTCCCAATAAAAAGACATAGACTAACTGACTGGATACGTAAACAGGACCCTACATTTTGCTGCATACAGGAAACACACCTCAGGGTCAAAGACAAACACTACCTTAGAGTAAAAGGCTGGAAGACAATTTTACAAGCAAATGGTCTCAGGAAACAAGCTGGAGTAGCCATTCTAATATCAGATAAAATTGACTTTCAACCCAAAGTCATTAAAAGAGACTCTGAGGGACACTTCTTGCTGGTCAAAGGAAAAATACAACAAGAAGAACACTCAATCCTGAACATCTATGCTCCAAATGCAAGGGCACCCTCATTCATAAAAGAAACTTTATTAAAGCTCAAAGCACACATTGCACCTAACACAATAATTGTGGGTGAAATCAACCTTGCACTTTCCTCAATAGACCAATCAGGAAAACAGAAACTGAACAGGGACACAGTGAAACTAATTGAAGCTTTGGACCAATTGGATTTAACAAATATATATAGAACATTCTATCCTAAAGCAAAAGAATATACCTTTTACTCAGCACCTCGTGGTACCTTCTCCAAAATCGGCCATATAATTGGTCACAAGACAGACCTCAACAAATATAAGAAGATCGAACTAATCCCATGCCTCCTATCAGATCACTATGGAGTAAAAGTGGTCTTCAATAGCAACAAAAACAAGAGAAAACCCACATACATGTGGAAACTGAACAATATTCTACTCAATGATACCTTGGTCAAGGAAGAAATAATGAAAGAAATTAAAGACTTTTTAGAACTTAATGAAAATGAAGACACAACATACACAAATCTATGGGACACAATGAAAGCAGTGCTAAGAGGAAAACTCATGGCCCTGAGTGCCTCCAAAAAGAAAATGGAGAGATCATACACTAACAGCTTAATGCTACACCTGAAAGCCCTGGAACAAAAAGAAGCTATTTCACCCAGGAGGAGTAGAAGGCAGGAAATCATCAAACTCGGGGCCTAAATCAATCAAGTAGAAACAAAGAGAACCATACAAAGAATCAACAAAACCAGGAGCTGGTTCTTTGAGAAAATCAACAAGATAGATAAACCCTTATCCAGACTAACCAAAGGGCACAAAGTCACTATACGTATTAACAAACTTAGAAATGAAAAGGGAGCTATAACAATAGAAACTGAGGAAATTCAAAAAATCATTAGATCATACTACAAAAGCCTGTACTCAATACAACTGGAGAATCTGGAGGAAATGGACAGTTTCCTAGACAGATATCCAACACCAAAACTAAATCACGATCAAATAGATCATCTAAACAGTACCATAACACTCGAAGAAATAAAAAGGGTCATAGAAAGTTTCTAAACTAAAAAAAGCTCGGGACCAGATGACTTCAGTGCAGAATTCTATCAGACCTTCATAGAGACCTAACATCAATACTCTTCAAACTATTCCACAAAATAGAAACAGAAGGAACTCTACCCAACTCATTCTATGAAGCCACAATTATGCTGATACCAAACCACACAAAGATCCAAACAGAAAGAGAACTTCAGGCCAATTTCCCTTATGAATATTGATGCAAAAATACTTAGTAAAGTTCTTGCCAACTGAATCCAAGAACACATCAAAACGATTATCCACCATGATCAAGTAGGATTCATGCCAGGGATGCAAGGATGCTTCAATATAAGGAAATCCATCAATGCTATCCACTACATAAACAAACTCAAAGAAGAAAACCATATGATCATCTCATTAGATGCAGAAAAATCATTTGACAAAATTCAGCATCCTTTCATGCTAAAAGTCTTGGAAAGTACAGGAATTCAAGGCCCATACCTAAACATCATTAAAGCAATATATAGCAAACCAGTAGCCAACATCAAACTAAACGGAGAGAAACTTGAAGCAATCTCACTAAAATCAGGGACTAGACAAGGCTGTCTTCTCTCTCCATATCTTTTCAATATAGTACTTGACGTTCTAGCTAGAGCAATTAGACCACATACGGAAGTCAAGGGGATACAAATTGGAAAGGAAGAAGTCAAATTATCACTATTTGCAGATGACATGATAGTCTACTTAAGTGACCCGAAAACCTCCACCAGAGAACTCCTACAGCTGATAAACAACTTCAGCAAAGTGGCTGGTTATAAAATCAACTCAAGCAAATCAGTTGCCTTCCTATACTGAAAGGATAAGCAGGTTGAGAAAGAAGTTAGGGAAATGACACCCTTCACAAAAGCCACAAACAATATAAAGCATCTTGGTGTGACTCTAACCAAACATGTGAAAGATCTATATGACAAGAACTTCAGGTCTCTGAAGAAGGGAACCGAAGAAGACCTCAGAAAATGGAAAAATCTGCCATGCTCGTGGATTGGTAGGATTAATATAGTTAAAATGGCCATCTTGCCAAAAGCGATCTACAGATTCAACGCAATCCCCATCAAAATCCCAACTCAGTTCTTCACAGAGTTAGAAAAAGCAATTCTCAAATTCATCTGGAATAACAAAAAACCCAGGATAGCTAAAACTATTCTCAACAACAAAAGAAATTCTGGGGGAATCCGTATCCCTGACTTCAAGCAATACTACGGAGCAATAGTGTTAAAAACAGCATGGTATTGGAACAGTGACAGACAAGTGGACCAATGGAATAGAATTGAAGATCCAGAAATGAATCCACACACCTATGGTCACTTGATCTTCAACAAAGGAGCTGAAAACATCCAGTGGAAAGAAGTTAGCCATTTCAACAAATGGTGCTGGTTCAATTGGAGGTCAGCATGCAGAAGAATGCGAATTGACCCATTCTTATCTCCATGTACTAAACTTCACTCCAAGTGGATCAAGGACCTCCATGTAAAACCAGACACACTGAAACTAATAGAAAAGAAAATGGGGAAGATCCTTGAGGACATGGACATAGGGGAAAAGTTCCTGAACAGATCACCAATAGCTTATGCTCTAAGATCAAGAACTAACAAATGGGACCTCATAAAATTACAAAGTTTCTGTAAGGCAAAGGACACTATTCAAAGGACACAATGGCAACCATCAAAATGGGAAAGGATATTCACCAACCCTACATCTGATAGAGGGCTAGTATCCAATATATACAAATAACTCAAGAAGTTAGAGCCCAGGGAACCAAATAACCCTATTAAAAATGGGGTACAGATCTAAACAAAGAATTTTCACCTGAAGAAATTCAGATTGTGAGAGGCACCTTAAAAAGTTCTCACCATCATTAGTCATTAGGGAAATGCAAATCAAAACAACCCTGAGATTTCACCTTACACCAGTCAGAATGGCTAAGGTCAAAAACTCAGGAGACAGCAGGTGTTGGCAAGGATGTGGTGAAAGAGGAACACTCCTCCAGTGCTGGTGGGGCTGTAAGATGGTACCAGCACTTTGGAAATCAGTCTGGTGGTTCCTCAGAAAACTGGACATGATACTTCCGGACCTGCTATACCTCTCCTGGGCATATAACCAAAGGATTCCCCGGCATGCAATAAAAAACATAATGCTCCATTATGTTCATAGCAGCCTTATTTATAATAGCCAGGAACTGGAAAGAACCCAGATGTCCCTCAAAGGAGGAATGGATACAGAAAATGTGGTATATTTACACAATGGAATACTACTCAGCAATTAGAAACAATGAATTCACAAAATTTGTAGGCAAATGTTTTGTTCTGGAAAATATCATCCTAAGTGAGTTAACCCAATCACAAAAGAATACTCATGGAATACAATCTCTGATAAGTGGATATTAATTAGCCCAGAAGCCCTGAATAGCCAAAATGGCACAAATCACATAACAAATGATGCCCATGAAGAAGTATGAAGAGGGTTCTGATCCTGGAAAGGATTTATTTAGCATTGGAGGGGAATATAAGGACAGAGAAAAAGGAGGGAGGTGATTGGAGAATGGATGGAGAGAAGAAGGTTTATGGGACATATGGGGAGGGGGGATCTGGGAAAGGGGAAATAAGTTGGAATGTAAACAAACATATAGAAAATAAAAATATTGAGAAAGAAGGCGGCGGCGGCGGCGGTGGCAGCGGCAGCAGTGGCTGCTCCAGCTGAAGGGCCATCAGCAGTGGAACCAAGGCGTCACAGGGACCAGTTAGGCCCTGCGCCCACGACCACTGACCTTCGCTGACCAGCCGGGCAGCAAGCAGCTGCAGTTGTGCGGCGCCTTTCCTGCACGGAGGCCACTTCAGAACTCGGCCTCCCACCAGTCAGGAGAGGAGCATCCATCTTGGATCCGTACTCCAGGAATCGGACAGACTGAGGTACACAAACATAACCCGAGGCCAACACCGCGGTGGTCTGAGCCCGACGGGCGTTGGCCTGCACCCAGGCCCTGGGCGGGTCGGGGGGCCATCGGGGCGCCAACCCAACCAGGAGGTTTTTTGCCCAGGCCTGCGAGCGCGCCGCCGCCATTTTGCCTGCAGGACGACAGAGAGCTCAGGCGGGCAGACCTGTAACAGGCATAGCCTAAGGCTAACAAAGCGGGGGTCCAGGCCCCAAAAGGCACAGGACTGACCCCAAGAACTGGGCGGCTTGGTGGGCCATCTGTGAGTCAACCCGCCCAGGTGATTGTTAGCAAAGCAGACTCTCCCGGCGCTTTCAGGGAGCACGGGCGCGCACGCCCGCCATCCTAGTCACCTGGCAAACCCAATTATCAGTCATAGCCCCAGGGGAACTTTGCTCGGACCTTGGCCTCCCAGGCTTTTGCCTGGACTCAGGGACTGGGCGGCCAGGCTAACCTTGTGTGCGACAGCCCGGTTGGCAGATCGGCTGCCCAGCTGAGTGAGCGGAACACAGGGGAGGTCACAGTAGCATACACGGTCCGCACTCCCTGGGAGTGCACACGGGCTCCATCTGCTCCACAGACACAATCTGGGGCAAGGCCTCAGGCAGAAGCCCCTAGCTCTACTCTCTCCGCTTCCGGATCCAGATCAGTCTGGGCGGCAGCATTACATCTCCAAGTCCTGCAAGTGGCTAGCTGGGCTTCCGGGCGGCCAGCTGGGAGAAGTCAGTGTGCTCCAGTGAATCCAGCGGGCCCCAGCGGGAGCCTTCGGGTGCCTGCTTTGGGATCAGAACAGCCTGGGCAGCAGCACACTGTCTACAAGCAGTGCAGGAGGTAAGCTGTGCACCAGAGGCCAACTGGGAAGGGGCAGCTTGCACTGGTGAGTCCAGCACTGACAAGATAAACTAACACCAGTGAGATCTAGATGGCAAAAGGCAAACGCAGGAACGTCACTAACAGAAATCAAGGCAATATGGCAACATCTGAACCCAATTCTCCTCTACCAACATGTCCTGGATACCCCATCACACCAGTAAAACAAGATTTGGATTTAAAATCACTGGTCATGATGCTGGTACAGGAACACATGAAGGTCATACATAAAGAAATTCAGGAGAAAATGGATCAAAAGTTAGAAGCCCTTGCAAGGGAAACACAAAAATCATTGAAAGAAATCCAGGACAATACAAAAGCCAACAAGGAGGAAATGCAAAAAACACTTAAAGAAATACAGGAGAACTTTGCTCAACAGGCTGAGGTCATGAAAGACGAAACACAAAAATCTCTTAAAGAAATACAGGAGAACTTTGGTCAACAGGCTGAGCTCATGAAAGAGGAAACACAAAAATCTCTTAAAGAATTACAGGAAAACACAAACATGCAAGTGAAGGAGCTAAGCAAAACCATCCAGGATCTAAAATCAGAAGTAGAAACAACTAAGAAAACTCAAAGGGAGACAACTTTGGAGATAGAAAGCCTTGGGAAGAAATCAGGGGACAGAGATACAAATATCAACAACAGAATACAAGAGATAGAAGAAAGAATCTCAGATGCTGAAGATTCCATAGAAACCATGGACTCAACAGTTAAAGAAAATGCAAAATGCAAAAAGCTTGTAACCCAAAATATCCAGGAAATCCAGGACACAATGAGAAGACCAAACCTAAGGATTATAGGCATAGATGAAAGTGAAGATTTACAACTTAAAGGGCCAGCAAATATCTTCAATAAAATTATGGAAGAAAACTTCCCTAACCTAAAGAGAGAGATGCCCATGAATATACAAGAAGCCTACAGAACTCCAAACAGACTGGACCAGAACAGAAATACTTCCCGTCACATAATAATCAAAACACCAAATGTTCTAAACAAAGAAAGAATACTAAAGGCAGTAAGAGAAAAAGGCCAAGTAACATATAAAGGAAGACCTATCAGAATCACAGCAGACTTTTCACCTGAGACTATGAAGGCTAGAAGGTCCTGGGCAGATCTCATGCAGACTCTAAGAGAACACAAATGCCAACCAAAACTACTATATCCAGCAAAACTCTCAATCACCATAGATGGAGAAACTAAGATATTTCATGACAAAACCAAGTTTACCCAATATCTATCCACAAACCCGGCCCTAAAAAGGATAATAGGAGGACAACACCAATACAAGGAGGGAAACTTCACCCTGGAAAAAGCAAGATAGTAACCTTTCATCAAACCCAAAAGAAGTTAAGCATTCAAATTTAAAAAATAACGTCAAAAATGATAGGAAGTAACAATCACTATTCCTTAATATCTCTTAACATCAATGGACTTAATGCCCCAATAAAAAGACACAGACTAACTGAATGGATACGTAAACAGGACCCTACATTTTGCTGCTTACAGGAAACACACCTCAGGGTCAAAGACAAACACTACCTTAGAGTAAAAGGCTGGAAGACAATTTTACAAGCAAATGGTCTCAGGAAACAAGCTGGAGTAGCCATTTTAATATCAGATAAAATTGACTTTCAACCCAAAGTCATCAAAAGAGACCCTGAGGGACACTTCTTGCTGGTCAAAGGAAAAATACAAAAAGAAGAACTGTCAATCCTGAACATCTATGCCCCAAATGCAAGGGCACCCTCTTTCGTAAAAGAAACTTTATTAAAACTCAAAGCACACATTGCACCTAACACAATAATTGTGGGTGACTTCAACACTGCACTTTCCTCAATGGACCGATCAGGAAAACAGAAACTAAACAGGGACACAATGAAACTAATTGAAGCTTTGGACCAATTAGATTTAACAGATATATATAGAACATTCTATCCTAAAACAAAAGAATATACCTTTTTCTCAGCACCCCATGGTACCTTCTCCAAAATCGACCATATAATTGGTCACAAGACAGACCTCAACAAATATAAGAAGATCGAACTAATCCCATGCCTCCTATCTGATCACTATGGAGTAAAAGTGGTCTTCAATAGCAACAGAAACAACAGAAAGCCCACATACACGTGGAAACTGAACAATACTCTACTCAATGATACCTTGGTCAAGGAAGAAATAAAGAAAGAAATTAAAGACTTTTTAGAACACAATGAAAATGAAAACACAACATACCCAAATCTATGGGACACAATGAAAGCAGTGCTAAGAGGAAAACTCATAGCCCTGAGTGCCTCCAAAAAGAAAATGGAGAGAGCATACATTACCAGCTTAATGACACACCTGAAAGCCCTGGAACAAAAAGAAGCTATTTCGCCCAGGAGGAGTAGAAGGCAGGAAATCATCAAACTCAGGGCCGAAATCAATCAAGTAGAAACAAAGAGAACCATACAAAAAATCAACAATACCAGGAGCTGGTTCTTTGAGAAAATCAACAAGATAGATAAACCCTTAGCCAGAATGACCAAAGGGCACAGAGAAAGTATCCAAATTAACAAACTTAGAAATGAAAAGGGAGATATAACAACGGAAACTGAGGAAATCCAAAAAATCATCAGATCCTACTACAAGAGCCTATACTCAACACAACTGGAGAATCTGGAGGAAATGGACAATTTCCTTGACAGATACCAAATACCAAAATTAAATCAGGACCAACTAGACCATCTAAACAGTCCCATAATGCCTAAAGAAATAGAAGGAGTCATAGAAAGTCTTCCAACCAAAAAAAGCACAGGACCAGATGGCTTCAGTGCAGAATTCTACCAGACCTTCAAAGAAGAGTTAACACCAATACTCTTCAAACTATTCCACAAAATAGAAACAGAAGGAACACTACCCAATTCCTTCTACGAAGCCACAATTACGCTGATACCAAAGCCACACAAAGATCCAACAAAGAAAGAGAACTTCAGACCAATTTCCCTTATGAACATCGATGCAAAAATACTCAATAAAATTCTTGCCAACCGAATCCAAGAACACATCAAAACGATCATCCACCATGATCAAGTAGGCTTTATCCCGGGAATGCAGGGTTGGTTCAATATACGGAAATCCATCAATACAATCCACTACATAAACAAACTCAAAGAACAAAACCACATGGTCATTTCATTGGATGCTGAAAAAGCATTTGACAAAATTCAGCATCCCTTCATGCTTAAAGTCTTGGAGAGAACAGGAATTCAAGGCCCATACCTAAACATAGTAAAAGCAATATACAGCAAACCGGTAGCCAGCATCAAACTAAATGGAGAGAAACTTGAAGCAATCCCACTGAAATCAGGGACCAGACAAGGCTGCCCCCTTTCTCCTTATCTTTTCAATATTGTACTTGAGGTACTAGCTCGGGCAATTCGACAACATAAGGAGGTCAAAGGGATACAAATTGGAAAGGAAGAAGTCAAACTATCATTATTTGCAGACGACATGATCGTCTACCTAAGTGACCCAAAGAACTCCACTAGAGAGCTCCTACAGCTGATAAACAACTTCAGCAAAGTGGCAGGTTATAAAGTCAACTCAAGCAAATCAGTGGCCTTCCTATACTCAAAGGATAAGCAGGCTGAGAAAGAAATTAGGGAAATGACCCCCTTCACAATAGCCACAAACAGTATAAAGTATCTTGGGGTGACTCTTACCAAACATGTGAAAGATCTGTATGACAAGAACTTCAAGACTCTGAAGAAGGAAATGGAAGAAGACCTCAAAAAATGGGAAAACCTCCCATGCTCATGGATCGGTAGAATCAATATAGTTAAAATGGCCATTTTGCCTAAAGCACTATACAGATTCAATGCAATACCCATCAAAATCCCAACTCAATTCTTCACAGAGTTAGAAAGAGCAATTATCAAATTCATCTGGAACAACAAAAAACCCAGGATAGCTAAAACTATTCTCAGCAACAAAAGGAAATCTGGGGGAATCAGTATCCCTGACCTCAAGCAATACTACAGAGCAATAGTGTTAAAAACTGCATGGTATTGGTACAGTGACAGGCAGGAGGATCAATGGAACAGGATTGAAGATCCAGAAATGAACCCACACACCTATGGCCACTTGATCCTCGACAAAGAGGCTGAAAACATCCAATGGAAAAAAGATAGCCTTTTCAACAAATGGTGCTGGTTCAACTGGAGGTCAGCATGCAGAAGAATGCGAATTGATCCATCCTTGTCTCCTTGTACTAAGCTCAAATCCAAATGGATCAAGGACCTCCACATAAAGCCAGACACTCTGAAGCTAATAGAAAAGAAATTGGGGAAGACCCTTGAGGACATCGGTACAGGGAGAAAGTTTCTGAACAGAACACCAATAGCGTATGCTCTAAGAGCAAGAATTGACAAATGGGACCTCATAAAATTACAAAGTTTCTGTAAGGCAAAGGACACCATCAAGAGGACAAATCGGCAACCAACAAATTGGGAAAAGATCTTCACCAATCCTACATCAGATAGAGGGCTAATATCCAATATATATAAAGAACTCAAGAAGTTAGACTCCAGAAAACCAAACAACCCTATTAAAAAATGGGGTACAGAGTTAAACAAAGAATTCTCACCTGAAGAACTTCGTATGGCGGAGAAGCATCTTAAAAAATGCTCAACTTCATTAGTCATTAGGGAAATGCAAATCAAAACAACCCTAAGATTTCATCTTACACCAGTCAGAATGGCTAAGATTAAAAATTCAGGAGACAGCAGGTGTTGGAGAGGGTGTGGAGAAAGAGGAACACTCCTCCACTGCTGGTGGGATTGCAAATTGGTACAACCACTCTGGAAATCAGTCTGGCGATTCCTCCGAAAACTGGGCACCTTACTTCCAGAAGATCCTGCTATACCACTCCTGGGCATATACCCAGAAGACTCCCCACCATGTAATAAGGATACATGTTCTACTATGTTCATAGCAGCCCTATTTGTAATTGCCAGATGCTGGAAAGAACCCAGGTATCCCTCAACAGAAGAGTGGATGCAAAAAATGTGGTATATCTACACAATGGAGTACTATTCAGCCATTAGAAACAATGAATTCATGAAATTCTTAGGCAAATGGATGGAGCTAGAGAATATCATACTAAGTGAGGTAACCCAGACTCAAAAGGTGAATCATGGTATGCACTCACTAATAAGTGGATATTAACCTAGAAAGCTGGAATACCCAAAACATAATCCACACATCAAATGAGGTACAAGAAGAAAGGAGGAGTGACCCCTGGTTCTGGAAAGACTCAGTGAAACAGTATTCGGCAAAACCAGAACGGGGAAGTGGGAAGGGGTGGGTGGGAGGACAGGGGAAGAGAAGGGGGCTTGCGGGACTTTCGGGGAGTGGGGGGGCTAGAAGAGGGGAAATCATTTGAAATGTAAATAAATTATATAGAATAATAAAAAAAAAATGTTAAAAAAAAAAAAAAAAAAAAAGAAAATAAAAATATTTAAAAAAAAGATATAGTTAAAATATAAATTGGAATAAAATAAGAGGAGTTAATTTCGCTAGTTATATTAAAAGCTGTATTTTTTTAAGAGAAGGGTGTGTCATTTTTAGCTAAATACATAGGAAGTTCATAAACATTTTTGCTTGTTAGAAAAGATAAAATAAACCTATTTTGTCCAGAAAAAATATTCCCTAAATTATTTCAAACATTGATACATTGACAATTAATTGGATGATTTTACAAGTAAAATTATAAATCAGAAAATACAAAATGAATAATTAGAAATTAGGAATAAAAATGATTGTGTTGATTAGCTATTATTTACTTTCAGTTTTATAATTGTGAAAAGTTATTATTCTTAGTTAAAGAAATGCAGATGATGAGAGAGTTGTAAGATAGGTAGTTGCTTCAGTCCTTAGACAATGACAACATACAAAATAAAAAAATGATCTCTTTGCAAGCTCAACAAGCATACATTTCCTGGCCCCTTATAAATATTCTATTTCAGTGTGTATGTGTGTATGTGTGTATGTGTGTGTGTGTGTGTGTGTGTGTGTGTGTGTGTGTGTGTGTGTATGGTATGTTTATGGAGGCAAAAGAGAATATCACATCTCCTGGAACTGATATAAAATGGCATCTAATGTGAGTGCTGAAAATTGAACTTCAGTCATCTACAAGCATAGTCCCTGGCTCTGACACATTTTTATATGTCTTCAGCCATAATTCAGAATAAATATTTCTTTTGAAAGAAAAATCTAATTCAGAGGGACAGCAGTTAGGTAAGTCCCCAGTGTATTCACCATAGCCTCGGAGCGGATGAAGACAGACATATTATAGAAGGGTGGGAGTTTGGAACTTGCCTTGAGATAAGAGTCTAACTAGAGGAACCTGCAGGCGGAGGCATAGTGTGTTGATAGGGAATCGATCGGAGGCTCCTGTAGCCAGCAGGAATGAGCTAGAAGAGGACAAGGCACAGCAAAGGGGACCCTATAGAAGAAAAGCACAGAGAGGAAGCGTCATGGGTCAGCAAATGTATCAAAATAAGAGAATCAAAGCATAAAGAAAAAATTCTGTCTCAAATCAGAGTCTTGCTTGGAAGAAATGTGGTTGCTCTCCAGATAGGCATAGGGTCTTTCCTGAGTTTTTAAGTAACAGGTTTTGGAATGGAGTCTTTCTTGGGTTTTTTTTAGTAATGGGTTTTAGAAAAGAATGTATCATTGGTTAGAGAGTGAGAAAGAAAGAACAAGAACAGGCTAATTTGGAGGCAGATGCATTCTATGTAGGAGAACTTTTATGTTAAAGGAAAGTCTGTGGGACTGAGCAGAATGGACAACAGAGTAGAAGCTGGCTGACATAATGACGTTATGCCGGAAATCTCAGATCACACTTTATTGCCTAACTTTTTCTCTCTGACCAGTGGTACTGTGACTAGGTCACACTACCATCAATAGATTTTGAGACAAGTCCAAAAGTCTCTAGCTTACTGGCCCAGGGATGAGATAAGGGATGACACATCACCCAATCAATGGGAACTCTTTAGTAAAGCAAACAAAGGAGAGACAGACATTCCTGCTCCACTTGAGAAAGACTCAGTTCAGTCTGGGAGAAACTGCTTCCCACATGCCATGGTTTTGAAGTAATCTACCTAGCAGACTCTGAAAGATTTTTAAATTATTGGTTTTCTTTTTTGTTGTAGTTGTTTTTGTTGTTGTTTTTAATGTGTGATTTTCCCCTTATCAGGCTACTTATAAGATTTTTTTCCTCTTTATGAGAGTAAGCAGTTTGTTTTTATGGTCTGCCTATGTCTTATTTAATTACATTTATCTCTTCTTGATAGTGTGAGTCTTGATTTTTACAAATGCAGACTACTGTTAGCCACTCCCCCAAAATCTGATATAGATTTTCCTCCCTTAGGTTTGTGTTAATTCCTGAGAAAACAATCATGCAACTGTTAGAATGTTGCTCTACAGCATATTGAACCATTGTTCATTTTTATTTGCAAAATTTTTATTTTTTATTGTCCATTAAAATCAAGTCAGCTTGTTTCTATTATAATTTTTTTATTCAGAAATCTTTGTATTATTATCTATCATGTTAACATCTGCTCATTTGTTTAAGCTTTCATAATGCTTTTAATACTTAAAATTACATTTTGCTTTAGTTGTGTCATCAGTTTGAGAATAATAGTTACAAATGTGTAGAATATATTCTTTACTAGATATACTTTTTTTTAATTTCTTTGAAATGACATTTCTTATTCTTTTACAATTCTGTAAATGTATACAGTGTAGCTTGGTCCTGTCTATTTTCCACTCCCTTCCCCCAACACCACCAAGAGTCTTAATATATTCATCTATAAATTCCATAGCCACCTTTTCATACATTGCTGTGTCCAGTGCTGTCCATATGCACATGAGTCTATGGCCATCCACTGAAGACTGGGAAAACTGTGGCCATTCTTACAAAGAAGAACAGATCACCATTTCCTAGGAGCCACCAGCTTCAAGTAGCTACTCAGCTAGTGGTATTAGCTCACGAGACTATTCCCAAATGATGCTTGGATTCTAACTTGATTTGTGCAGATAGCCAGAGCTCCTAAAAGGTCATGAGTGCAACAGCTTGTGATGTCCTGTACACAACAGCATTTCACAAGCTTTTCACTGTTTTCTGACTCCTACATTATTTATTTGTACTCTTCTTCTGTGTTACATGAATCATGGGGATAGGGTAAGATAGGGACCATGTTTATGGCTGGGCACTTGAAGTAACTTATTCTTAGTGCTTTGAGTCACCATCTAAATTCTGCCCACTGTGAACATTAAACTAGTCAGACCAAGACTATAGGTAGAAAGATTGAAATTCAGTTTGATAATATGACTATTGAGCCAACAAACAATAGTAAGGACCACGGAAATACAGTTGTGATTATTGACCCGGTTTAGAATACTAGATGCGAATATCTGCCTATACTGCAGGCCTCAAGCACAATCAGAAAACTACTTTGCTTGCCATTTTACCTTGGAATATTTTGGCAAATCTTTCCAGGGTGGTCTTGTAGTATATACGGTTCAAGCTGTGTAAGACTATTATTGATGATTTTTTTCTCCTCATGCTATGCATAGCATCGTATGTCACTAAAGAAGGCAGCTAGCAGGGAAAAGGCTTCTTGTCAATTTTAGGTTTATTTCTCTGTCTTGATACCAAACTACATGCTGTCTTCAGCAATACGATCTTACTCACAATTATTCTGGATAATAAATATCAGTGGCAATATCCTGTGTTGTTTTGAAAGCATTCAGAGTCTCCCTGATAAATACTTAACAGAGAGATATACAAAGCTCTACTAGGACTTCCCATTAGCTCAGATTTCAGCTTTCTACAGCTTTTCTAGTTAAAAGTTTTGTAGTCTTTCACAGTCCTCTAAAATCAGCACAGTAAGGTTCTTTATAGCCAGAGGTCACTCTCTGCTACAATCTTGCATATTAATTAATTTTCTATTGCTATGTCCAAATAACACAAATGAGATAAATATAGAACAAATTATTTTGTTTTAAACTCACAGAAAGTTACTTTTATGGGTATCTTCTTATGCTGTTGTACTAAAACTCTATATAAGCTAGGTGACGTGAAAAATGGACATTCCTTACAGATCTGGTGAATTGAAAGCCCAAGGTCAGTGTCACTTCTCACTTTGTTATTTGTTACTTCTTTAAAGACTCCCCAAAGGTTCTGTTTAACAGAGAGTATATGCCCTGTCCCTCGGTCCCAGTTAGATGAAAAATGGCCCTTCTCATCCTTTTCTCTTAACTCCACTGATGTTATTTTTACCTTAGCAATATTTCTTAAGACTAATAATCTCTCAGAGGTCCCATACCTTCTTATCAGAGAATTCTGCTTAATAAGGTTGTAGGTTAAAAATGAGAATATAAAACATAGTACATATGTTATACTCATCAAAGACTGGATTAGATTAGTAGATAAGTATAATTTTATTCTATGGTATTTTTTTGTGTTCTTTTTACTCCAGACACCTTAGTTTTCTGTGCTTCTTAGGAACAGTCAAGTGCATGCCTATCCCAGAGAAATCCATTAATTATTACTTTTCTTCCAAGTAGGAGTCTTTCAGATATGTCATTGCTATACACGACTGCTTTTCTCAGTTTTGTGGTATTTGACAATCATCAATCTTGACCTATCTACTTGTATTTAGCAATATTCCCTACTGGTCAATGAACACTTATTTTTCTTCAAAACTCAACCCTAGGTGGAGAGAATTTTGGCTAACACAGGAGGTCCTGCTCAAAGTCTGGGAGAGGAAGTTCACATTGGTTGATGTCAAGTTCCTGCCAAGTGGCATGGCACCTCAATAACGCTCTCTATAGTATCTAATATAAAGTTTATTTAACATTATCAAGTTATAGTACTTTATTAAAGAAATAACACACATACAAAGGTAAATATACAAACAAATCACCCAAATATAATTAAGACATCATTAAATTCCAAAAACATAAATAAATGTCATACTCACATGACTTTATGAGCAAATTATTCAAATACTTTCTTAAAGAAAAATTGTATTCAGTCTTTCCAACACTAGAAAGAGCTCAAACTCATCCAATTTTTGGAAGTTTTTTCTTTTGACTTTTTCTTTTTTCTTTCTTTCTTTCTTTTTTTTTTTTTAACACAGGGTCTGGCAAACACTCTGCTAATTACATTGTATAATCACACAATGAATGCTTGAAATGAAAATTTGCTGAGAGGCTTCTGAAATATCACAGAAAGTTCAGTTGCTTGATGACCTGCATTTGATCAATGCCAGGAGCCATCTCAGAGAGGTTAAAAATTAGCAGGTAATCTTCCTGATATGGTTTCATCATAGACTATAAAACTTGCTGGCAAGGCACAAATCTGTATTCTCAGTATTGGTAGGATGGAGAGAAGAAGATCAGAGATTCAAAGCCATCTTCATCATCTTAGAATGTTGGAGGCCATTATTGGATATATGAATATTATGTCTTATGAAGAAAGTGTGTGTATGTGTGTGTGTGTGTGTGTATGTGTGTGAGAGAGAGAGAGAGAGAGAGAGAGAGAGAGAGAGAGAGAGAGAGAGAGAGGAAGAGAGAGGAAGAGAGAGGTGGGGAGAGAGAGAGGGGGAAAGGGAGAGGGAGAGGGAGAGATAGAGGGAGAGGGAGGAGAGAGATTGAGTAATAAAGTCTTAATCAAATGTGGCTGACTAATAAGAACCCTCTGCCTTCTTTTTTAGTCTCTCAGGTCACAGTGAGGTAAGTGACTACAAATTAGAAAGTCAACCCAAACCAGTTTGTCTGGTATTTTCATCTTCAGCCTGCTTAAATTGATGACTGTGAGAAAAGCCCTTTGACAAGTTTTAAATTGGCAGTTCAGAAAACTAGACCTAAATCTGTGTTTCCAAGAATGGGGCAAGTCCCAACAAATCCAGGCCTCAGAAGCTGCCCTGGCCTGAGGCAAAAGCAATGAATCAATAGCAGTTTCTAGATTTCCTTAGTAGCCATTTCTATACTTTCTCAGCAAAAGTTTCCCGTCACCCCAAGGCCTCACCAATGTTTCTGGAACATCCCTAGAGATAGAGCCAATATTAAGATAGAAGTTACCTACCCCTCCTTGGTATTCTAGCATGCTAGCTCACTTCCAGTTCTCTCCATCTCTGTAGCTGTTAGAGCCCAATATGCTGGATTTCTGCAGAATAAAACACTTTGCATTTATATACTATTTGAGTCTAGGTATCATTCTCCAGCAAATTACAGACCCTTATGTAGCATAGTTTTTCTCTAATTAATTGATTGGGTAATAAAGACAAGGACCCAATCACTGGGAGAGGAGAAGGTGGGCCTTCCAGGTCTGAGAGAGGAAGGGGGAGTGGAGGAAGAGGGTGCTTTCTTTTGGATGGTGACTCAGGAGTGAAAGCAGGCAAAATGTAGACTGGGGGATGTTAGATCTGGTGGTGGAATCCACTAGAATCTGACACTGGAAGATTTCTAATATAGAATAGTTGATGAGTTTAGGATGATAGATTCCATGTCCAGCAATTGTGTTATCTGTTGATTCTAAACTGCGTGTTTTCCATTTCATGGTGACTCAAATGAGCTCCAGGGGAAAGGTAACCCCAGGGGAAAGGAAAGCAGAGCTAGAGTTGGTGAGAGTACACCCCCAGCTAGCCATGGAAGTTTGGGAGTGTGTAGCAGTTTGGCAGCAACTAGCTGTGAGGACCAAGAGATCAATTTTAGAGCTCTGGTAAGGTATTGACTAGATGAAACAGGCAGTCACATTCTCAGGCTATATATGCTGGGCTTGGAACAGACCAAGAACCCATGGTTGGTGCCAAGTCCACAATAATATGGATTGATAGACTGAGTATGCTGGACTCCTGCAGAATAAAACACTCTTTGCATTTACATACTATTTGAGTCCAGGGTATCATTATTCAGTGAATCATGAGCTCTTATATCTGTTAAATCATTTAAACTATTGAAGTATTGCATGGCATCTTGAACTACTAAAACTAACCATTAGTATATTTATTCTCTGTTTTTATTATTTGTGTTCCATTTAAATTAACATTATGTATATCACTTAATGGTATAACGTACATGTAATTTCTATATACTGTGTGTCTAACAGTTGGCATGTATATTAACTTATGATTGATTTATTCCTTTGGATTAATCACATAAATAAGCTTTTTAAAATAATTCCCTGCTGATAATTATATTCTATTTCTCCCAACTTTGTTGTCTTAGCTAGTTCACAAATTCTGTATCAAATATGATAATTAGTTGACACTAGACAGATTCCTAATAGGAAGCAAATTTACAATATTTTCCTTAATCACTGATGATTGTTCAAGATTTTATGGATGCTTCTAATAAAGTGTCCAGAAGTAATTTTGTACCATGTTTGTTTTCAATTTTATTTAATATTCTATATTCAGAAAGTTGATACAATGTTCATTTGTCAGAACTGAGAAATCGATATAATTTTATGGAAATAGTTACACATTATGTGTAAGGTGTGTGTATATATATATATATATATATACATACATACATATATATGAGAGATAGTTCTAGACATATATGATTATTGTATACAGAATATTTATTACATTATTTAAAACTATAGTTCTCTGATATGTAAGGATTATTTTTCATCTGTCATTTTCACACCATTTTTAAAAAATATTTATTTATGATTTTTATGTGTGAGGAAATATGGCACACAGAAAGTGTTAAGATGACAACTTGACAGAACTGATTCTTTCCTTTACTTTTTGACCTTTTGTGAACTGCTGGAGGCTAGCTCTAGAGTTTTGGTTCTCTCATAACAGTAGCCAAGAGGAAAGAACATCAGTGGGCGCAAGAATTGGTCTTGTAAGAAATTAGAGTTGCTTTTTAATAATAAAATGTTTACATGTCTTAAGTATAAGTTACTCTGCAGCAACAACTGGATTGCCTGTCTGAGATCCTCTGAGGACAGAAACTGCCGAATTTCTGCTGTTTAGCAAGCACTGCATCATAAAATATCCAGGATTAAGTACAGAATTAATTGCTGAAGTCCTCTTCTTCTTTTGCCCTGAAGCCTAGGTTCTTGTTTGCCAGGCAGATGGAAGTTTTGGAGAAATAAACTTTTATTGAACAAAAAGAAGAGACAAGAAGGAAAAAATTTGCACAAGCAACTATGCATTAACTCACATACATTCATATACAAGTTCATGCACACATACTCATACACCATCATGCATGCCAGTTAGTCCCAACTCCTTACTTATGTCATAATTACATATTTGCACACACACATACACAGCCATATTTATATATGCATATAGAGTAAAAACCCAAATGCCAATGCAGAAAGATCTCACTCATTCTGGATGAAAAATCAGTTACTATCTTTATTGCATAAAGAAAGAAAAAAGTTTCTACCCCTTTATTACCCAAATTTGTAAGAGACAATCTTTGTCCTTTCTAGTAAGACCATATCAAATAGAGAACACAAAACAATATTTTTAAAATTATTTCTACTATCAATCCATTGGAACAAAAATAAACACTGCAAATTAATTTCCATGTGCAAAAATAACACAAGTTGACTACAAAAATAAATGTGAAAGTGAATATGGTAAAATTTCTAGAAAATAACCTTTTTAATGAGAGGAGGAATTTTGTAATGATTTTATGTAAGTCAAAATGTTCATGAATAATACATGAAGAGAAGAATTCTAGTAAGAAAAACCCATACTGCCCAAGCAGGAACAACCAAACTTAGACCCCAGAACCCACATAATGAGCTGGGTGCAGGCACATGAACAACATTACAGTTGGGGTTGATAGGAGGATCTCCTTAGGTCATGAGCCAACAGTTTAAGCAATCATTGAGTTCTAAGTGAAAGATTATATCTCAGAGATTGTGATGAAGAGAGATGGCAGAAGGTACTAATGTCAATCTCTAACCTCCACAAACATACTGCTCACTCCTTAAATACACACACACACACACACACACACACACACACAAACATATGTTGTGTTTTGCTAATTTTATGTCATTTTGACACAAGTTTGAGTCATTTCAGAAGAGTGCCACTTGGTGGAGAAAATGCCACCATCAGATTGGTCTGTTTGCAAGTCTGAAGGGCCTGTTCTTGGTTGATGGTAGATCTGAAAGGCGTGGCACTGTCCAAAAAGAGATAGAGCTAGTGCAAGAAAGAAAGTTGAGCAAGCCATGGGGAGTAAGCTGGGAAGAATTTTTTTCTCCATGACCTCTGTTTCAGTTTCTGCCTCCAGATTCCTACCTTGAGCTCCTAATATGAATTCTTTTGATGATGGACTGTGATATAGAGTGATAAGTTGAAATAAACCCTTTCCTTTCCAAGATTGCCATAGTGTTTTATCATTATGACCTTAACTAAGGTACATGTGTGTGTATGTGTGTGTGTGTGTGTGTGTGTGTGTTGCAATTTCAAGTCAAAAGTGTAATCAATTAACATGAAAATGTAAGTCATAATGAAAGAGATGAGTGTTTTATGGCATTTCTGTAGTTGGATAGACTGAACATGGGAAGCCTTGTGTATGTCTAGGCTATGGAAAACCAGAGATGCTGTGAGGATTTTGGAGAAATCTGTGCACAGTATGCACAATTCCTTCCCCAAACAGAAGGCTGAGAGTTTGTAGGTTTTTGACTTGCTCTTTGAGGCTGTACTTTACTATATAGCCTATGTTGTCTCAAATAGCCTATGTTGCCTATCTTATGTCTCCATTTAGCTGGTCCTGACATTCCAGGGGTATGTCATCACTTTCTGTTTAGCTCAATATATTTAAGACAATATTTTATTGTTAAGAACTTCTGTAGCCAATAATTAAGTCCAAGGTATTTCAGGTTAAGGATTCACTATATAAAGATTTTCAATCAGTTATTATAAATTCAACAAAATGAAACAAGTATGTTTAAGGGAACAAAGGTATGTATTTCTGACATAACATCAAAGCAGATGTCCTTTATATGCAGGGAAAAAATTATGACCTGAACTGCAGAGGATGCCTGCAATTACAAGTGGAACTGAGCTCTGTACAGATGATGCATTATTAATTTGTGAGAATTTTAATATCCAGAATTTTCATGTGGTTTAAAACTTATTTGTTGCTTATTTTAGCACTTTCTCTTTAATATACTCAGGCAATAGTTGATTTTGGACACTTAAATCATAGAAAGTAAAGTTGTCTGTAAAGGAAAACACCATAGAAAATATATACAAACTAATTACACTAATGTGAAAGAAAGACAAAGAGTTCTGAAACTAAAAGTCACAGATACTGGATTTTTAAAGATTCTCAAAATAAAGATTTATTGCTCCCTGTTCTGGTCAGCAGGTACTTGTGGGCATTGATAATAGTGTCTGGGTTTTGTAACTGTATATGGGACCCTCTAGATGGTCTTTCCGTTAAACTCTGCTCCATACTTTGTCTATGTATATCTTCTGTGGGTATTTTGTTCCCCCTTCTAAGAAGGACCAGAGTATCCATACTTTGTTCTTCCTTCTTCTTGGGCATCATTTGATATGTGAATTGTGTCTTGGGTATTCCAAGTTTCTTGGCTAATATCCACTTATCAGTGAGTGCATACCATGTGTGTTCTTTTGTAATTAGGTTACCTCATTTAGGATGAAATTATACAGTTCTACCCATTTGCCTAAGAATTTCATGAATTCAATGTTTTTTTTTTATTCGATATATTTTTTATTTACACTTCAAATGATTTCCCCTTTCCTAGCCCCCCAACTCCCAGAAAGTCCTGTAAGCCCCCTTCTCTCCCCCTGTCCTCCCACCCACCCCTTCCCACTTCCCCGTTCTGGTTTTGCTGGATACTGCTTCACTGAGTCTTTCCAGAACAAGGGGCCACTCTTCCTTTCTTCTTGTACCTCATTTGATGTGTAGATTATGCTTTGGGTATTCCAGGTTTCTAGGTTAATATCCACTTATTAGTGAGTGCATACCATGATTCACCTTTTGAGTCTGGGTTACCTCACTTAGTATGATGTTCTCTAGCTCCATCCATTTGCCTAAGAATTTCATGAATTCATTGTTTCTAATGGTTGAATAGTACGCCATTGTGTGAATGTACCACATTTTTTGCATCCACTCTTCTGTTGAGGGATACCTGGGTTCTTTCCAGCATCTAGCAATTATAAATAGGGCTGCTATGAACATAGTAGAGCATGTATCCTTATTACATGGTGGGGAATCCTCTGGGTATATGCCCAGGAGTGGTATAGCAGGATCTTCTGGAACTGAGGTGCCCAGTTTTCGGAGGAACCTCCAGAATGATTTCCAGAGTGGTTGTACCAATTTGCAACCCCACCAGCAGTGGAGGAGTGTTCCTCTTTCTCCACACCCTCTCCAACACCTGCTATCTCCTGAATTTTTAATCTTAGCCATTCTGACTGGTGTAAGGTGAAATCTCAGGGTTGTTTTGATTTGCATTTCCCTAATGATTAATGAAGTTGAGCATTTTTTAAGATGCTTCTCTGCCATCCGAAGTTCTTCAGGTGAGAATTCTTTGTTTAACTCTGTACCCCATTTTTAATAGGGTTGTTTGGTTTTCTGGAGTCTAACATCTTGAGTTCTTTATATATATTAGATATTAGCTCTCTATCTGATGTAGGATTGGTGAAGATCTTTTCCCAATTTGTTGGTTGCCGATTTGTCCTCTTGATGGTGTCCTTTGCCTTACAGAAACTTTGTAATTTTATAAGGTCCCATTTGTCAATTCTTGCTCTTAGAGCACATGCTATTGGTGTTCTGTTCAGAAACTTTCTCCCTATACCGATGTCCTCAAGGGTCTTCCCCAGTTTCTTTTCTATTAGCTTCAGAGTGTCTGGCTTTATGTGGAGGTCCTTGATCCATTTGGATTTGAGCTTAGTACAAGGAGACAAGGTTGGATCAATTCCCATTCTTCTGCATGCTGACCTCCAGGTGAACCAGCACCATTTGTTGAAAAGGCTATCTTTTTTCCATTGGATGTTTTCAGCCCCTTTGTCAAGGATCAAGTGGCCATAGGTATGTGGGTTCATTTCTGGATCTTCAATCCTGTTCCATTGATCCTCCTGCCTGTCACTGTACCAATACCATGCAGTTTTTAACACTATTGCTCTGTAGTATTGCTTGAGGTCAGGGATACTGATTACCCCAGACTTTCTTTTGTTGCTGAGAATAGCTTTAGCTATCCTGGGTTTTTTGTTATTCCAGATGAATTTGATAATTGCTCTTTCTAACTCTGTGAAGAATTGAGTTGGGCCACTGATTTGCTTGAGTTGATTTTATAACCTGCACTTTGCTGAAGTTGTTTATCAGCTGTAGGAGCTCTCTAGTGGAGTTTTTTGGGACACTTAGGTAGATTATCATGTCATCTGCAAATAATGATAGTTTGACTTCTTCCTTTCCAATTTGTATCCCTTTGACCTCCTTATGTTGTCGAATTACCCGAGCTAGTACCTCAAGTACAATTTTGAAAAGATAAGGAGAAAGGGGGCAGCCCTGCCAAGTCCCTGATTTTAGTGGGATTGCTTCAAGTTTCTCTCCATTTAGTTTGATGCTGGCTACCGGTTTGCTGTATATTGCTTTTACTATGTTTAGGTATGGGCCTTGAATTCCTGTTCTTTCCAAGACTTTAAGCATGAAAGGATGCTGCATTTTGTCAAATGCTTTTTCAGCATCCAATGAAATGACCATGTGGTTTTGTTCTTTGAGTTTGTTTATGTAGTGGATTGCATTGATGGATTTCCGTATATTGAACCAACCCTGCATTCCCGGGATAAAGCCTACTTGATCATGATGGATGATTGTTTTGATGTGTTCTTGGATTCGGTTGGCAAGAATTTTATTGAGTATTTTTGCATCGATGTTCATAAGGGAAATTGGTCTGAAGTTCTCTTTCTTTGTTGGATCTTTTTGTTGTTTTGGTATCAGTGTAATTGTGGCTTCATAGAAGGAATTGGGTAGTGTTCCTTTTGTTTCTATTGTGTGGAATAATTTGAAGAGTATTGGTGTTAACTCTTCTTTGAAGGTCTGATAGAATTCTGCACTGAAACCATCTGGTCCTGTGCTTTTTTTGGTTGGAAGACTTTCTATGACTCCTTCTATTTCTTTAGGCATTATGGGACTGTTTAGATGATCTATTTGGTCCTGATTTAATTTTGGTATTTGATATCTGTCAAGGAAATTGTCCATTTCCTCCAGATTCTCCAGTTGTGTTGAGTACAGGCTCTTGTCGTAGGATCTGATGATTTTTTGGATTTCCTCATTTTCTGTTGTTATATCTCCCTTTTCATTTCTAAGTTTGTTAATTTGGACACTTTCTCTGTGCCCTTTGGTCAGTCTGGCTAAAGGTTTATCTATATTGTTGATTTTCTCAAAGAACCAGCTCCTGGTTTTGTTGATTCTTTGTATGGTTCTCTTTGTTTCTACTTGATTGATTTCAGCCCTGAGTTTGATGATTTCCTGCCTTCTACTCCTCCTGGGTGAAATAGCTTCTTTTTGTTCCAGGGCTTTCAGGTATGTCATTAAGCTGGTAGTGTATGCTCTCTCCATTTTCTTTTTGGAGGCACTCAGGGCTATGAGTTTTCCTCTTAGCACTGCTTTCATTGTGTCCCATAGATTTGGGTATGTTGTGTCTTAATTTTCATTGTGTTCTAAAAAGTCTTTAATTTCTTTCTTCATTTCTTCCTTGACCAAGTTATCATTGAGTAGAATATTGTTCAATTTCCACGTGTATGTGAGTTTTCTGTTGTTTTTGTTGCTATTGAAGACCACTTTTACTCCATAGTGATCTGATAGGAGGCATGGAATTAGTTCGATCTTCTTATATTTGTTGAGGTCTGTCTTGTGACCAATTATATGGTCGATTTTGGAGAAGGTACCATGAGGTGCTGAGAAAAAGGTATATTCTTTTGCTTTAGGATAGAATGTTCTATATATATCTGTTAAATCTAATTGGTCCAAAGCTTCAATTAGTTTCATTATGTCCCTGTTTAGTTTCTGTTTTCCTGATCAGTCCATTGAGGAAAGTGCAGTGTTGAAGTCACCCACAATTATTGTGTTAGGTGCAATGTGTGCTTTGAGCTTTAATAAAGTTTCTTTTACGAAAGAGGGTGCCCTTGCATTTGGAGCATAGATGTTCAGGATTGAGAGTTCTTCTTGTTGTATTTTTCCTTTGATCAGCAAGAAGTGTCCCTCAGAGTCTCTTTTGATGACTTTGGGTTGAAAGTCAATTTTATCTGATATTAAAATGGCTACTCCAGCTTGTTTCCTGAGACCATTTGCTTGTAAAATTGTCTTCCAGCCTTTTACTCTAAGGTAGTGTTTGTCTTTGACCCTGAGGTGTGTTTCCTGTAAGCAGCAAAATGTAGGGTCCTGTTTACGTATCCAGTCAGTTAGTCTATGTCTTTTTATTGGGACATTGAGTCCATTGATGTTAAGAGATATTAAGGAATAGTGATTGTTACTTCCTGTCATTTTTGACGTTATTTTTTAAATTTGTTTGGTTAACTTCTTTTGGGTTTGATGAAAGGTTACTATCTTGCTTTTTCCAGGGTGAAGTTTCCCTCCTTGTATTGGTGTTTTCCTCCTATTATCCTTTGTAGTGCTGGGTTTGTGGACAGGTATTGGGTAAACTTGGTTTTGTCATGGAATATCTTAGTTTCTCCCTTTATGGTGATTGAGAGTTTTGCTGGATATAGTAGTTTTGGCTGGCATTTGTGTTCTCTTAGAGTCTGCATGAGATCAGCCCAGGATCTTCTAGCCTTCATAGTCTCAGGTGAAAAGTCTGCTTTGATTCTGATAGGTCTTTTTTTATATGTTACTTGGCCTTTTTCTCTTATTGCCTTTAATATTCTTTCTTTGTTTAGTACATTTGGTGTTTTGATTATTATGTGATGGGAAGTATTTCTGTTCTGGTCCAGTCTGTTTGGAGTTCTGTAGGCTTCTTGTATATTCATGGGCATCTCTCTCTTTAGGTTAGGGAAGTTTTCTTCCATAATTTTATTGAAGATATTTGCTGGCCCTTTAAGTTGTAAATCTTCACTCTCATCTATGCCTATAATCCTTAGGTTTGGTCTTCTCATTGTGTCCTGGATTTCCTGGATATTTTGGGTTACAAGCTTTTTGCTTTTCGCATTTTCTTTAACTGTTGAGTCCATGGTTTCTATGGTATCTTCAGCATCTGAGATTCTTTCTTCTATCTCTTGTATTCTGTTGTTGATATTTGCATCTATGTCCACTGATTTCTTCCCAAGGCTTTCTATCTCCAAAGTTGTCTCCCTTTGAGTTTTCTTAGTTGTTTCTACTTCTGATTTTAGATCCTGGATGGTTTTGCTTAGCTCCTTCTCTTGCTTGTTTGTGCTTTCCTGTAATTCTTTAAGAGATTTTTGTGTTTCCTCTTTCATGACCTCAGCCTCCTGAGGTTGACCAAAGTTCTCCTGTATTTCTTTAAGTGTTTTTTGTGTTTCCTCATTATTTGCTTTTGTGTTCTCCTGGATTTCTTTCAATGATTTTTGTGTTTCCCTTGCAAGGGCTTCTAACATTTGATCCATTTTCTCCTGAATTTCTTTAAGTATGTCCTTCATGTGTTCCTGTACCAGCATCATGACCAGTGATTTTAAATCCAAATCTTGTTTTACTGCTGTGATGGGCTATCCAGGACATGCTGGTAAAGGAGAATTGGGTTCAGATGTTGCCTTGATTTCTGTTAGTGATGTTCCTGCGTCTGCCTCTTGCCATCTAGTTCTCACTGGTGTTAGTTGGTGTTGTCAATGCTAGACTCACCAGTGCAAGCTGCCCCTTCCCAGGTGGCCTCTGGTGCACAGCTTACCTCCTGCACTGCCTGGAGACAGGGTGTTGTTGTCCAGGCTGTTCAGACCCTGAAGCAGACACCTGAAGGCTCCTGCTGGGGCCCACTGGATTCACCAGAGCACACTGACCTCTCCCTGCTGGCCGCCCGGAAGCCCCACTTGCCTCTTTCAGGACCTGGAGATGAGGTGCTGCTGCTCAGGCTGATCTGGATCCGGAAGCAGAGAAGTCTGAGGGCTACCGCCAGAGGCCTCAGGACTGAAGCCTAAGCTCTGTGTCACAGGAATGAGCTGTGCTGTGAGCTCCCAGACCGCCTCTGGGTGCACACCAGGTCTCCCGCACTTCCTGGAGACCAAGGGCTGTGTCCCAGGCTGTTCAGATCCCAAAGTAGTTGCCTGAAGGCTCCCGCTGGGGCCTGCTGGATTTACTGGAGCACACCAACTTCTCCCGCTGGCTGCCCGGAAGCCCCACTTGCCTCCCCCAGGACCTGGAGATGTGGTGCTGCTGCTCAGGCTGATCTGGATCCAGAAGCAGAGAGGACTGAGGGCCACCGCCAGAGGCCTCAGGACTGAAGTCCAAGCTCTGCGCCACAGGAATCGAATTCAATGTTTTTAATAGCAGCATAGTATTCCATTGTGTAAATATACCACATTCTCTGTATCCATTCCTCTGTTGAGGGACATCTGGGTCCTTTCCAACTTCTGGCTATTATAAATATGGCTCCTATGAACATAGTGGAGCATGTGTTCTTATCACATACTGGGGAATCCTCTGGGTATATGCCCAGGAGTGGTATAACAGGGTCCTCTGGTAATATAATGCCCAGTTTTCTGAGGAACCACCAGAATGATTTCCAGAGTTGTTGTACCAGTTTGCAATACCACCAGCAGTGGAAAAATGTTCCCCTTTCTCCACATCATTGCCTGTACCTGCTGTCTCTTGAGTTTTTGATCTTAACCATTCTGTCTAGTGTGAAGTGAAATCTCAGGGTTGATACCCCAAATACTTGCTGACTGGAGCTGTGAGCTGTCACGTGGGAGGCTCTGCTAGTGCATGACAAATACAGAGGGGCACACTCTCAGCCAGCCCTTGAACTAAGCACAATGTCCCCAATGGGGGAGCTGTAAAAAGGACCCAAGGAGCTGAAGGGGTTTGCAGTACCATAGGAGGAATAACAATATGAGCCATCCAGTACTCCCAGATTTCCCCTGGACAAAAAGTTCAACCAGATAGTACACATGGTATTAACCATGGCTCCAGATGCATAGGCAGCAGAGGTTGGCCTTGTTGGACCTCAAACAGAGGAGAGGCCCCTGGTACTGGAAAGGCTTGATGCAGCAGTTTAGGGGAATGCCAGGACAGGGAAGTGGGAGGGGTTTTATTGTGGAACAGGGGAGGGGAGATGTCTTATGGGACTTTTGAGGGGGAGAGGAAGCAGGAAAGGAAAAAATCATTTGAAATGTAAATAAAGAATATATCTAATAAAAAAGAGAAAAAGAAAAAATAGAAAACTAAGAAAAAACATTTATAGCGATCATCCAATGAGATCACTCAATACACAATGTACTTACCTCCAAGCCTAAGGACTTCATCCCTTTTTTGAAAACCATGTCATAGAACTAAAAATTGAATCCTTCAATTTGTTCTTTGGATTCCACATGTGGGCATGGCATATAAGTCTCCTTACCAGCACTTTACAGACATTGACAATAAGGATTTTTCTAGAAAATAACAAAAAAAAAAGTTCCTTTGAAAAAATCAAGAGTAGATTTGGACTATAAGTACAAATATAATACAACTTGAAAACACACTATAGGAATGGTATGAAAAAGCAAAGGAAAAAGGGGATAATACAATTAATTCAAATTACAGGTGATATGATAGTATACTTAAGTGACCCCCAAAATTTCAGGTTTAGAGAACTACTAAACCTGAAAAACAGCTTCAGCAAAGTGACCAGATATAAAATTAACTCAAACAAATCAGTGTACAAATCCATCCTGTACTCAAAGAATAAAAAGGCTGAGAAAGAAATTAGGGAATCAACTACCTTCACAATAGTCACAAATAATGTAAAATACCTTCATGTGACTCTAACTAAACAAGTGAAAGATATATATATATATATATATATATATATATATATATATATATATATATATATATATAAATGACAAGAACTTCAAATCTCTTAAGAAAGAAATCAAAAAAGATCTCGGAAGATGAAAAGATCTCCCATGTTCATGGACTGGGCAGAATTAATATAGTAAAAATATTCATCTTGCTTATAGCTATGTAAAGATTCAACACAATCCCCATCACAATTCCAACTCAATTCTTGATGAAATTAGAAAGAGCAATTCCCAAATTCATCTGGAATAATAACAACAACAAAAAAAAAAAAAAAAAAAAAAAACAGGATAGGGAAAACTGTTCTCAACTATAAAAGAACTTCTGGGAAAATCAGCACCCCTGACCTCAAGCTGTACTACAGAGCAATAAAGATGAAAATTGCATGGTACTGGTACGGTGACAGGCAGGAAGATCAATGGAATAGAATTGAAGACCCAGAAATGAACCCACATACATATGGTCACTTGTTCTTTGACAAAGTAACTAAAACCATATAGTGGGAAAAAATAGCCTTTTTAAGAAATGGTGCTGGTTCAACTGACAGTTAGCATGCAGAAGAATGCAAATCAGTCCATTCTGATCCTTGTAACAAAGCTCAAGACCAAGTAGATGATGGACCTCCACATAAAACCAGATACACTGAACCTAATAGAAAAGAAAGTGGGGAAGATTTTCAAGCACATGGTTACAGGAGAAAATTTCCTGAACAGAGCACCAATAGCTTATGCTCTAAGATAAAGAATTGACAAATGGTAACTCATAAAATTACAAAGCTTCTATAAGGCAAAGTACACTGTCAATAGGACAAAACTACAACCAACAAATTGGGAATAGATCTTTACCAACCTAACATCTGATAGAGGGCTAATATCTAATATATACAAAGAACTCAACAAGTTAGGCTCCAGAGAACCAAATAACCCTATTCAAAAATGGGTTACAGAGCTAAAGAATGAATTCTCAACTGAGGAATACTGAATGGCTGAGAAGCACCTAAAGAAATGTTCAACATCCTTAGTCATCAGGGAAATGCAAATCAAAACAGTTTTGAGATTCTACCTCAAGCTAAGATCAAAAACTCAATTGACAGCAGGTGCTGGCGAGGATTTGAAGGAAGAGGAACACCCTTCCACTGCTGGTGGGATTGCATGCTAGTACAACCACTCAGGAAATCAGTTTGGTGGTTCTTCAGAAAATTGGACATAGTACTGCCAGAGGACCCTGCTATACTATTCCTGGGCATATACCCAGAAGATTCTCCAACATATAATAAGGACACGTGCTCCACTATGTTCATATCAACCTTATTTATAATAGACTGAAGCTGGAAAAAACCCAGATGTCCCTCAACAGAAGAATAGATACAGAAAATGTGGTGCATTTACACAATGGAGTACTATTCAGCTATTAAAAACAATGAATTCATGAAATTCTTAGGCAAATGGATGGAACTAGAAAATATCCTGAGTGAGGTAACACAATCACAAAAGAACACACATGGTATGTTCTCATAAGTGAATATTAGCCCAGAAGCTCAGAATACCCAAGATACAATTCACAGATTAAACAAAACCCAAGAAGAAAGAAGACCAAAGTATGCATACTCTAGTCTTTTTAGAAGGGGGAAAATACCCACATGAGGAGATACAAAGACAAAGTGTGGAGCAGAGACTGAAGGAAAGACCACCTGGTGATCCATCCCATATACAGTTACTAAATTCAGACACTATTGTGGATGCCAACACTTGCTTGCTGACAGGACCCTGATATAGCTATCTTTGAGAAGCTCTGCTGGTACCTGACAAATACAGAAGGGCATGCTCTCAGCCAACCGTTGTATGGTACACGGGGTCTGCAATGGAGGAGATAGAGAAAGGACCCAAGGACCTGAATGGGTTCGCAGCCCCATAGGACAAACAACATGAACCAACCAGGCACCCCAGAGCTCTCAGAGTCTAAACTATCAACCAAATATTACACATTGAAGGACTGATGGCTCCATATGTAGCAGAGGATGGCCCTTTTGGACATCAAAGTGAGGAGAGTTCCTTTTTCCTGAATAGGCTTGATGCCCCAGTACCGGGGAATGCTAGCACAGGGAAGTAGGAGTGGGTGGGTTGGTGAGTAGAGGGAGGGGGGATGGGTTAGGGGTTTTCAGAGGGGAACCAGGAAAAGGGATAACTTTTGTAATATAAATAAAGAAAATATATAATTAAAAAAGACAATTAATTCATCATGTACTCAGAGACCTACCAAATGCTGTCATATATGTCAGCACACATAGATGAAATGTTATCACACATGTCAGCACTTGTCCATGATGTGCCATCACACATGTCAGCACAAGGCTATAAGATGCACTCACACATGCCAGCTTATATCAATTAACTGTCATCTCATATATCAGCATCCATAACTCCATGGCCCAGTATTGAGATATTACATTCTGAAACAAGTGGCAGTGTGCTTTTGGTTGTTGATCTACCTGTGATAAACCATGTCCCATTTCACCATTAGAACACCATTATCTCTGTGTTCTAAGAACTATTTAAAATCAACAAGTAAAATTTCATTTACTGCAGCATTCACGTAGAACTGAGCTTTATATCAGTTGCTTGAGCTATGCATATATAATTCCACATTTAATGCATGGTGCCTTTTAAAAGTGAACTTAATATTTGCCATGTATTGGCAGCCCTTTAACTACTGAAAATAATCTAAAATATCAAGCCTACCTGTGGTTCTAATGACAAAACCAGTCTGCTGTCATATAAAAAGCAAGGTGTGAAATCATTGATGTCCTCATTCATTTCATCCAATCCTCCTTTTTTGAATCTTCTGATAAAACAACAATATTTTCCAGGGAGGTTCTACAGAGGTAAACACCTTTACTGACCAATCTCCCATGTCCCTCAAATTCATACTTCTCTTTTTAGCTAAGCTCTACATTCCCCATGTCTAGTGAAAACATATTTCTCAAAAATATGCATCAAGACTTTGAACAGTATAGCTCTGTCTTCAAGTAGTAGAGAACACCACTGTGATTCAACTCTACAGCCGCATAGCATCAAATTATGACCTGAGATGCTTTAAACATGGCAGGGGAAAAGGTGACAAGTCAGCAGCTGAACTTAGCATGCCCCCTTTGTAATTAAAGCCAGTGATATTTGTCTTTTGAATTACATGGCTGAGAACTACACAATTTAAAGAAGTCCACTGTAGTTTGTGTCTTTTCTTTATTGTCTTTATTTTCTTGTAGGAACTCAGGATGGACATCTTGATTGCATGTGCTGTGTATAAACATAATAGTAATGCAGGGGAATAAATAGACAAAGCAATAGCAGAAGAGAGAGAACAGACTATGAGCTTGGAAAGTATGTCTAAGATCTAGGCAATGACATTTGGCTATGATGTAGATAGACAATTTGGAGCAGTCTTTCTTAGCAGAGTACAGGACAATCTTTCTCTTGTTTGGCCTGTTGAGAGAGTATCAAGAGGTTTTCCTCAGAAATTAGCTCTCTCCAGACACATGGGACTGTCTGTCACAGAACTGTGGATGAAACTGAGCAGTCAGGATGACTTAGTAGCATATAGCCTCCTATACATAACCTATGTAAAATTCCACCTGCCTTTCCAACCTTTTGGAGATAGAAAGATGGCAAGGACATCTGTAATACTATTATGTTCATAGCACCTCATTTAACTGTAAAAATAAATAAATTGATTTTTTTCAAAATGCTTTATTCCCATGCTTTATTAAGAAAACATATTTTTCCCAGTAGTCTTTTAGCTACAGGTACAAAATTTATCTTTTTACCTAGAAAAGCATCTTTCAAAACAGAGAGCATATGCCTTACAAAGAAGATAATGACAAAGGAAAAAATGTGAAGATGTCCAGAATTAGGATGTTTATGCCAATGAACAATTTTATATTGTTGCTTTGGATTAAATAAGAATTAAACTGCCTTAGTCTTTCTAAACATTGATAAGATATATATGGAATATATGTAGGTCTAACATATAATAAAAATTCTGCCTTAATTGTCATTTTATATTTAATTCACTAGTATTTCATCACAAACTTATTTCATTGTCATTTAGTAATACATACCTGTGCATATATTTCTACTCAGAGATCAAAATGGAAACAATAATACTGATACAACAATATTATCATGATATCAACATTTAATAAGGAATTTTAAAAATATATGCTTCTGTCTAAATAAGTGATATTTTAAAATATCACAATTTTGTCCTACCCTTTGGGGGACTTCAGTATGATGATTTTCTGGAATGTTTTTCATATCAATATTTTATTTTATTTTTGAGAATTTCATGCTTGTTGTTTCGTTGAAATGCCCTGCACAAGCTAAGAAATCCCCATTTGTTCTTCTTTCCCCAACCATGCCAGCAATTCTCTCATGAATCCCCACCAAGGGGCTCAGTTTTTATACCATATATGGCCACAATCACAGCTCTTACCCAACACATCATCACTTTTTGTCCAAGGCCCATTAAAAAACCCTCACTTTTATCCCTGGAGTGCAACTCCATTGACTACCTCCCGTGTGAGCAGGGAACTTGCTAGAGATCTGCCTCTCAATGAACCCATGTTTATAGTCTTGATTTGACTTGATTGGCTTATTACTTTTGTAGAGAAACTACTGCTTGTATACAATGAAATATTATTTTAGTTACACTGTTTCTCCTTCCAGACCCCATGAAAATCTCCCCTATTCCACTCTCAGCTTCATGGGCTTTTTGTTTGGTTGGTTTGTTGGTTATGTTTTATACAACTGAGTTCTGTTAGTGCTGTTCATATGTACGTGAATTTGGGGCATCCAATGAAGCAAGAGAAATATACCTGTGGTTATTCATTAGAACAATAGTGAGTCTCCCTCTCTCAAAAGTTATCTGCCATTCTATTGCATAGAAGTTTATTCCCAGATTGAAACATTCCATCCCTCAGAGAAGCTCCTTAAAACCAAAAGTAAACAACTCAAAATAGCTTCTGGGAAGTACCTGAGCCTGACTATGTTGACAAAGCCATTCTCTCCCAAAATAAATAATAAAGACTGCTGCGAGTCACTGTCAGACAACCTGTGTGCTTCAAAGAAGACTGAACCAAGTCCATCTTCTAAAAGAGAATAGCAAAGCAACCTGAAAGAAGCTGAGACCAGCAGAGACCAGCACAGTTGCAGGGAAGAACTTTAGACTAACTGAGCTACCTGGAAAGGACACCCACCAACCTGTTCAAAATCTGCTCTGATTTTTAACATTTCTAAGCTATCACCCCTATTGGGGTGAGCTTTGGGTGATTTAACTGAGTCATTTTTGTACCCCTAAGTATTCCTTGGCCCACACTCCCATGAGTAACTCATTTAACTTGTTTCTACTTTCCCTTCCCTTTTTCACTTTCTATTTCTCTCTCCCCCCTCCCCCTCTAGTCTTCCCTCTTTCTTTCCCCCTCTCTCCCTTTCTCTCTTTCTGAAACTCTTACTAACACTGGGTTTCCATCATGCAGTTTTTGGCATTCTTAGTTTTGATTAACTATCCATTTTCCTTCTCTCTCCTACATCCTCCTACCCCATGCTTACTTATATATTTAACCCACAACATTTGCCCATCTTTCATATCAAATAAATCCCTCTATCCCTTCAGCTGCATGTCACTTAGGATGTAACATGTAGATTTCTACAAACCTTTCTTCTGAGCTAGCCTTCTCTGACTGTGATCTCTTTCACACTCTCATGTCACTCCCTACTTATGAATTTCTATACCAGTATTTCACTTCTCTATTTTCCTTTAATTTTTACTAAACTTCCACTTCTTCCTTATCCTCCCCTGCAAAAGATTCTTTCTATTTCCCAGGCTTCCACTTAAAACCTATATCAAGCATGCAATTGTGATGCTAATGATCCTGATATAAATGAGAACATGTGGCATTTGTGTTTGACATTCATGATTTACCCAGTTCAGTTTACCTACAAAGTTCACAATATCCTTCAATTAGTATTCAATTTTGTATATGTACCAAAGTTTTTCTTATCTATTCATCAATTGAGGACCATCTAGGTTCATTTCATTTAGTAGTTATTGTGAATAGAGAGGCTGAGAACATCCATGTAAAAGGATAGAATGTAAAGTATATAATGTAGTAGAATATAAAGTTTGTTGGTTGAATGTCTAGGCTTGGTTGGGTTTTTTTTAAAGAAACTTCTTGGGCAAATGGATGGAGCTGGAGAACATCATACTAAGTGAGGTAACCCAGACTCACAAGATGAATCATGGTATGCACTCACTAATAAGTGGGTGTTAACCTAGAAAACTGGAATACCCCAAAACATAATCCACACATCAAATGAGGTACAAGAAGAACGGAGGAGTGGCCCCTTGTTCTGGAAAGACTCAGTGAAGCAGTATAGGGCAAAACCAGAACAGGAAAGTAGGAAGGGTTGGGTGGGAAGACAGGGGGAGGAAAGGGGGCTGATGGGACTTTCGGGGAGTGGGGGTCTAGAAAGTGGAAATCATTTGAAATGTAAATAAAAAATATATCGAATAAAAAAAGAAACTTCTAAGCTGATTTCCAAATTGTAACTCAACAGTATAAAAGAATTTTTCTTTTGCCACATCCACGCAAGCATTTGTTGATTTTGTATTTCATTAGAGAATTCTGACTGATATGAAATAAAACTTTAAAGTATTTCTACCCTAAATACCCCTGCTGTCAAGAATGTTAATAAGTCCCCTTTCAAATGTTTTGTAGTCATTTATATTTCTTCTTTTATAAATGTAATGTTTTTCTCCCATATTAGTCAGGGCTCTCTAGTAGAATAAAATGGTAGAATGAATCTCTTTTGATCTCTCTTGATCTCTCCCTCCAAACATATAATATGTAACATATATAATATAATGTATAATATACCCATAATAAATATATTTATATATCTTAAAGTATTAAATTTAAATTAACAAAATATATACATATATTTGCACATATGTGTGTATGTGTGTGCGTGTTTATTAAAGGGGGATCCAGTAAAGTGGTCTATAGGCTATGGTCTGGGTTGTACAACAATAATTACTTCCAGACACAGAAATCTTGGTTTTCAAATCCTCAAGGCTAGATAACTCATTGGTCTCAATTAGGAGTTTGAGCCCCACACAATTCCTAGAGAGCTGCTGGGCTTCAGTCTATGTTGGAATTCTTAAGATTTATGTTTTTGGTTTATTATTTGTTTTTGAATTGAATATTTTCTTAAACTTTTGTATCTATGTTCATTTTGAAATTTACATCTGTAATACTCTTTTTTAATAAATTATGTCTGACTTCCTTAAATACATTGTTTAGTGAGATGAGCGAGACTTTTCATCAGGAAATTATTTTGAATTTTGTCAAAACCTTATCTCGACAATCTGTTTTCTTTCTTCTGAGCACTTGAATGTGAAAATTATATTTATTAAATTAAAATTTACAAATTGAATATAGTTAATAAATTATAAATTACAATCACCTATCACCAAAATAAAGCAAATTTGATCAAGATAAATGATCTTATTAGAATGATTTTTAATTCGGTTCATGAGTCTTAGTTAAGAACTTTTGTATCTATGTTCATCTTGAAATTTACATGTGTAATACTCTTTTCTAAAAAATTATGTCTGACTTCCTTAAAACAGACTGAAAGTCTTCCTATATCTTATATTCTGGAATGATAGTATTGGAGTTAGTTCATTTTTAAAATTCTGTCAGAATTCTTCAGTAAATCTATTTGCTCCTTTGCCATTTTTTACTTGTAAATGTTTTTATTAGTACAAATACATGGCTAGTTATGGATTTAAGTTATTTATCTAATTTTGGTTCAATTTTGATATGTCTATATATTAGAAATTTAGTATTTTTCTTTCAAGTTTACAATTCAGTAGAGGATAAGATTTTAAGCTATGTCTTCATTATATTCTGAAATTAATTATTATCTACTTTATTGTCTCTATAGTTCTCATTTTATTGACTTTGGCTTCTTTCTTCTTCTTTGGGTAATCTTGGTTATGAATCTGTCAGTTTTGTTTTTTTTTTTTTTCAAAGAACTAGCTCTTTGTTTAATTAATTCTTTTTATTTTATAGTCTTCTATTTTTATTTCCTCAGTTTATGATCTGATTTTGATTATCTCTTCCTGTTACAGTCTCTGGGTGGTCTTGTTTTTCTAAACATTAGTTCATTTATTCATATTTCCTGAAGTTTTTATATAGGCCCATGTAGAACTATAAACTTATTTTTTAGTGCTGCTGTTTTGATGATCTATAAATTTTTGTACATTCTATTTTTATTTTCATTTAATTCTAAAATGTTTCAGTTTCTTTATTGTTTTGTTTTACTTAACCCAATTATTCAATTTTATGCTATCTAGTCGCTATTCTTTCAGTACTTTCTATTGTTTCTAATTCTGTTGAAATTTAGCTTTATAACACTGTGGTCAGCTAAGAAACAACATGGTGTTTCTATTTCCTGGAGAAACTAATAGATACTAGTTTTGTGTGCCCATACATAATCAGTTTTCACAAATATCCAATGGGGTTGTCAGAAGAGAGTTGAATTCTTTACTGTTGGGTAAAATTTCCTGTAAATGTAGGTCATTTTGACTTATGAAATTGTACAACTTCTCCATTGGGGATCCTTTGCTCAGTCCAATGGTTGGCTATGAGCATCCCCTTCTGTATTTGTCAGACTCTGACACAGACTCTCAGGAGACAGCTATATCAGACTCCTGTCAGTAAGGACTTCTGGACATCCACAATAGTGTCTGGGTTTGAAACTGTATATGGGTTGGATCTCAGGTGGGTCAGTCTCTAACTACCAACCAAAGAGTACATATTTCCACCTGCTTATGTAGCAGAGGATGGCTCTGTTAGACATGAGTGGGGGGAGAGGCCTTTGGTCCTGTAAAGGCTGGATGGCCCAGTGTAAGGGAATGCTAGGAGGGGAAAGCAGGAGTGGGTGGGTGGGTGAGGGAACACCATCATAGAAGGAGGGGGAGGAGTAGAGGAGGGGACTTTGGGGGGGAATAGGAAAGGGGATAGCATTTGAAATATGAATAAAGAAAATATATAATTAAAAAAAGAAATCATGTAAATATTATGGTTCTTTGTTTACTTCTTGTATATATGACTTCTCTATTGATTAAAGTGTGAAACTAAAGTCATTCGCTATCACTATGATGGAATAATTCTGTGATATTTGTATGTATTAACATTAGCTTTATAAATTTGGGTACACCTGTATTTGGCTTATACTTTCATAATTCTAATAGCCTCATCATCAATTTTTCCACTGATAAGTATAATGCAACTTTCCTTATATCTTGTATTTTTAATTTGAAATTCCCTTTATCAGAGAGATACACACTGCTTGTGTTTCATTTCCATTTGCTTACAATACCATTTTCCACATTTTTACATTAAAGTTGAATCTATCCTTCATGTTAAGATTTGTTTCTTGGAGGCATCAAAAAATCTGATCCTGTTTTTTGAATGTACTCTGCTGGTTTATGAATTTTTATTAGAGAACTTAGACCATTAATTTTCAAAGACTGAGTGGTATTTATTGATTCCTATCATTTTGCTGATTTTGTGGTGTTTTCTTGGACCTTTTAGTTAATTGGCTTAATGCTTTTTTATTTATCATGGTGGCCTCTTTGGTGTGTTTGTCCTCTTCAGACTGTTGGATTCCTTTAAATAATTTCTGTTGAAAAGACTTTATGTTCATAGACCCCTTTAGTTTACTTTTATTATAGCAATTTTTTCTTCCATTTTTTTAATTTTTAAAATTTTTGAATTTTTTAACTTTTAAAAATTTAAAAATGTATTTATTTATTATCTAATCTTTATTTTTTTCTTCTAATCAAACATACATTCCCTTGATTTAATAGTCTATGTTGGCAGTTACAAGCCTTTTCAGGCTTTAAATTTTTCTGTTGAATTATCAGGAAAATTAAATATACCCAACATGTAATAATCAAAACAGAAACTATAGAGAACAAAGAAAGAATATTAAAAGCAGCAAGGGGAAAAGAGACAGTAACATAAAAAGGCAGACCTATCAGAATCATACCCAACTTCTCAAGAGAGACAATAAAAGTTAGAAGGGCCTGGACAGATATCTTGCAATTTCTAAATATCTCCAGATACTACCCTAGATTACTATACCCAACAAAACTCTCAACCAACATAGGTGGAGAAAAAATAATATTTCAAGACAAATCTAAACTCAAACAATATCTATCCCCAAATCCAAAATCCAAGCCTACAGAAAATACTAGAGAGAAAATTCCAAACCAAAGAGGATAGCAATATCAGATAAAACACAGGAAATAAATAATTCCATACTAGCCAAAACAAGGGAATCTCTCTCTCTCTCTCTCTCTCTCTCTCTCTCTCTCTCTCTCTCTCACACACACACACACACACACACATACACACACATACACACACACACAAACACATACTGCCCACACCTGATACACTCACACTAATGCCACTAATATCAAAAGAATAGGAAATAACAAACACTAGCAAACACTAGCCATTAATATTTCTCAATATCAATGCACTCAATTCCCAATAAAAAGAGGCAAGATAACAGAATGATGTGAAAATAGAATATATCCTTCTGGGCATACAAGAAAAACACCTCAGCATTAAAGGTAGACATTACCTCTTTATAAAGGGTTCAGAAAAAGTTTCCCAAGCAAAGGAACCCCTGAAGAAAGCTGGCATTGCCATTATAACATCTAATAAAATAGACTTCCATACAAATTTAATCAAAAGTGACAGGGTAGGTCACTGCATACTCATCAATGAAAATCTACCAATATGATATCTCAATTCTGAACATATATGCCCCAAACAAAAGGGTATCCACATTTATAACAGAAACATACTTTCTAAAACTTAAATCATATATTGAACCCCACACATTAATAATGGGAAATAACACACTCTTGTCCACTAACAGGTCATACAGACAAAAATGAAAGAGAGAAATAATGATACTAGCAGACAGTATGAACCAAATGAACTTAACAGATACATAGAATATTTCACCCAAACACAAAAGAACATACATTCTTCTAAGCAACTCACAGTTTCTTCTCCAAAATTGACTATAGAATTTCTCACAAAGCAAATCTCAATACATAAAAGAAGGCATATTGAAATTATGCCTTCTATGCTGTCAGACTATCATGGATTAAAGCTGGACTGCAATAATAACTGTAACATAAGAAAGCCTATAAATTCATGGAAATTTAAGAACTTTCTACTCAATGATTTCTGGGTCAAGAAAGAAATTAAAGACTTTCTAGAATTCAGTGAAATGAAGGCACATCATACTCAAATTTATGGGTCAAATTGAAAGAAGTGCTAAGAGGAAAGTTCATAGCACTAAGTGCCTTAACAAAGAATTTAGGAAGTTCTCTTACTAGCAGTAACTGAAAGCTCTCGGGATAAAAAAAGCAAGAAAGCACACCAAAGAGGAGTAAAATGCAGGAAATAATCAAAACCAGGGCTGAAATCCATCTGTTAGCAAAAAAGAAAACAATATAAAGAATTAACAAAACTAAGAGCTGATGTTTTTGAGAAAATCAACAAATTAGACAAACTCACCGTGAAACTAATGAAAAGACACAGAGACAATATCCAAATGAATAAAATCAGAAATGAAAAGGGAGACACAACAATAAACACTGAGTAAATTAAAAAAATAATGAGGTATTACTTCAAAAGTCTTTTCTCCACAAAATTGGACAGTCCTAACAAAATGGACAATTTTCTACAGAGATAGCACTTACAAAAGTTAAATCAACATCAGATAAACTATTCTAGCATAAGAAACCCTAAAGGAATAGAAGCAGTCACTAAAAGTCTCCCAACCAAAAAACAAACAAAAAGCTTAGGATCAGATGGTTTTAATACAGACTTCTATTAGACTTTTTTTTTCAGAGAACTGCTGTTTATTTTAGAAATTTACTGCCTTCATCTTTTCAGTATTTTCAAATATGAGCAAACTCTATGTGTTTTTTCTTTTGTTTGTTTTGTTTCTTGAGACAGCCTCTTGCTGTGTAACTAAGGCTGGACTCAAACCACACCAGACTCTGAAGTGCTCAAATTAGACGTGTGCACTAGCCAGGGCTGGCCCATGTATCCTGGGCTCGATCTGGTTTTGTTTTTGACATAGAACATAGAACATATTGGCTATACCTATGTACTACCCAGGGATGACATGCTTTTCCACACCCATCAGAAGTTACCTTTAAGAAGTAATTAAAAATAGAACAACAAAATCTCCTGGGGTTTTCAGTAAGGTAAAGAGAGTCATAAGGAAGAACGTTCTACTAGATTTCAATTCAAAGAAGAGCTAATACCAATACTCCTCAAATTATTCCATAAAACAGAAACAGAAGGAACACTGACAAACTCATTTTATGAAGCCACAGTCACCCTGATGCCTAAACCATAAAAAGACTTAACACAAAAGAGAACTTCAAACTATATTCTTTTATGAACATTTATGCCAAAATTCTCAAAAAAAATATTTGCAATCAGAACCCAGGAACACATCAAAAACATCAGTCATCATAATCAATTAAGCTTCATCCCAGAGATGAAGGGATGTTTTAATATGTGAAAATCTATCAATGTAAGCCACCGTATGAACAAACTGAAAGAAAAAAAATGTGCTCATTTCATTAGATACCTAAAAAGCCTTTGACAAAATCTAACACCCTTTCATATTAAACGTATTAGAGAGATCAGAAATACAAGTCACATACCAACACATAATCAAAACAATATATAGCAAGCCAATAGCCAACATCCAACTAAATGGAAAGAAACTTAGAGAAATTCCACTAAAATCAGAGGCAGGAAAAGATTGGTCACTCCCTCCTTATCTATTCAAAATTGTACTTGAATTTCTAGCTAGATCAATAAGGCATCTAATGGAGATAAAGCGGATACAAACTGGAAAAAAAGAATTCATAGTTTCAGCATTTGGGGATAATATGACAGAATAAATAATCAACCCCCAAAAGTCTTTGAGATAATTCATACACCTGAAAAATTACTTCAGAAAAGTGATTTAAAACAAAAGTAACACAAAGAAACCAGTAGTCTTCCTTTGTACAAATGATAATTGGGCTGAGAGAAAATAGGGAAAGAGAACCCTTTATGATACCCACAAATAATATATTTTGGTATAACTCTAACCAAACAAATGAAAGATCTATATGACAAAAATGTCAAGTCTCTGAAGAAAGAAGTTAAAGAAGATATCAGAAGGTGGAAAGATCTTCACTGTTCATGGATATGTAGGATTAACATAGTGGAAATGGCCATTTTACCAAAAGCAATCTACAAATTCATTGTAATCCCCATCAAATTAAGAATACAGTTTTTTATAGAATGTTAAAGAGCAATTATCATCTTTATTCTGAAAAAATACCAAACCTAACCAAACAAACAAATATAATAATGAGGATAGCCGAAATAATACTAAACAATAAAAGAACTTCATGAGTAATCACCATCCTTGATCTTAACTGATACTACAGAGGAATAGCGATTGAAAGCTGTGTGGTCTGTGTACAGAAACATGAACATTAATCATTGGAATCTAATCAAAGGAGCAGAAATAAACCCATACCTGTGGATACTTGATTTTGATAAAGACAAAAAATATACCTTGGATAAAAGAAAGTATCTTCAACAAATGGTGCTAATCTAATTGGATGTCTGAATGCAGAAGAATGCAAATGCATCCATACTTATTACCCTGCACAAAACTCAAATCCAAGTGGATCAAGGACCTCAACATAAAACTGGAAACACTAAATTTCAGAATAGAGAAAATAGGAAATACCCTTGAATACATTGGTATAGGAGACAATTTCCTGATTAGGACACCAATGGTTCAGTCTCTAAGATCAACAATTGATAAATAGGACCTCATAAAATTACAAATTTTCTATAAGGCATAAAACTTGCCAATAGGACAAAACAAAAGCCTACTGATTAGGAAAGGATCATCACCAACCCTACATCTGTCAGAGGGCTTATATTCAAAATTTATAAAGAATTTGACAAGTTAGACAATACCCAAATAATACAATTTAAAAATGGAGTATAGAGCTAAACAGAAAATTCTCAACAAAAGAATCTAGGATGGCTGGGTACTTAACTAAATGTTCAAAATCCTTAGTCATCTGGGAAATTAAAATCAAAACAATTCTGAGATTCCCTCATTATCCCATGAGAATGGCTAAAATCAAAAACTCAAGCAATAGCACATGCTGGCAAGATGTGCAGCAGGGGGAACACTCATCTATTGCTGGTGGGAGTGCAAATTTGTAAAACCACTTTGGAAATCAATGTGGTGGATTCTCAGAAAACTGGGAATAGTTCTACCACAAGACCCAGCTATACTACTCCTGGGTATATACCAAAAGATGTTCTACCATCCCACAAAGGCACTTGTTCAATTATGTTCATAGCAGCTTAATTTGTAATTGACATAAACTAGAAACAATCTAGATGCCCCTTAACTGAAGAATGGATAAAGAAATGTGACTTATCTATACAATGGAATACTATGCAGATACTTAAAAACAAAGACATTATTTATTTTTCAGGCAAATGGATGTATCTTGACCATATCATCCTGGGTTAGTAACCCACTTCCAAAAGGACATGCACAGTATACACTTACTTTTAAGTGAATATTAACTATAAAATACAAGAAACCCCTGCTACACTCCACATACCCAAAGAAGCTAAAGAAGAAGGAAGGCATAAAAAAAGGATGTTTGAATTTCACTTAGAAGAGGGAATAAAATAGTCCTAAGAGACAGATGTAGGGAAGGATCTGGGTTGGAGTGTGGATGAAGAGGGAAATGGGAAGTTTCAGATTCAGGCATAGGGGAGGGGTGACAGGAGACATGGCCAGATGGTCATGAGAATGAATGGAAATCTGTAACTGATGGCATTGAAGTGGTAGGGGGCACCTCCAGGATGATACAGAGACTTGTAATAAGAGTGGTGCCCAATAGTCAATGGAGTTGAATTTTGCTGTGCCTCCTGATATGAAACCTAAAGAATCTGCCTCCTATAACCCAGCAGGAACCCCATTGGAGCAATAGAGACATAAGCCCACCAACAAACTTTAGACCCCAAATTTGTCTGACTACAAGAAATTCAGGGAAAAGAGATAAAGACAGATGGAAAACTCAACCAATATCCAGCCCTACTTGAGATTGTTCCCATGGGTAAGCACCAGTCCCTGACACAATTAACTATACTCTGAGATGATTCAGAGAGGAGTCTAACGTGGCTGTCTTCTGAGAGACTCCACCCATGATCTGTCTCAGACAGATAACAGATGCAGACACCCATAGCCAAACAGTGGATGGAGATTGAGTACTCTTATAGAAGAATTGGAGGAAGGATTGAGGCCTCTAAAGAAATAGGAACTCCACAGAAAGACCAACAGTATCAACTAACCTGGACCCTTTGGAGTCTCAAAGACTAAACCACCAACCAAAGAACACATATTAGCTGAACCTAGGCCTTCACCCACATAGGTAGCATATGTTCAGCTCTATCTTCATGTGGGTCCCAAGCAATTGGAGTAACTACCTGTATATGAGGTATGTTCTTCGAGCTGGGCTGCCTTGTCTGGCCTCAGTGGAAGAAGTGACTAACCTTGCAGAGACTTGATGTGCCAGTGAGGGTAATACTCAGCAGGCCCCCACCTGCTGTGAAGTAGAGGATGGGAGGAAAGATTGTGGGAGGGGGAGACTGGGAGGAGGCAGCGAGTTGTATGTAAAGAGAAAGAAAGAAAGAAAGAAAGAAAGAAAGAAAGAAAGAAAGAAAGAAAGAAAGAAAGAAAGAAAGAAAGAAAGAAAGAAAGAAAGAAAGAAAGAAAGAAAGGAAGGAAGGAAGGAAGGAAGGAAGGAAGGAAGGAAGGAAGGAAGGAAGGAAGGAAGGAAGGAAGGAAGGAACAAAGAAACAAAGAAACAAAGAAACAAAGAAAGAATTTGATTGTTATTTAAGGGTAATAGATTACAGCAAGGATCAAATTCATATAATCAGTTACATCAAATCCTCTCCTGACTTACTAATTGAGCAAGAAAAGCAAGTAAGCAGTTAGTATTTTCTGACCCTTATGGTGTAAATAAGTACTTTCCACAGTTTTTCTCTCATGCTACAATACCTATAGGAGACAATTTAGTGGAGAAAATAAGTCAGTTTAAAGGCAGCAAAGGATAAACTCCTGGGGATTAAGGTCAGGGATGCAGGCATTCTAGTTGAGTAAACAAGTAATTGGGCTGCATTTTTGGACCTAAAGTATATCTATTTTATTTCATAAATTTCCACACATTGGCATCCCTGATTATGACTGTTTCATTGTAATGTCAATTCAAAAGCCCTCCTATTAACAGTTCTAGCCTTTTCAAAAGTTTAATTTAGTAGTTGTTATACCATCAAAGTAGTCACATATTTCTACTACACAAATCATAACCAATTGGATTAGATAGAGATACTGATACTTCTGATACTTTTGTAAAGAATGTAGCTGATTTTGTTCTTGTTCTAAGGCCTTGCTTGAAGCTAATAAACTAATTTCTTCAACAGAGATTTTAAGATGATTTAATATAGAATTTGCCTTGTAGCCACAAGGTTTTTCATCACTACTCTATGCAGGTCTACAATGAAAAGGGTCAAAGAGGAAAGAAAGAAATACAAAATCTACAGTGTAGAGAAATAAAGGACATTGACAATTCTCATCACTTTAGAGCAGAGGTTTGTGCTTCAAAAGAGGTTGACAATTGTTAAGGATATTAGAGTAATTCAAGGAAGGTTAGATCTGAAATTGAATACAAATGTTCTGCCTAGAGGGAAAGAACCCAACTAAACTTCTAAATTGGGAAACAGCATAAGGAGTTTTCAGCTATTAAAAAGCAACTTCAATCCAAAGCAGGATAGGGTCTTATCTGGAGTCCCATTGACCTGTGAAAGGTGGAGCCAAGTCTCAAAACTTCCTGAAGATTACAAGAATATTTTAGTTTATAAAAAGGGACATAAATTTTAGATGTATTGGCATTACCATAGTTTATAATCTATACTGAAATACACATTGTAGAAAAGGCAGTAGATTCATGTCTTTGCATCATAACAAAAGCTTGAAGACCCCCAAAAATGAATCTGGCATTTAAAGCATTAACACTTTTTCTGTATATTCAAAAGACTAGATATAAAGTTTGGACAGAGATGTATTCAATGTGGTGAGAAGAATTTTTAAGTTTATACTTAGAAGACAACCAAATAAATGTAAAATTTTGAACTTAAAACTATGATAATAGTGCTTTTTCAGGGTTAGATTAATGTGTTAGCAGAGCTACAATGTTTAATATTAAAACTCCAAAATTTTAAACTTTTAATACAAAAGCATAGAAAGAAGGAAGTCTGAAACATCTCTCGTTTTTCACATACCTTAAACCTTACATGCTGTCTTAGTGTTTCTATTGCAGCAATAAAAATGCCATCAACAAAATGCAAATTGGGGAGGAAAGGGTTTATTTGGCTTACATTTCCAGATCACAGCCCATCATTGAAAGAAGTCAGGACAGGAACTCAATCAAGGCTGGAAACTGGAGGCATGTGTTGAAGAGGGCCATGGAAGTTGCTGCTTACTGACTTGGATCACATGGCTTGCTCACTCCCCTTCTTATAAAAGCCAGGACTGCTGTTAGCATTTTGTCTAAGCTCTGCTCCACAATTAATTGGAACAGTCAGGTGTGCTTGACTCACTATAAAAGGAGTTGCTAAGAGATGGAATGATACTTCAGGTGCTTCCCTTCCACCACCCACAGCTTGCCTGCTGTTCTTTTAGAACAATGGGTCAGATCCTCAAGGGCTCAGGGAGGTCACAATTTCTCCCTCTCGATTAAATTTAAGAAAAACCCGTGGGTAAATATCCATCAAAAGCTGGCGGGCTTATAGCCAGGAAGGGAAAACATCATATAATAAAATATTATATGATGTCTTTTGCAGAGGAGGGGTAATAGGCTTCCTTATTATTTAAGGACAGCCCCTCAACATCAACCCCTATGCAATCAGGTGTGCTTCCAGGTAACTCAGAGCCAGAAAATATGAACCTTCCCTTGCAGTGCTTTGCCTCACACCTCTCACTGGTGCCCATATCTGCTCGGCAGCAGACACACATAGATCTCAGTTCTATGTGGCTCCTGAAAGGAGATCCACTGGTAAAGCAAATGCCCTGTAAGTGTAAACTGGCTGGCCCTCACAGCACACCTCTATTCAAGCCCTGAGGAGCTGCTGATCTGTGTCTGAAAGAGACTTGCTTGAAACATAAAGGAAGAGATTAAAAGGGAAAACTGCTTTGACTCTGTCTCTGGGAAGGCCCAAGTCATTCAATCCATATGTAATTTAGTAGTTCTCTGAAAACAAAAGCTAACCTCTGGAGTGGAGGGGGTAGCTTTGTGAATCAACAGAAACAGTCTTGTGAATGCCAGATAAGCTGGCTGATAAAGATTATTAGCTACCTTCATAATTGGAATCTCAAATATTGGATTTATTTCTAAACCAGTCAATGACTGAGTCAACTGATCACATTAAAGGAATGAGAAGAGTTATTATAACTTCTCCTTAAGAATAATTTTTCTGGAGCTGGGCAGTGGTGGCACATGCCTGTAATCCCACTCTGGGAGGCAGAGCCAGGTGGATTTCTGATTTTGAGGCCAGCCTGAATTACAGAGTGAGTTCCAGGACCACCAGGACTAGACAGAGAAACCCTGTCTTGAAAAAAACAGAAAAACAAAACAAAAAACAAACAAAAAAATTAATTTTTCTAAGTTAAACAGCTATTGCCACTAAATTATAGTGTGTTATATTTACTATGTACATTCTCAAATAAGTGATTTAAGAAACACAAATCATCTTACTCAGATATGACCAATAAATATAGTTCTCGATCTTGTCAGAAATCTGCTAATAATTAATATAGTTAAAGTTATGTCAGAGACTTCCAGAGCCTAACAGCTTACCCCTCCAAGGTCTCAGAAGATATAGACACAGCTACAAGAGATTGTCTAGATTGTTGTATGATAACCACTGAAGAACACGGTAGACAAGACTGAATACCTAAGAGTCAAGTAACTCATCGAGTTATTTTTTATTTCACACAGAGAATAGGCTCTTTGTCTTCTGGGCATGAAAGCTAGACTAACTCTACCCAAGTTGCCATGGAGATCACAGGGATCTGGGGACTATTTGGACTATAGATAAACTCTGACATTTTAAATTAATACATGACTCCAAGATTATAGTTTCTTCTTCTCCAGATTTCTGACTACATTGACAGCTAAGGTAACTGTAACTTGACAGCAAGAAAACAAACCTAGTTCCTTACCCTAAGGTAATCCACCACTATATCTACTCATTAATAAATTCGTTAACTAGCTAAGACTGCAAGATTCCTTAGGGACTTCACAATAAATGATACTTTCGTATTCTACTGGCTAGTTTTGTGTGTCAACTTGACACAAGCTGGAATTATCACAGAGGAAGGAGTCTCCCTTGAGGAAATGCCTCCATTAGATCTAGGCTCTATGGCATTTTCTCAATTAGTAACCAAGGGTAAGAGGGCCCATTGTAGGTGGTGCCATTCCTGGACTGGTAGTCCTGGGTTCTATAAGAAAGCAAGATGAGCAATTCAGTAAGCAACATCCCTCTATGAGCTCTGCATCCTGACCTACTTGAGCTCCAGTTCTGACTTCCTTTGGTAATGAATAGCAATGTGGAAAATGAACGCTGAATAAACCCTTTCCTCCCCAACTTGCTTCATGTTCATGTTTTGTGCAGGAATAGAAACCCTGACTAAGACAAATCGGCACCAGAAGTAGGGCATTCCAGTGACAACCTGACTATGTTTTAGGAAGGACTGTAGAAGGACTTTGGAACTTTGAGTTAGAAGACTGAGTAGGTTGTTAAGAGCTCTGTGGGATGTTTTGTAGGAGCTTGGAAGATATTGATAAGAACAGTGCAGAAGATTGAGGCCTGGCGTGTGAAAGATTAGAGAGAAGATACAAGACCCTTAACAGGGATGTTGCTATTTTGATTGCGAAGATTGTGTGGTTTTGGTTAGCTTAGGGGGGTGGCTAAAGAATCAGCTGTGATTAACAAGAAACCAGAACTACTAAAATGAAACCTTTGCATTACTGGGGCTATTGATGCTCATTAACTAAGAAATTAGTAGTGATTAAGAAAAGACCAGCATCATTGAGGTGAAAACTTCTGGTAAGTGGTTGCTGAGAACAGACACCGTATTCCAGAGATAGTCAAGGTTGTACCTTGAGCTACTGACATGGGGCAGCCAGGTGGTACTGGTTTTGAAGGCATGAAGGGGTCATGAAGAGCAGCTGAGGCTTGGCACTGTGATAGGCCATGGAAGGCCATTATCGAAGGTTTGGCCACAGTTCCAACTGATGACCTAGGAATGAAGGGGTCATGCAAAGGAGTTAAGGCTTGGCACCATGAAAAGAGCCTATGAAAAGCTATTGGTGAAGCACAGCTGCAGCAGAAGACAGCAGTGTTTTGTAGATGCCAGTACCATGATTTGGCCACTAAGAATAGCAGAAACAATGGAGTACAGATAGCTGGAGCCTAGAAGATAAGGTGTGTGATATAAGGGACAGAGCTGGAGAAGTGACCCAAGCTCTTTGAGAAGGCCATAAGACTGTGAGTGGTTCCAGACATTGGACAGTTAAGAGCTTGATTTTGATTTTGATTGTGAGTGTTCCCTGATATTTTTCCCTCTTGAAGGAAGAAAATATTTTAGTGGAGCCCACAGTTAAGAGATTTTGAATTGTAAAATGACTGAATTTTAAAAGAAATTGGACAATTTAAAGGGATTAAAATTTTAATTGGTAAGAATTTGTAAAGACTGTGGAACTTTTAAAGTTATTTAGATCTTGGGGATGAATAAAAATTAAGGGTTGAGGCTCAATAGTGATTTGTTTTGTGGGTTAAAATGGTGGTCCCTGTCTGACCAGGGTTCTGGCCACTGGCTGAGGTGAATGCAGGAAGGGTATTGGGCTCTAGGAAGCTGCAGGCCCAGTTCTGGGAGTAGGAAAGCAGAGTCTGAGGTCTCCAAGAATAGGCAGAAGTTGGGGTGTTGGTTCCGGGGCCTCATGGATGCTGAGGATGGTGGGTTCTCACTGTTGGACACTGCAAACATCACTGGATGTCATGGAAGAGGTGAGAAAAAAGTTTTGGGCCTGTGGACTGAAGGGAAAAGGGCAGGGAGGAGAGCTCCAGCTGGGTCCCTTAGGGATGAGAATCCTTGGTTTGCTAGGTCACCTTCTTGGCTGAGCAGAGACATGGCTGGGAGTACAGGGAGGCTTCCTACGTGAGACTAGACATGGCTCTTTAGAGGAAGACCTGTTCCATTGCTCCAGCACAGTGAACCAGATGAGAAGAGGCAGTTTATGGTTTTAAAGCACTTATTGTTGGTGGAGAGCTGTAATGAGTGAAAAGTAGAAGCAGGCCATGGCCACTTGGAGAGAGGGGGAAGGGAATGCAAAGAGAGCTGGAGCAAGAGGGCAAGAGAGAGAGAAGCAAGAGTAAGAGAGTAAGAGAACAAGAGAGCAAAAGAGGAAGGAGGGGGCAAATAGCCCCTT